>NC_136807.1:58663338-58788338 GCF_951216825.1 Electrona antarctica
CAGACTAACCTTTTTAACGTAGAGGCTGGAAATCCAGTCATACATGTTTTGACGCCTGAGCCTGCTCACAATCATGCACCCGAAGTCGAGGTCATAAGTGACGCTGCATTCCGTGACAGTCTCAGGGCCTTGATTAGGGCAGACCCGACGAAGCCAGTACGCCGCGTATATGACGAGGCAGTGCGCGCCTACAGGAGGAGGAGACGTCGCGTTCCTTTCCCAGAGTTTGCACGAGTGGAGACGAGTATTCGACGCATGCGACGGGCCATTCTACCGGGCATTCCAACAGAGGTCGAAGACGTTGAGATCCGTGGACCATGGGCCCAGACTTGGACTGGAAAACCATTTCTGTCCGCGCTTGACAACGAATGGGAGTACGTCGTGTTTGCAACCGAAAGGAACTACAAACGCTTGAACAGGTAATTTAATTAATTCTCTCTATATTTATTGAACTAACTCTATATTTAAGTTATTCTGATAATGTCTTATGTGAAGTTGATAAGTACTTACAATTTCCCCATCTTTTCTTCACAGATGCTCTGAAATCTTCGTGGATGGGACTTTTAAGAGCTGTCCAGCGCCGTATGTGCAGTTTTTAACCATACATGGACGGTAATTATATTTTTATTTGATTTACATGTTGGCTTCACTTTCATATGTAGAAGTTCAAAGTCATAGATGACTATAAGGACATAACTTGGAGAGAGAGGAAGTACAGACATTATTTAATTGTTATTTTTTTTAAATGACCCGCAGGTACGTGGACCGAGTTCTACCCTTCGTCATGTGCTTGACCAGAACAAAAGAGGTGGGCGTTTACAGGCAGATCCTACGGCACGTGAAGACTGAAGTCCGTGAGGCCACCGGGCATCGTTGGCAGCCAACAAGGGTCGTTCTAGACTTTGAGGCGTCTATGCTCAGCGCCTTAGAAGTTGAACTTCCAAACACGGAAAGAAGCGGGTGCTATTTCCATTTCTGCCAGTCGCTATGGAGAAGAGTGCAGAGG
Organism: Electrona antarctica; assembly: GCF_951216825.1. Classification (NCBI taxonomy): domain Eukaryota; kingdom Metazoa; phylum Chordata; class Actinopteri; order Myctophiformes; family Myctophidae; genus Electrona; species Electrona antarctica. The sequence continues at coordinate 58,664,345 of NC_136807.1, forward strand.
GAAGGGCTTGCTGCCCATTACCAGGAAAGGGATGATCTGAGGAAATACATCCGGAAGGTGATGGCCATTGGGTATGTATTTTTTTACTTTTCTACAGCTGTCAGTGTCATTTTACATCCATATATACTTTAAGTATTTCGCCTGTTAATGCACTCGTTTTAGTAGTAGTTACAATGTAATAATTATTTTCTGTTCATCCTAGGTATCTACCAGAAGACGAAGTCCAAAACGCCTTCCAAGGTCTGACTCGCGAGGCCGGGACGCTAGCTCTGGTCGTGGACTTCCCCAGGGTTGCGAACTTCACAAGATATGTGAATCGCAATTATGTTCGTGATGGGTGCCGGTTTCCTACCGCCTTGTGGAATGTGCACGACAGGGACATGTCGAACCGGACCAACAACTGGGTTGAATGTGAGTATTGTAAAAAATAATATTGCTACAGTTTACGATCATTCATAATCTCACTGACATGTCCCTAAAAATGTAATAACGGTGCATGTACTATACAAATCAGTTTATAATAATGGCCTTCTTTTCTATAACAGCATTTCATCACAGATGGAATTTGACCTTGGAGCGACGCCACCCTAACCTGTGGGTTTTCATAACCTACTTGAAAGACGAGCAGAAAAAAACCGAACGGGCTTTTCGAGCTGCCCGCAACGGAGAGCCTGGTCCCCTGCGACGGTTGAAATGGCGTAACCTGGAGAAAAGGATCAAGACGCTAAAGCGTCAATTCACGCGTGGCGAACGCAATCTCCAGGACTACTGGAACGCTGTTCGTCACGTCATCCAGGTCTTTGCTTGAGGTAAGGCTTAAACAAAATTACATTTATTATTCTGTCTAACATAATTTGGAAGGCTTGAAATGGACTTTGTATTCATGAGTTTTAAGATTTAATTTAGTTTTTGATTACTTTACAGATGGCTGGATAGAGACCCCTTGGAGATGGAGACAGACAATTCGCTGGGTTTTATTTTTTATTTTTTCAATTTTTGCTGCTGCAAGAATGGCCTGCATTTCTTTCTGCTGTCTGCACGTGCCTGTCTCCGAATTTTTAAGTTTTGATTCTGGAACACTGTCCTGCTTTTTTATTTTTATTTTTATTTTTATTTTTAGTACATTTAGCCACTTATATTGAACACTTATTTCCTGTTTACTTTTTGATTTACTGTATATTTACCGTTGCACTGTCCTGCTTTTTTATTTAACCTTATTTACAAAAACATTTAGCCACTTATACCCATATTGACCACTTATTTCCTGTTTACTTTTTGATTTTGATTTACTGTATATTACCCGTTGCACTGTCCTGCTTTTTTATTTAACCTTATTTACAAAAACATTTAGCCACTTATACCCATATTGACCACTTATTTCCTGTTTACTTTTTGATTTTGATTTACTGTATATTTACCGTTGCACTGTCCTGCTTTTTTATTTTTATTTACACTTATTTCCCATTTACTTATTTTTTTAAAAGTCATTGGTTGCCTGTGTGCATTAATAAAAACGTTTCCTATATGGCTTTTTTTAAACTGTGTCATTAATGTCACTATATTATTTGTAAAGCAATACATTTGATTTAGCTTGCATTTATTTCCACATTTATGCATTACATTTTATATTGCAATAGGAACAGCAGGATAAAAAGATGTATAGCTTATTGGATCTTAACAAGTTGAAAAGTTCATTTTAACACTTTTTAAGTGGTTACTATACCCATGTCTATTGTCACAAGAACTCAGACACAAAACAGTAGGATCTATATTTGTATTCAACTTGTGCAACAGTGGTGCTCCAATAACCAGCTTTGTCTGTATGTATGTGTCTATGTGTACCTGTACGTGGGGCCACGTACAGATGAGCATGGTTGCTATGGTTAGTGTGTCACGTAGTGTGTGAACAGTTGCACCACTCAGTTCACACGGGTGTGAATTTCTTTATTACAATTGCAAAGATGCTGTGTAATACTGCCAAATAATGTACATTATTCGAAACCACATTCACAAATACAAAATCAAAGTATAATCGATTTTAATAAATTAAGGTTCGAATTAAAAATAATAATAAGTAGGCTACTTCATGTACAGACAGACAGACAGACATCGCGGGGAGGGCGGCCGCCGAAACACTCCTCCCTCCCTCCTAACCCTAACCCTCCCTCCCTTGCACGCGACACCCACCCCCCCACACGCCCCCCCTCCCCACACACACACACACACACACACACACACACACACACACACACACACACACACACACACACACACACACACACACACACACACACACACACACACACACACACACACACTCTAAGGCGCGTATAGCGATTATATACTCTATCTCTCTCTCTCTCTCCCTCCCTCCTCCCTCCCTCCTAACCCTAACCCTAACCCTAACCCTCCCTCCCTCCATCCCTCGCACGCGACACCCACCCCCCCACACGCCCCCCTCCCCACGCACACACACACACACACACACACACACACACACTCTAAGGCGCGTATAGCGATTATATACTCTATCTCTCTCTCTCTCTCTCTCCCTCCCTCCTCCCTCACTCCTAACCCTAACCCTAACCCTAACCCTAACCCTAACCCTCCCTCCCTCCATCCCTCGCACGCGACACCCACCCCCCCACACGCCCCCCTCCCCACGCACACACACACACACACACACACACACACTCTAAGGCGCGTATAGCGATTATATACTCTATCTCTCTCTCTCTCTCCCTCCCTCCTCCCTCCCTCCTAACCCTAACCCTAACCCTAACATTAGGTGGGGGGGGGGGGGGGGGGGACAATTAACAAATTAGGTGGGGGGGGGGGGGGGTGCGGGGGACAATTAACAAACGGTGCGGGGGACAATTAACAAACGGAATCAATTAGGTGGGGGGGGGTGCGGGGGACAATTAACAAACGGAATCAATTAGGTGGGGGGGGGGTGCGGGGGACAATTAACAAATTAGGTGGGGGGGGGGTGCGGGGGACAATTAACAAACGGTGCGGGGGACAATTAACAAACGGAATCAATTAGGTGGGGGGGGGGTGCGGGGGACAATTAACAAATTAGGTGGGGGGGGGTGCGGGGGACAATTAACAAACGGAATCAATTAGGTGGGGGGGGTGCGGGGGACAATTAACAAACGGTGCGGGGGACAATTAACAAATTAGGTGGGGGGGGGGTGCGGGGGACAATTAACAAACGGAATCAATTAGGTGGGGGGGGGTGCGGGGGACAATTAACAAACGGTGCGGGGGACAATTAACAAATTAGGTGGGGGGGGGGGGTGCGGGGGACAATTAACAAACGGAATCAATTAGGTGGGGGGGGGTGCGGGGGACAATTAACAAACGGAATCAATTTGCATGCCCAAGGGCTGCCAAACGCACGCACGCACGCACGCACGCACGCACGCACGCACCCCCCTCTCTCTCCCCAAGCCAAAGTCTCTAGTGTCGGACCATTGCCTGGTCTAAACAACGGTTTTCGGACCACTGCCGGAACTATTGTCTGTATAATGCCATGTCGGACCGTTGGCGGTAAAAGCTCATATTTCGGGCGATAGTCGGAATTTTGGCGGGTCGGAGTAAAGACCTGCACCCGGCCCCGTGTGCTGTTTGACGTTTAAATCGTGTTTCTACGTACCAGTATGCCAGAGCAATGTGGCTCCAAAGTAACGTGTCGTTTTCTGTTTTTACCCGCGTCTCCCCATCGACTTTGAATGGGGCATTTTTTGCGTCGTTTATTGCGAATTACGTCGGCACGGTAACACGAATCGGAAAGAAAAGCACAAGCACACCATTCCCGGCCGAGCCGCACGTTTTTATGTATATATTGCGTGGCTTTGGCAAACCGTGCGGCCGGCCATAGACGTCGAAGTTTCGCGTATTGGTGATTATTATTACGACTAGAAACAAATTTCAGGAAATTTGACTGGGTGCCTGCAGCTCGCCAAGTCTGTGCAGCATTTGAGCCACGGACCACCATTTGATGACATTTAGCCTCTCAGACCCTGTAAGGGTCCATTTGGTTGACTTTCAATGGGGTATTTTGTCTAAGTTTACGTTGCCACCAACATTCTAATACTAACATGCTAATGCTAACATGTTAATGCTAAATGCTAACATGCTAAAATTCTAATGCTAACATGCTAACATGCTAACATGCTAATATGCTAATATGCTAATGCTAACATGCTAACATGCTAATGCTAACATGCTAACATGCTAATGCTAACATGCTAACATGCTAATGCTAACATGCTAATGCTAACATGCTAATGCTAACATGCTAATGCTAACATGCTAACATGCTAATGCTAACATGCTAATATGCTAACATGCTAATATGCTAATGCTAACATGCTAATATGCTAACATGCTAATGCTAACATGCTAATATGCTAATGCTAACATGCTAAGGCTAACATGCTAATGCTAACATGCTAACATGCTAATGCTAACATGCTAACATGCTAATGCTAACATGCTAATGCTAACATGCTAATGCTAACATGTTAACATGTTAGTGCTAACATGTTAGTGCTAACATGTTAATGCTAACATGCTAATGCTAACATGCTAATGCTAACATGCGAATGCTAACATGCTAACATGCTAATGCTAACATGCTAATATGCTAACATGCTAATGCTAACATGCTAATATGCTAATGCTAACATGCTAACATGCTAATGCTAACATGCTAATGCTAACATGCTAACATGCTAATGCTAACATGCTAACATGCTAATGCTAACATGCTAACATGCTAACATGCTAACATGCTAATGCTAACATGCTAATGCTAACATGCTAATGCTAACATGCTAACATGCTAATGCTAACATGCTAACATGCTAATGCTAACATGCTAACATGCTAACATGCTAACATGCTAATGCTAACATGCTAATGCTAACATGCTAATGCTAACATGCTAACATGCTAATGCTAACATGCTAACATGCTAATGCTAACATGCTAACATGCTAACATGCTAATGCTAACATGCTAATGCTAACATGCTAACATGCTAATGCTAACATGCTAACATGCTAATGCTAACATGCTAACATGCTAATGCTAACATGCTAACATGTTAATGCTAACATGCTAATGCTAACATGCTAATGCTAACATGCTAATGCTAACATGCTAACATGCTAATGCTAACATGCTAACATGCTAATGCTAACATGCTAACATGCTAACATGCTAATGCTAACATGCTAATATGCTAACATGCTAATGCTAACATGCTAATATGCTAACATGCTAATATGCTAATGCTAACATGCTAACATGCTAATGCTAACATGCTAACATGCTAATGCTAACATGCTAATGCTAACATGCTAACATGCTAATGCTAACATGCTAACATGCTAACATGCTAATGCTAACATGCTAATGCTAACATGCTAATGCTAACATGCTAATGCTAACATGCTAACATGCTAATGCTAACATGCTAACATGCTAATGCTAACATGCTAACATGCTAACATGCTAATGCTAACATGCTAATATGCTAACATGCTAATGCTAACATGCTAATATGCTAATGCTAACATGCTAAGGCTAACATGCTAACATGCTAATGCTAACATGCTAACATGCTAATGCTAACATGCTAATGCTAACATGCTAATGCTAACATGCTAACATGCTAATGCTAACATGCTAACATGCTAACATGCTAATGCTAACATGCTAAGGGGTCCATTTGGTTTCGCTCAGGGGGGCGGCCCGGTTCTGGCGAGCCGCCCTGCGTCCGAAACGGTTGAGAAATGACAGAGTTACGTGTTTCCCCGAATTCCTCTATTGACTTTCAATGTGTGTGTGTGCGTGCACATGTGTGCATGTGCATGCATGTGCGTGTGTGCGCGCGTGTGTGAGAGTTGGTCAGGTGACCTTGAATCATTAACAAAGTATCATTTTCACCTGGGCTAGTCTATGCAAACGCAAACAGTATTGAATGTTAAAAGCCCACTGACTGTCAATGACAGGTATGTCCGAACAAATTGCTCTATCGCAAAAAGTAAAAGTCGAATGCGATTTTTGTTTTCACCGTGAGTGACCCGAGGCATTGAGGTACGCCGTGTGCGATCGTGGTATTGGTACGATAAAAAACGTGGTTATAAGAGCGAGTTAAGAATTGTGCTTGTGATGAAAAAATTGCTGACTCATTCAGGCATTTAACATGGAGTTTATGACACATTATGATGGTACACCTGTCGCTTTCAGGGCTGTAGTTCACGTACTGTATGTATCTGGGCTATGGTTGTGACATTGGGTGAAAGAGGACGAGTGTGGCTACAAAATTACCGAAACCCATGCGTGTAAAGTGAATATTTTGGCCGTGAGGACGATTTGTTCGGAGAATTTCGGTATAGTCTTCACATTGGCTTCTCACTCTGATCCGCTCTCTCTCTGGGCGTGCGACACTCTGAGTCGAGAATATTGCTCAGACCACACACACTTTGAACTGCGATAGCGGGCAAACCGTGCAACGTATTCGAATTCCGTCTGAACCACCACAAAGTCGATGGCCTCGTGTGCTGTTTGACGTTTAAATCGTGTTTCTACGTACCAGTATGCCAGAGCAATGTGGCTCCAAAGTAACGTGTCGTTTTCTGTTTTCACCCGCGTCTCCCCATCGACTTTGAATGGGGCATTTTTCGCATCGTTTATTGCGAATTACGTGGGCACGGTAACACGGATCGGAAAGAAAAGCACAAGCACACCATTCCCGGCCGAGCCGCACGTTTTGATGTATATATTGCGGGGCTTTGGCAAACCGTGCGGCCGGCCATAGACGTCGAAGTTTCGCGTATTGATGATTATTACGATTAAGTATGCGTTTTAGATTTCAACCTGTGTTTCTGCCATTGCATGGCAGGCACCCAGAACTAGAAACAAATTTCAGGAAATTTGACTGGGTGCCTGCAGCTCGCCAAGTCTGTGCAGCATTTGAGCCACGGACCACCATTTGATGACATTTAGCCTCTCAGACCCTGTAAGGGTCCATTTGGTTGACTTTCAATGGGGTATTTTGTCTAAGTTTATTGCACATTACGTTGCCACCAACATTCTAATGCTAACATGCTAACATGCTAATACTAACATGCTAATGCTAACATGCTAATGCTAACATGCTAACATGCTAAAATGCTAATGCTAACATGCTAATGCTAATATGCACATGCTAATATGCTAATGCTAACATGCTAACATGCTAATGCTAACATGCTAATGCTAACATGCTAACATGCTAACATGCTAATATGCTAATGCTAACATGCTAATGCTAACATGCTAATGCTAACATGCTAATGCTAACATGCTAACATGCTAATGCTAACATGCTAATGCTAACATGCTAATGCTAACATGCTAAGGGGTCCATTTGGTTTCGCTCAGGGGGGCGGCCCGGTTCTGGCGAGCCGCCCCGCGTCCGAAACGGTTGAGAAATGACAGAGTTACGTGTTTCCCCGAATTTCTCTATTGACTTTCAATGTGTGTGTGTGCGTGCACATGTGTGCATGTGCGTGCATGTGCGTGTGTGCGCGCGTGTGTGAGAGTTGGTCAGGTGACCTTGAATCATTAACAAAGTATCATTTTCACCTGGGCTAGTCTATGCAATGCAAACAGTATTGAAAGTTAAAAGCACAGTGACTCTCTATGACAGAACGTATGTCTGAACAAATTGCTCTATCGCAAAAAGTAAAAGTCGAATGCGATTTTTGTTCTCGCCGTGAGTGACCCGAGGCATTGAGGTACGCCGTGTGCGATCGTGGTATTGGTATGATAAAAAACGTGGTTATAAGAGCGAGTTAAGAATTGTGCTTGTGATGAAAAAATTGCTGACTCATTCAGGTATTTAACATGGAGTTTATGACACATTATGATGGTACACCTGTCGCTTTCAGGGCTGTAGTTCACGTACTGTATGTATCTGGGCTTTGGTTGTGACATTGGGTAAAAGAGGACGATTGTGGCTACAAAATTACCGAAACCCATGCGTGTAAAGTGAATATTTTGGCCGTGAGGACGATTTGTTCGGAGAATTTCGGTATAGTCTTCACATTGGCTTCTCACTCTGATCCGCTCTCTCTCTGGGCGTGCGACACTCTGAGTCGAGAATATTGCTCAGACCACACACACTTTGAACTGCGATAGCGGGCAAACCGTGCAACGTATTCGAATTCCGTCTGAACCACCACAAAGTCGATGGCCTCGTGTGCTGTTTGACGTTTAAATCGTGTTTCTACGTAACAGTATGCCAGAGCAATGTGGCTCCAAAGTAACGTGTCGTTTTCTGTTTTTACCCGCGTCTCCCCATCGACTTTGAATGGGGCATTTTCGCGTCGTTTATTGCGAATTACGTCGGCACGGTAACACGAATCGGAAAGAAAAGCACAAGCACACCATTCCCGGCCGAGCCGCACGTTTTGATGTATATATTGCGGGGCTTTGGCAAACCGTGCGGCCGGCCATAGACGTCAAAGTTTCGCGTATTGGTGATTATAATTATTACGATTAAGTATGCGTTTTAGATTTCAACCTGTGTTTCTGCCATTGCATGGCAGGCACCCAGAATTAAGTATGCGTTTTAGATTTCAACCTGTGTTTCTGCCATTGCATGGCAGGCACCCAGAATAATAATTATCATAATAAATGTTCCGAACTTCGACGTCTATGGCCGGCCGCACGGTTTACCAAAGCCCCGCAATATATACATCAAAACGTGCGGCTCGGCCGGGAATGGTGTGCTTGTGCTTTTCTTTCCGATTCGCGTTACCGTGCCCACGTAATTCGCAATAAACGACGCGAAAAATGCCCCATTCAAAGTCGATGGGGAGACGCGGGTAAAAACAGAAAACGACACGTTACTTTGGAGCCACATTGCTCTGGCATACTGGTACGTAGAAACACGATTTAAACGTCAAACAGCACACGAGGCCATCGACTTTGTGGTGGTTCCGACGGAATTCGAATACGTTGCACGGTTGGCCCGCTATCGCAGTTCAAAGTGTGTGTGGTCTGAGCAATATTCTCGACTCAGAGTGTCGCACGCCCAGAGAGAGAGCGGATCAGAGTGAGAAGCCAATGTGAAGACTATACCGAAATTCTCCGAACAAATCGTCCTCACGGCCAAAATATTCACTTTACACGCATGGGTTTCGGTAATTTCGTAGCCACACTCGTCCTCTTTCACCCAATGTCACAACCATAGCCCAGATACATACAGTACGTGAACTACAGCCCTGAAAGCGACAGGTGTACCATCATAATGTGTCATAAACTCCATGTTAAATACCTGAATGAGTCAGCAATTTTTTCATCACAAGCACAATTCTTAACTTGCTCTTATAACCACGTTTTTTATCGTACCAATACCACGATCGCACACGGCGTACCTCAATGCCTCGGGTCACTCACGGCGAAAACAAAAATCGCATTCGACTTTTACTTTTTGCGACAGAGCAATTTGTTCGGACATACGTTCTCTCATAGAGTCACTGTGCTTTTAAGTTTCAATACTGTTTGCGTTTGCATAGACTAGCCCAGGTGAAAATGATACTTTTTTAATGATTCAAGGTCACCTGACCAACTCTCACACACGCGCGCACACACAAGCACATGCACACATGTGCACGCACACACACACATTGAAAGTCAATAGAGAAATTCGGGGAAACACGTAACTGTCATTTCTCAACCGTTTCGGACGCAGGGCGGCTCGCCAGAACCGGGCCGCCCCCCCTGAGCGAAACCAAATGGACCCCTTAGCATGTTAGCATTAGCATGTTATTATTAGCATGTTAGCATTAGCATGTTAGCATTAGCATGTTAGCATGTTAGCATTAGCATGTTAGCATTATCTTGTTAGCATTAGCATGTTAGCATGTTAGCATTAGCATGTTAGCATGTTAGCATTAGCATGTTAGTATTAACATGTTAGCATGTTAGCATTAGCATGTTAGCATTAGCATGTTAGCATGTTAACATTAGCATGTTAGCATTAGCATGTTAGCATGTTAGCATTAGCATGTTAGCATGTTAGCATTAGCATGTTAGCATTAGCATTAGCATGTTAGCATGTTAGCATTAGCATGTTAGCATTAGCATGTTAGCATGTTAACATTAGCATGTTAGCATTAGCATGTTAGCATTAGCATGTTAGCATGTTAGCATTAGCATGTTAGCATGTTAGCATTAACATGTTAACATTAGCATGTTAGCATTAGCATGTTAGCATGTTAGCATTAGCATGTTAGCATATTAGCATGTTAGCATTAGCATGTTAGCATGTTAGCATTAGCATGTGAGCATTAGCATGTTAGCATTAGCATGTTAGTATTTTAGCATTAGCATGTTAACATTAGCATGTTAGTATGTTAGCATTAGCATGTTAGCATGTTAACATGTTTGCATTAGCATGTTAGCATTAGCATGTTAGCATTAGCATGTTAGCATTAGCATATTAGCATGTGCATATTAGCATTAGCATGTTAGCATTAGCATTTTAGCATGTTAGCATTAGCATGTTAGCATTAGCATGTTAGTATTAGCATGTTAGCATGTTAGCATTAGAATGTTGGTGGCAACGTAATGTGCAATAAACTTAGACAAAATACCCCATTGAAAGTCAACCAAATGGACCCTTACAGGGTCTGAGAGGCTAAATGTCATCAAATGGTGGCCCGTGGCTCAAATGCTGCACAGACTTGGCGATCTGCAGGCACCCAGTCAAATTTCCTGAAATTTGTTTCTAGTCGTAATAATAATCGTAATAATCACCAATACGCGAAACTATGGCCGGCCGCACGGTTTGCCAAAGCCCCGCAATATATACATCAAAACGTGCGGCTCGGCCGGGAATGGTGTGCTTGTGCTTTTCTTTCCGATTCGTGTTACCGTGCAGACGTAATTCGCAATAAACGACGCGAAAAATGCCCCATTCAAAGTCGATGGGGAAACGCGTGTAAAAACAGAAAACGACACGTTACTTTGGAGCCACATTGCTCTGGCATACTGGTACGTAGCCAAACACGATTTAAACGTCAAACAGCACACGAGGCCATCGACTTTGTGGTGGTTCAGACGGAATTCGAATACGTTGCACGGTTTGCCGGCTATCGCAGTTCAAAGTGTGTGTGGTCTGAGCAATATTCTCGACTCAGAGTGTCGCACGCCCAGAGAGAGAGCGGATCAGAGTGAGAAGCCAATGTGAAGACTATACCGAAATTCTCCGAACAAATCGTTCTCACGGCCAACATATTCACTTTACACTTATGTGTTTCGGTAATTTTGTAACCACACTCGTCCTCTTTCACCCAATGTCACAACCATAGCCCAGATACATACAGTACGTGAACTACAGCCCTGAAAGCGACAGGTGTACCATCATAATGTGTCATAAACTCCATGTTAAATACCTGAATGAGTCAGCAATTTTTTCATCACAAGCACAATTCTTAACTCGCTCTTATAACCACGTTTTTTATCGTACCAATACCACGATCGCACACGGCGTACCTCAATGCCTCGGGTCACTCACGGCGAAAACAAAAATCGCATTCGACTTTTACTTTTTGCGATAGAGCAATTTGTTCGGACATACGTTCTCTCATAGAGAGTCACTGTGCTTTTAACTTTCAATACTGTTTGCATTGCATAGACTAGCCCAGGTGAAAATGATACTTTGTTAATGATTCAAGGTCACCTGACCAACTCTCACGCACACACGCACATGCACGCACATGCACACATGTGCACGCACACACACACATTGAAAGTCAATAGAAAAATTCGGGGAAACACGTAACTCTGTCATTTCTCAACCGTTTCGGACGCGGGGCGGCTCGCCAGAACCGGGCCGCCCCCCTGAGCGAAACCAAATGGACCCCTTAGCATGTTAGCATTAGCATGTTAGCATTAGCATGTTAGCATGTTAGCATTAGCATGTTAGCATTAGCATGTTAGCATGTTAGCATTAGCATGTTAGCATTAGCATGTTAGCATGTTAGCATGTTAGCATTAGCATGTTAGAATTAGCATATTAGCATGTTAGCATTAGCATATTAGCTTGTTAACATTAGCATGTTAACATGTTAGCATGTTAGCATTAGCATGTTAGCACATTAGCATGTTAGCATGTTAGCATTAGCATATTAGCATGTTAGCATTAGCATGTTAGCATATTAGCATGTTAGCATTAGCATGTTAGCATGTTAGCATTAGCATGTTAACATTAGCATATTAGCATGTTAGCATTAGCATGTTAGCATGTTAGCATTAGCATGTTAGCATTAGCATGTTAGCATTAGCATGTTAGCATTAGCATGTTAGCATGTTAGCATTAGCATGTTAGCATTAGCATGTTAGCATGTTAGCATTAACATGTTAGCATTAGCATATTAGCATGTTAGCATTAGCATATTAGCATTAGCATGTTAGCATTAACATTTTAGCATGTTAGCATTAGCATGTTAGCATGTTAGCATTAGCATTAGCATGTTAGCATGTTAGCATTAGCATGTTAGCATTAGCATATTAGCATGTTAGAATAAGCATATTAGCATGTTAGAATTAGCATATTAGCATTAGCATGTTAGCATTAGCATTTTAGCATTTTAGCATGTTAGCATTAGCATGTTAGCATTAGCATATTAATATTAGCATGTTAGCATGTTAGCATTAGAATGTTGGTGGCAACGTAATGTGCAATAAACTTAGACAAAATACCCCATTGAAAGTCAACCAAATGGACCCTTACAGGGTCTGAGAGGCTAAATGTCATCAAATGGTGGTCCGTGGCTCAAATGCTGCACAGACTTGGCGAGCTGCAGGCACCCAGTCAAATTTCTTGAAATTTGTTTCTAGTTAAGTATGCGTTTTAGATTTCAACCTGTGTTTCTGCCATTGCATGGCAGGCACCCAGAATAATAATACAACTTTATTTGTATAGCACCTTTCATGACATGAAATGCAGCTCAAAGTGCTTTACAGAGCAATGGAGAAAAAAAAGAAAAGAAAAGCAAGGCATAAACATTAAAAAAAACAAAACAAGAGCAGTAATGCAATACAGTGAGGACATGAATAACAACAAATTAAAAGATCAATTAAAAGCAAGAGTGTAGAAGTGGGTCTTGAGCTGCGCTTTAAAAATGTCTACAGAGGCTGCCTGTCGAAGGTACAGTGGGAGTTTGTTCCACGCCGTCTGCCCGTAGAAGCAAAACGCTGCTTCCCCGTATTTTTTAGTTGCCATTTTTTTAGGCAAAGCGAGCTGCAGGCCAGCAGTGGAAGACCTTAGGGGGCGGTTTGGGACATATTTAGGCAGGCAGTCATGTAGGTAGGAAGGTGCGAGACCATTGAGAGCTTTATAAGCAAGTAAAATAATTTTAAAATCAATCCTAAAAACAACCGGAAGCCAGTGCAGTGAAGCCAAAACTGGAGTAATATGTTCTCTCATCTTAGTTCTAGTTAAAACTCTGGCTGCTGCATTTTGGACAAGTTGTAATCTGTCAGTGGTTTTCTTAGGCAGTCCAGAAAAAAAGTGCATTGCAGTAATCAAGCCGAGAAAAAAAAAAGGCGTGGATTAGCGTTTTTGCATCGTCCAATGACAAATAGGCTCTTAATCGTGCAATAGTTCTAAGGTGAAAAAAAAAATCTTGGTAACATGATGACATATGACGACAAGATTGCCCCTCACTTCACACAGGTGTGATTTTCTTTTATTCTAATGATCAAAAAGGCGAATGTACTCTTGAATAAATATACTAATTGATTCATTATATCAATAATAATATTTTGATTTATGAGTTGATTTACTAAACAGTGTAATGAAGTTACAGCACTGCTTTGCCCGTTAGAGTAAGCATGTTTATCTGTACATTTCAACAAGGAAATCAGTGTGCTTTACACACACAACATTAAGAGCAATGTAAAGGGTGATCACAATAAAAGGACATTTGAATACAATCAAAACTATTGGTTTAGAATAGAAAAATAAGAATAAAATAAAAAGAAAACTGAATAGGGGAGAACAGGGTAAGATGAGCCAGTCGGTAGTTGAACCACCCCCTTTATCTAGAAAACTAAAAAACTGTGTTGTCATGTGACCTTAAATCTAGTAAGCATCCATCATTTACACCTGGCTGTGAAGTTAGTTAGCACATGGGGAAAGTAGAAAACATTATTTTACACAAAAAACAGGTTTTCGACACATCATGTAAAAGGACTGTTATACAAAGCAAAATGTACCTAGGTCTAAAATGTAATATCATTGATGATTTGCCAATGGATAGAACCATGTGAATCATTTAGCAAATAAATTGTCTGGTTCATTTTACCCCCAGCCTCCATTTTAGAAAACAATGACTACAACTAGAAACAAATTTCAAGAAATTTGACTGGGTGCCTGCAGCTCGCCAAGTCTGTGCAGCATTTGAGCCACGGACCACCATTTGATGACATTTAGCCTCTCAGACCCTGTGAGGGTCCATTTGGTTGACTTTCAATGGGGTATTTTGTCTAAGTTTATTGCACATTACGTTGCCACCAACATTCTAATGCTAACATGCTAACATGCTAATACTAACATGCTAATGCTAACATGCTAACATGCTAACATGCTAATGCTAACATGCTAACATGCTAACATGCTAATGCTAACATGCTAATGCTAACATGCTAAGGGGTCCATTTGGTTTCGCTCAGGGGGGCGGCCCGGTTCTGGCGAGCCGCCCCGCATCCGAAACGGTTGAGAAATGACAGAGTTACGTGTTTCCCCGAATTTCTCTATTGACTTTCAATGTGTGTGTGCGTGCACATGTGTGCATGTGCGTGCATGTGCATGTGTGCGCGCGTGTGTGAGAGTTGGTCAGGTGACCTTGAATCATTAACAAAGTATCATTTTCACCTGGGCTAGTCTATGCAAATGACTAGCAAATGACTAGCAAATGACTAGCAAATGACTAGCAAATGACCCTCATGTGTCCCCCACTCTCAGCCTGCACCTTGTCGTGGTGAGTGGGCTTTAAACCAAGACAGGCCTTTAAGCAGAAATACAAGATGGTTCAATTTCCAGCTCACTTAAAGGTTCTAAGGCTAATTACGGTCTACATTTAGCTGACATTTGTTTTTTTACCCAGTCAGCACGCTATGTGGATAGCCCAAGGTTTGGTGTTGCTGCTGTATTATGATGTTAACTTCATCTTCTCGTTGTGACAGGAACCAGGCTGGGGGTGTTCCTGTGTGCCTAGATGTTCCGGGGACCCCCACATGCAACAACAAACTCCAAATGCAACCAACCAACCAACCAAACACTTGTCATGCCAACATGCTAATGCTAACATGCTAACATGCTAATGCTAACATGCTAACATGCTAACATGCTAATGCTAACATGCTAATGCTAACATGCTAATGCTAACATGCTAATGCTAACATGCTAACATGCTAATGCTAACATGCTAACATGCTAATGCTAACATGCTAACATGCTAACATGCTAACATGCTAATGCTAACATGCTAATATGCTAACATGCTAATGCTAACATGCTAACATGCTAACATGCTAATGCTAACATGCTAACATGCTAACATGCTAACATGCTAACATGCTAATGCTAACATGCTAACATGCTAACATGCTAATGCTAACATGCTAACATGCTAACATGCTAACATGCTAATGCTAACATGCTAATATGCTAACATGCTAATGCTAACATGCTAATATGCTAACATGCTAATGCTAACATGCTAATATGCTAATGCTAACATGCTAACATGCTAATGCTAACATGCTAATGCTAACATGCTAACATGCTAACATGCTAACATGCTAATGCTAACATGCTAACATGCTAACATGCTAATGCTAACATGCTAATGCTAACATGCTAATGCTAACATGCTAATGCTAACATGCTAACATGCTAATGCTAACATGCTAACATGCTAACATGCTAACATGCTAACATGCTAATGCTAACATGCTAATGCTAACATGCTAATGCTAACATGCTAATGCTAATATGCTAACATGCTAATGCTAACATGCTAATATGCTAATGCTAACATGCTAAGGCTAACATGCTAACATGCTAATGCTAACATGCTAACATGCTAATGCTAACATGCTAACATGCTAACATGCTAATGCTAACATGCTAACATGCTAACATGCTAATGCTAACATGCTAATATGCTAACATGCTAATGCTAACATGCTAATATGCTAACATGCTAATGCTAACATGCTAATATGCTAATGCTAACATGCTAACATGCTAATGCTAACATGCTAATGCTAACATGCTAACATGCTAACATGCTAACATGCTAATGCTAACATGCTAACATGCTAACATGCTAATGCTAACATGCTAATGCTAACATGCTAATGCTAACATGCTAATGCTAACATGCTAACATGCTAATGCTAACATGCTAACATGCTAATGCTAACATGCTAACATGCTAACATGCTAACATGCTAATGCTAACATGCTAATATGCTAACATGCTAATGCTAACATGCTAATATGCTAATGCTAACATGCTAAGGCTAACATGCTAACATGCTAATGCTAACATGCTAACATGCTAATGCTAACATGCTAATGCTAACATGCTAATGCTAACATGCTAACATGCTAATGCTAACATGCTAACATGCTAACATGCTAATGCTAACATGCTAAGGGGTCCATTTGGTTTCGCTCAGGGGGGCGGCCCGGTTCTGGCGAGCCGCCCCGCGTCCGAAACGGTTGAGAAATGACAGAGTTACGTGTTTCCCCGAATTCCTCTATTGACTTTCAATGTGTGTGTGTGCGTGCACATGTGTGCATGTGCATGCATGTGCGTGTGTGCGCGCGTGTGTGAGAGTTGGTCAGGTGACCTTGAATCATTAACAAAGTATCATTTTCACCTGGGCTAGTCTATGCAAACGCAAACAGTATTGAATGTTAAAAGCCCACTGACTGTCAATGACAGGTATGTCCGAACAAATTGCTCTATCGCAAAAAGTAAAAGTCGAATGCGATTTTTGTTTTCACCGTGAGTGACCCGAGGCATTGAGGTACGCCGTGTGCGATCGTGGTATTGGTACGATAAAAAACGTGGTTATAAGAGCGAGTTAAGAATTGTGCTTGTGATGAAAAAATTGCTGACTCATTCAGGCAGTTAACATGGAGTTTTTGACACATTATGATGGTACACCTGTCGCTTTCAGGGCTGTAGTTCACGTACTGTATGTATCTGGGCTTTGGTTGTGACATTGGGTGAAAGAGGACGAGTGTGGCTACAAAATTACCGAAACCCATGCGTGTAAAGTGAATATTTTGGCCGTGAGGACGATTTGTTCGGAGAATTTCGGTATAGTCTTCACATTGGCTTCTCACTCTGATCCGCTCTCTCTCTGGGCGTGCGACACTCTGAGTCGAGAATATTGCTCAGACCACACACACTTTGAACTGCCATAGCGGGCAAACCGTGCAACGTATTCGAATTCCGTCTGAACCACCACAAAGTCGATGGCCTCGTGTGCTGTTTGACGTTTAAATCGTGTTTCTACGTAACAGTATGCCCGAGCAATGTGGCTCCAAAGTAACGTGTCGTTTTCTGTTTTTACCCGCGTCTCCCCATCGACTTTGAATGGGGCATTTTCGCGTCGTTTATTGCGAATTACGTGGGCACGGTAACACGAATCGGAAAGAAAAGCACAAGCACACCATTCCCGGCCGAGCCGCACGTTTTGATGTATATATTGCGGGGCTTTGGCAAACCGTGCGGCCGGCCGTAGACGTCGAAGTTTCGCGTATTGATGATGATAATAATTCTGGGTGCCTGCCATGCAATGGCAGAAACACAGGTTGAAATCTAAAACGCATACTTAATAATTATTATAATCAATACGCGAAACTTCGACGTCTACGGCCGGCCGCACGGTTTGCCAAAGCCCCGCAATATATACATCAAAACGTGCGGCTCGGCCGGGAATGGTGTGCTTGTGCTTTTCTTTCCGATTCGCGTTACCGTGCCCACGTAATTCGCAATAAACGACGCGAAAAATGCCCCATTCAAAGTCGATGGAGAAACGCGGGTAAAAACAGAAAACGACACGTTACTTTGGAGCCACATTGCTCTGGCATACTGGTACGTAGAAACACGATTTAAACGTCAAACAGCACACGAGGCCATCGACTTTGTGGTGGTTCAGACGGAATTCGAATACGTTGCACGGTTTGCCCGCTATGGCAGTTCAAAGTGTGTGTGGTCTGAGCAATATTCTCGACTCAGAGTGTCGCACGCCCAGAGAGAGAGCGGATCAGAGTGAGAAGCCAATGTGAAGACTATACCGAAATTCTCCGAACAAATCGTCCTCACGGCCAAAATATTCACTTTACAGGGATGGGTTTCGGTAATTTTGTAGCCACACTCGTCCTCTTTCACCCAATGTCACAACCATAGCCCAGATACATACAGTACGTGAACTACAGCCCTGAAAGCGACAGGTGTACCATCATAATGTGTCATAAACTCCATGTTAAATGCCTGAATGAGTCAGCAATTTCTTCATCACAAGCACAATTCTTAACTCGCTCTTATAACCACGTTTTTTTATCGTACCAATACCACGATCGCACACGGCGTACCTCAATGCCTCGGGTCACTCACGGTGAAAACAAAAATCGCATTCGACTTTTACTTTCTGCGATAGAGCAATTTGTTCGGACATACGTTCTCTCATAGAGAGTCAGTGGGGTTTTAACTTGCAATACTGTTTGCATTGCATAGACTAGCCCAGGTGAAAATGATACTTTGTTAATGATTCAAGGTCACCTGACCAACTCTCACACACGCGCGCACACATGCACATGCACGCACATGCACACATGTGCACGCACACACACATTGAAAGTCAATAGAGAAATTTGGGGAAACACGTAACTCTGTCATTTCTCAACCGTTTCGGATGCGGGGCGGCTCGCCAGAACCGGGCCGCCCCCCTGAGCGAAACCAAATGGACCCCTTAGCATGTTAGCATTAGCATGTTAGCGTTAGCATGTTAGCATGAGCATATTAGCATGTTAGCATGTTAGCATTAGCATGTTAGCATGTTAGCATTAGCATGTTAGCATGTTAGCATTAGCATATTAGCATGTTAGCATGTTAGCATTAGCATGTTAGCATTTTAGCATTAGCATGTTAGCATGTTAGCATTAGCATGTTAGCATGTTAGCATTAGCATGTTAGCATGTTAGCTTTAGCATGTTAGCATTAGCATGTTAGCATGTTAGCATTAGCATGTTAGCATTAGCATGTTAGCATTAGCATGTTAGCATTAGCATGTTAGCATGTTAGCATGTTAGCATTAGCATTAGCATGTTACCATGTTAGCATTAGCATGTTAGCATGTTAGCATGTTAGCATTAGCATGTTAGCATGTTAGCATGTTAGCATTAGCATGTTAGCATGTTAGCATTAGCATGTTAGCATGTTAGCATTAGCATGTTAGCATGTTAGCATTAGCATGTTAGCTTTAGCATGTTAGCATTAGCATGTTAGCATGTTAGCATTAGCATGTTAGCATTAGCATATTAGCATGTTAGCATGTTAGCATTAGCATGTTAGCATGTTAGCATTAGCATGTTAGCATTAGCATATTAACATGTTAGCATGTTAGCATGTTAGCATGTTAGCATTAGCATGTTAGCATTTTAGCATTAGCATGTTAGCATGTTAGCATTAGCATGTTAGCATGTTAGCTTTAGCATGTTAGCATTAGCATGTTAGCATGTTAGCATTAGCATGTTAGCATTAGCATGTTAGCATTAGCATGTTAGCATTAGCATGTTAGCATGTTAGCATTAGCATGTTAGCATGTTAGCATGTTAGCATTAGCATGTTAGCATGTTAGCATTAGCATGTTAGCATGTTACCATGTTAGCATTAGCATGTTAGCATGTTAGCATGTTAGCATTAGCATGTTAGCATGTTAGCATTAGCATGTTAGCATGTTAGCATTAGCATGTTAGCATGTTAGCTTTAGCATGTTAGCATTAGCATGTTAGCATTAGCATGTTAGCATGTTAGCATTAGCATGTTAGCATTAGCATGTTAGCATTAGCATGTTAGCATTAGCATGTTAGCATTAGCATGTTAGCATGTTAGCATTAGCATGTTAGCATTAGCATGTTAGCATTAGCATGTTAGCATGTTAGCATTAGCATGTTAGCATGTTAGCATTAGCATTAGCATGTTAGCATGTTAGCATGTTAGCTTTAGCATGTTAGCTTTAGCATGTTAGCATTAGCATGTTAGCATGTTAGCTTTAGCATGTTAGCTTTAGCATGTTAGCATTAGCATGTTAGCTTTAGCATGTTAGCATGTTAGCATGTTAGCATGTTAGCATTAGCATGTTAACATGTTAGCATTAGCATGTTAGCATGTTAGCATTAGCATGTTAGCATGTTAGCATTAGCATGTTAGCATGTTAGCATTAGCATGTTAGCATGTTAGCATTAGCATGTTAGCATTAGCATGTTAGCATGTTAGCATTAGCATGTTAGCATTAGCATGTTAGCATTAGCATGTTAGCATGTTAGCATGTTAGCATTAGCATGTTAGCATTAGCATTAGCATGTTAGCATGTTAGCATGTTAGCATGTTAGCTTTAGCATGTTAGCTTTAGCATGTTAGCATTAGCATGTTAGCATGTTAGCTTTAGCATGTTAGCTTTAGCATGTTAGCATTAGCATGTTAGCTTTAGCATGTTAGCATGTTAGCATGTTACCATGTTAGCATTAGCATGTTAGCATGTTAGCATTAGCATGTTAGCATGTTAGCATTAGCATGTTAGCATTAGCATGTTAGCATTAGCATGTTAGCATTAGCATATTAGCATGTTAGCATTAGCATGTTAGCATGTTAGCATGTTAGCATTAGCATGTTAGCATGTTAGCATTAGCATTAGCATGTTAGCATGTTAGCATGTTAGCATGTTAGCTTTAGCATGTTAGCTTTAGCATGTTAGCATGTTAGCATTAGCATGTTAGCATTAGCATGTTAGCATGTTAGCATTAGCATGTTAGCATTAGCATATTAGCATGTTAGCATTAGCATGTTAGCATTAGCATGTTAGCATTAGCATGTTAGCATGTTAGCATTAGCATGTTAGCATTATCATGTTAGCATGTTAGCATTAGCATGTTAGCATTAGCATGTTAGCATTAGCATGTTAGCATGTTAGCATTAGCATGTTAGCATTAGCATATTAGCATTAGCATGTTAGCATTAGCATTTTAGCATGTTAGCATTAGCATGTTAGCATTAGCATGTTAGTATTAGCATGTTAGCATGTTAGCATTAGAATGTTGGTGGCAACGTAATGTGCAATAAACTTAGACAAAATACCCCATTGAAAGTCAACCAAATGGACCCTTACAGGGTCTGAGAGGCTAAATGTCATCAAATGGTGGTCCGTGGCTCAAATGCTGCACAGACTTGGCGAGCTGTAGGCACCCAGTCAAATTTCCTGAAATTTGTTTCTAGTTATTATTATACTCATCCTCATTGTGATAGAACTCATACGGAGTAGACAGACATTCACAATGATATTATTATTATTATACTCATCCTCATTGTGATAGAACTAATACGGAGTAGACAGACATTCACAATGATATTATTATTATTCTGGGTGCCTGCCATGCAATGGCAGAAACACAGGTTGAAATCTAAAACGCATACTTAATAATTATTATAATCAATACGCGAAACTTCGACGTCTATGGCCGGCCGCACGGTTTGCCAAAGCCCCGCAATATATACATCAAAACGTGCGGCTCGGCCGGGAATGGTGTGCTTGTGCTTTTCTTTCCGATTCGCGTTACCGTGCTGACGTAATTCGCAATAAACGACGCGAAAAATGCCCCATTCAAAGTCGATGGGAAGACGCGGGTAAAAACAGAAAACGACACGTTACTTTGGAGCCACATTGCTCTGGCATATTGTTACGTAGAAACACGATTTAAACGTCAAACAGCACACGAGGCCATCGACTTTGTGGTGGTTCAGACGGAATTCGAATACGTTGCACGGTTTGCCCGCTATCGCAGTTCAAAGTGTGTGTGGTCTGAGCAATATTCTCGACTCAGAGTGTCGCACGCCCAGAGAGAGAGCGGATCAGAGTGAGAAGCCAATGTGAAGACTATACCGAAATTCTCCGAACAAATCGTCGTCACGGCCAACATATTCACTTTACACTCATGTGTTTCGGTAATTTTGTAGCCACACTCGTCCTCTTTCACCCAATGTCACAACCATAGCCCAGATACATACAGTACGTGAACTACAGCCCTGAAAGCGACAGGTGTACCATCATAATGTGTCATAAACTCCATGTTAAATACCTGAATGAGTCAGCAATTTTTTCATCACAAGCACAATTCTTAACTCGCTCTTATAACCACGTTTTTTATCGTACCAATACCACGATCGCACACGGCGTACCTCAATGCCTCGGGTCACTCACGGCGAAAACAAAAATCGCATTCGACTTTTACTTTTTGCGATAGAGCAATTTGTTCGGACATACCTGTCATTGACAGTCAGTGGGCTTTTAACATTCAATACTGTTTGCGTTTGCATAGACTAGCCCAGGTGAAAATGATACTTTGTTAATGATTCAAGGTCACCTGACCAACTCTCACACACGCGCGCACACACGCACATGCACGCACATGCACACATGTGCACGCACACACACACACATTGAAAGTCAATAGAGAAATTCGGGGAAACACGTAACTCTGTCATTTCTCAACCGTTTCGGACGCGGAGCGGCTCGCCAGAACCGGGCCGCCCCCCTGAGCGAAACCAAATGGACCCCTTAGCATGTTAGCATTAGCATGTTAGCATGTTAGCATTAGCATGTTAGCATGTTAGCATTAGCATGTTAGCATTAGCATGTTAGCATGTTAGCATTAGCATGTTAGCATTAGCATGTTAGCATTAGCATGTTAGCATGTTAGCATTAGCATGTTAGCATTAGCATGTTAGCATTAGCATGTTAGCATTAGTATATTAGCATGTTAGCATTAGCATGTTAGCATTAGCATGTTAGCATGTTAGCATGTTAGCATTAGCATGTTAGCATTAGCATGTTAGCATTAGCATGTTAGCATGTTAGCATTAGCATGTTAGCATGTTAGCATTAGCATGTTAGCATTAGCATATTAGCATGTTAGCATTAGCATATTAGCATTAGCATGTTAGCATGTTAGCATGTTAGCATTAGCATGTTAGCATCAGCATGTTAGTATTAGCATGTTAGCATTAGAATGTTGGTGGCAACGTAATGTGCAATAAACTTAGACAAAATACCCCATTGAAAGTCAACCAAATGGACCCTTACAGGGTCTGAGAGGCTAAATGTCATCAAATGGTGGTCCGTGGCTCAAATGCTGCACAGACTTGGCGAGCTGCAGGCACCCAGTCAAATTTCCTGAAATTTGTTTCTAGTTAAGTATGCGTTTTAGATTTCAACCTGTGTTTCTGCCATTGCATGGCAGGCACCCAGAATAAGTTACTTCAGACAATGTATTCTGGGTGCCTGCCATGCAATGGCAGAAACACAGGTTGAAATCCGAAACGCATACTTAATCGTAATAATAATCAAGACGCGAAACTTTGTCCGCTATGGCCGGCCGCGCGGTTTGCCAAAGCCCCGCAATATATACATCAAAACGTGCGGCTCGGCCGGGAATGGTGTGCTTGTGCTTTTCTCTCCGATTCGCATTACCGTGCCGACGTAATTCGCAATAAACGACGCAAAAAATGCCCCATTCAAAGTCGATGGGGAAACGCGTGGAAAAACAGAAAACGACACGTTACTTTGGAGCCACATTGCTCTGGCATACTGGTACGTAGAAACACGATTTAAACGTCAAACAGCACACGAGGCCATCGACTTTGTCGTGGTTCAGACGGAATTCGAATACATTGCACGGTTTGCCCGCTATCGCAGTTCAAAGTGTGTGTGTTCTGAGCAATACTCTCGACTCAGAGTGTCGCACGCCCAGAGAGAGAGCGGGTCAGAGTGAGAAGCCAATGTGAAGACTGTACCGAAATTCTCTGAACAAATCGTCCTCACGGCCAAAATATTCACTTTACACGCATGGGTTTCGGTAATTTTGTAGCCACATTCGTCCTCTTTCACCCAATGTCACAACCATAGCCCAGATACATACAGTACGTGAACTACAGCCCTGAAAGCGACAGGTGTACCATCATAATGTGTCATAAACTCCATGTTAAATACCTGAATGAGTCAGCAATTTTTTCATCACAAACACAATTCTTAACTCGCTTATAACCACGTTTTTTATCGTACCAATACCACGATCGCACATGGCGTACCTCAATGTCTCGGGTCACTCACGGCGAAAACAAAAATCGCATTCGACTTTTACTTTTTGCAATAGAGCAATTTGTTCGGACATACGTTCTCTCATTGAGAGTCAGTGTTTCAATACTGTTTGCATTTGCATAGACTAGCCCAGGTGAAAATGATACTTTGTTAATGATTCAAGGTCAAGTTGACCACCTCTCACACACGCGCGTGCACACACTCACATGCACGCACATGCACACATGTGCACGCACACACACACATTGAAAGTCAATGGAGAAAATCGGGGCAACACGTAACTCTGTCATTTCTCAACCGTTTCAGACGCGGGGCGGCTCGCCGGAACCGGGCCGCCCCCCTGAGCGAAACCAAATGGACCCCACGAAAGATCCCGTGATCTTTCGTGGCCAGATGTAATTTCCTGGGGTCTAGTAGGGCTATAGAAAACGATAATTGCTGTACAATTTGGTAAGACAAATGCATTTACCCACTCGTTCGAATGCCCCTGCCAAAAATAGCTAAAAGTGTTTAAACAAAATAAAGCAGCAAATGAAAAAATATATAACACTCATCTTTTACTTTCTCTAATAACTTAAAACATGTTTGAACCTTGGTTGAAAAACCCCAAAGTTGTCCTTTAAGGTTTAACATGAGGAGAAACACAAAAGATCAGGAGAATGGAGGCCTCTATTGACAGGATTGATTGAATAGTTTATTAGACATAAATGTAAAACAGCAACAGAGTTCAGTCAAACACTGATTCCAACAAAAATCCACAACAAAAATCACACTTGTGTGAAGTGAGGGGCGCTCTTATCACATCATACATCACATTCCATGCTCAGCCAATCAAATCATCACAAATGTCATTCCGGCCAATCACTTTAAGTGTCTTCACTTTTTCTGCCCTCACTGTTTTTATCCTCAATATGTACATCAGCCAATCAAATCATCGCTATGGGGTGATGATCAGCCAATCAAATCATCGTGTTTGTGTTCACACAAAGACAAAGAACAATAGGAGGAGCTTGTGCCCCTCAACAAAAAAATCAATATAAAAAAACAACAACAAAATATATCATTACAGGAAATAATAAAACACTAAATGTACAGAGTGGGAGAAAGTTAGGAGGGGGCGTCTTCACCTGTTTAAAGGAGAAGTGATCATTTCCCCTTCATTGGGCCTGCTGAAAGGTGGACTTTCAGGACTGTTTTAAAAGACGTAAGTGATCTGCATTTTTTGATGACACTGAGTAATAAAACTCATTTTCAGTGTCGTCGAGTAAATAAATGGTGCATTTATAAATGGTAAATGGTGCATTTATAAAGCGCCTTTATCCAAGGCGCTTTTACATAGATTGTGCATCACAATACATCAGAAGATCAGGAAAAGAAAAACATCACAATACATCAGAAGATCAGGAAAAGAAAAACAAAAGATATACATGTGAATTACATAGGTTTACAAATAAAATGACAAATTTAAAAACTATCTAACTATCCACATATTGTGGGGGTCTGTATGCTCACCAAGGTTTTAAAACGACTTAAGGGTACCAATGTGGTCAGTTGCAATGTAATTTGCAGGTAATTCCATGTATTAGGGCCACAGAAGCCAAAAGCAAGTTCAGAGCTAACTTTTGGTACCTTGAATTTGGGGAAACTACTTGACCGGGTGCGGGTGTACTTCAGAAAAGTTGAGATGGATTTAGGACAATCTCCAAGTATGGCTTTATACAAGAACAGGTGCCAATGCAGTTTTCCAACATTGTTATATAAGATACAATGGTGAGTAACATAGCTATCACCCGTAATAAATCAAATCTATGAGTGATAAACAGAGTCTAGGGATTTAAGAGTGGATGCTGCTGCATGTCTATAGATTATGTCTCCATAATCCAAGACAGACAGGAACACATGGAAACATTCTTTTTTTTACCCCATGGTGTGAATGCAATGGTGTTTTAGCAAGTGACCCGAGTTATTTAAACTTAGGTCACACCGTTTAAAGTGGACATCTTTTTTATTGTCCTGTGAGAACTGTGGACACGAAGGTGGTAACGAAGATTACTTGAACTGTTGCAAATCTTGTAACAATGTTTACATTGGAAAGGTTTCTCCAGTGTGGACACGAAGGTGTGACTTCAGATTACTTGAATTGTTGAAGCTCTTGTCACAATGTTTACATTGGAAAGGTTTTTCTCCAGTGTGGACACGAATGTGTGACTTCAGATTACCTAACTCACTGAAACCCTTGTTACAATGTTTACATTGGAAAGGTTTTTCTCCAGTGTGGACACTCTGGTGTGTTTTCAGGGAAGATAATGCAGTAAAAAACTTGTCACAATGTTTACAGTGAAAAGGTTTAACTCCTGTGTGGACACTCTGGTGTTTTTTCAGGTTACTTGCCAAACTGAAACTCTTGTCACAATGTTTACATTGGAAAGGTTTTTCTCCAGTGTGGACACGAAGGTGTCGCTTCAGGAGAAATGAGTCTCTGAAAAACTTGTCACAATGTTTACATTGGAAAGGTTTTTCTCCAGTGTGGACATACTGGTGTTTCTTCAGGGAACTTGATTCACTAAAACTCTTGTCACAATGTTTACATTGGAAAGGTTTTTCTCCAGTGTGGACACGAAGGTGTGACTTCAGGGAACTTGATTGACTAAAACTCTTGTCACAATGTTTACATTGGAAAGGTTTTTCTCCAGTGTGGACATACTGGTGTTTCTTCAGGGAACTTGATTCACTAAAACTCTTGTCACAATGTTTACATTGGAAAGGTTTTTCTCCAGTGTGGACATACTGGTGTTTCTTCAGGGAACTTGATTGACTAAAACTCTTGTCACAATGTTTACATTGGAAAGGTTTGTCTCCAGTGTGGACACGAAGGTGTGACCAAATGGAACTTGAATGACTGAAACGTTTGTTACAATATTTACATTGGAAAGGTTTTTCTCCAGTGTGGACACGAAGGTGTCGCTTCAGGAGATATGAGTCAAAGAAACTCTTGTCACAATGTTTACATTGGAAAGGTTTTTCTCCAGTGTGGACATACTCGTGTCTGTTCAAGTCACATGACAAACTGAAACTCTTGTCACAATGTTTACATTGGAAAGGTTTTTCTCCAGTGTGGACACGAAGGTGTAAATTCAGATTACTTGAAAAGTTGAAACTCTTGTCACAATGTTTACATTGGAAAGGTTTTTCTCCAGTGTGGACATTCTGGTGTGTCTTCAGGTGAGATGACCGACTGAAACTCTTGTCACAATGTTTACATTGGAAAGGTTTTTCTCCAGTGTGGACACGCTGGTGTGACTTCAGATGACATGAACTCTTGAAACTCTTGTCACAATGTTTACATTGGAAAGGTTTTTCTCCAGTGTGGACACGAAGGTGTCGCTTCAGGAGATATGAGTTAAAGAAACTCTTGTCACAATGTTTACATTGGAAAGGTTTTTCTCCAGTGTGGACACGAAGGTGTAAATTCAGAACACTTGAAAAGTTGAAACTCTTGTCACAATGTTTACATTGGAAAGGTTTTTCTCCAGTGTGGACACGCTGGTGTGACTTCAGATGACTTGAACTCTTGAAACTCTTGTCACAATGTTTACATTGGAAAGGTTTTTCTCCAGTGTGGACACGAAGGTGATTCTTCAAATTACTTGAATCACTGAAATTCTCTTCACAATGTTTACATTGGAAAGGTTTTTCTCCAGTGTGGATACGCTGGTGCTTCTTCATGGAAGCTGATACTGTAAAACTCTTGTTACAATGCTTACAGTTAAAAGGTTTTTCTCCAGTGTGGACACGAAGGTGTGAATTCAGATTACTTGACTGACTGAAACTCTTGTCACACATTTTACATTGGAAAGGTTTTTCTCCAGTGTGGACATGTTGGTGTGTCTTCAGGTTAGATGACCTATTGAAACTCTTGTCACAATGTTTACATTGGAAAGGTTTTTCTCCAGTATGTTCACGAATGTGTCGCTTCAGGAGAGATGAGTTACTGAAACTCTTGTCACAATGTTTACAGTTAAAGGGTTTTTCTCCAGTGTGGACACGCTGGTGCTTCTTCAGGGAACCTGAGTCACTGAAACTCTTGTCACGCCGTTCATCATCATCGTCTGCACTGGTCTCCCAATCATAACTGTCTTCAGTGACTTCAGCGTCAGATTCAAGTTCAACTTCAATCTCAGAGCAATGGGAAGATATGTGTTCTTCTTCTTCATCATCATCATTTTCTTCTTCACCTTTCACTGCTAGTAATGTCAACGTTGACCCAACAGGTTCCTCTGGTCTTTGAAGTAGCTCCTCCTGTTCCTCTTTAAGCTCCTCCTGTTCATCATTAATGTGTGGAGGCTCTGTTTCCTCCTGGAGCAGACTGGGGCTCCTCTCCTGTTCAGGAGAAACCTCCTCTTTACACACAACCATGTGCAGGATGTCTAGGAGCAGAAACATGATGGTCAACACTGGATTCCTAAAATGTAAACACATTCTTCTTCCATGTTCCATGTACAAAATTAGCTATTACCTACCAAGATAAGATTGACTAAACCGTTACTAACTAGAGGTTATTACTGTTCTGAAAGATTTTAGCAAAATACATTGTTTCTTCAGGAACAATATTTTCTTTCACATTAAACTTACGGAGGTGTGGCTGGTCTTCAGCTTCCTGTTTAATAGAAACGTCTTCAGCTTCCTGTTTAATAGAAACGTCTTCAGCTTCCTGTTTAATAGAAACATCTTCAGCTTCCTGTTTAATAGAAACGTCCCTGGCTGAGTCTGGAGAGTTAATCTTCACCGGGGAGTGATGCATCATGGGTATTGTAGTTCTTATGAGTCTGGAGAGTTCGTCTCACCTGCAGTCTGGACTCCAGTCTGAAATCAAGTGAATAAGGAAGGACTTTAAAAACTGGAGACCTATAGTCCGGCAGCCAGGGGTGGGGAGTGGGAAATGTGTTTTTATTGGCCTAAAATATTGCCTATATACTTAAAAATACTTAAATTAATGAGTCCACCTTCTGACCGGCTGTCGGTATTGAGCAATGTATTTTATAAGGTCTTATATGTGACCATACCATTACCTATATACGGCAAGATTTCAACATTTATGTTTTAACGATTAGGCCGCCAGCATATTTTGATAGCATTTTTCCCTGTTTAACTCTTATTTTGAAAAGCAAAAAACCCAGACCGGAAGTTATGATCTTATGTTAGGGTGTGTGTGACAGGGTGACCCCACCCTGTCACTGTCTGTTTGCTGTTACATGCCTTTCAGTAGCGCGCACTGTTTAGGTAGGGTATGGACAAACACAACTAACACAACTACAAGCAAACAGCTCTCACCACAGTTTCACCACAATTTCTAAAACAGTTACTGAAGGGTCCTGTCACTTTAAATGGGGGACAGCACTGTTGGGCCAAACCAACTCCTGTCTGGAGGTAGGGAGGATTGCTTGTCGCCGAGGGACATTGCGGTCTAAAATGACGTTGGAAGACTTGGGAGAACTAAGGACTTTGTGAACTAGAAGAGCTACAAGCTGTTACGGCCCTATGTGGCCTTGTGTTGTTGTGGTTTGTGTTTAATCCACTGTCAGTGTGTTTCAGTGCTGTATGATGATTGGAGGGTGGATTGGAGGAGTGGCTGGGTGTCTGGAGACACCTGGGCCTCATTTTCAATCAGCCAGCCACCAGTATAAAAGCCTGGGAGAAGCTCCTCATCAGGCCTTGCCATCCGTCACCTGTGCTGCTGAACCCAGTCTGTAGCTAGGGTAGTGTCTGTAGGCTGTGTGCCTTACCTGCTTAGTTTGAGCTTTCTTTATTTACTGTGTGTTTAAAGAACAGACCAACCTAGTAATCTTTGTATGCAAACCGCTGTCAAAGTATCCCAAACCCTTTTCCTGTGTCATAAGAATTAAGGGAAGCTGTATGGTAAGGGTGTGCTGCTATTTTCTTTCGTTGCCCCAGTTTTGGCCCATTGTTTCTGTTTAGTCAGGGAGCCTAGAGTGTAATTTTCTTTTTGGTGTAGTTTAGGATTGTTTCTTTTCTAGGTAGGGTTGGGGGGGTTTTGTTTGTTATTTTAGCATTAGCCACCCTGATGATATCTATATATATATATATATATATATATATATATATATATATATATATATATACAGCTTGCCCTATCGTCTTGAATTGTGAAACCTTTTCTCAATAAATGTACACTTTTGCTTGAATGGGTTTGTGATCCTTGACAGCACTCATATATTACTCCTTTGGAGCCAAGACCCCATATATGGTCCTAAGGTTCGTAATATATTTGGGGGCTCGTCCGGGATCAGCAGCAGGTGTTAACAGGTGTTCGGATGGTAAAATGGCACAATTCGACTTAAAGTTTTTTCTAAGTGATCCTACTTTTGAAAAGTTGAACATGTGCAGGACAGCAGACTTAAACATAGTTGCTGACTATTTTGGGGTACAGGCAGCTCGCCCTCATTTAAAAGCTGAGCTGAAGGCCATTGTGTTGGCACAGCTGGTGGCTAATGGGCTCATTGTGTTGCCGCCTGTGCCTGGATCTCCTCAGGTGGAGGAGGGTGATGTGGGTGGTGGGGCTGAACAAGCTCAGGTTGAACCTCAGGTGGAGGGGGGTGCTCAAAGTGGGCCAGTATCACCCATGTCTGTGGGTTCCTCTTTGGGGAAATCTAAATTGGACGCTGCACGTTTAAAGGTGCGCTTGGCTCGCCTTCGACTAGGTGCCGAAGACAATGCCTTGTGCTGCTGTGTGGTTGCAAGGAAGGACGAAGACTCTTCTCTTCAATGCTCAGAGACAGATGCCAACTCTAAGTCCCAACAACTTCAGAAGACTACTTCCAGGCTGAAGCCAGGTAGACTGTGCTACTACTACCGCCAGCCTGGTCATGGCATTGCTGAGTCTGCTGACTGTCCTGATGTTGAGTCCTAAGGTCAACCTCCACACGTTAAGTAAGCCTATCATTTTGAGCAAGTTGTCAGTTTGGTTTGTCATTGCCTTGTTCAGTCGGACACAGTCTGGTGTGGCTGTATGTCCAGAACCTGGTGGTTGTGTGAGATGGACAAGTTCACTTTGAATGACTTTGTGATATTCATTGTTTCCAACTGTTTTGCTTTGTATGATGTGTGTTCAAAGTGCCTCTGTTTAGTAAACCTAGGGGTTTATTTTTATGGGAGGCGGTGTTACGGCCCTATGTGGCCTTGTGTTGTTGTGGTTTGTGTTTAATCCACTGTCAGTGTGTTTCAGTGCTGTATGATGATTGGAGGGTGGATTGGAGGAGTGGCTGGGTGTCTGGAGACACCTGGGCCTCAATTTCAATCAGCCAGCCACCAGTATAAAAGCCTGGGAGAAGCTCCTCATCAGGCCTTGCCATCCGTCACCTGTGCTGCTGAACCCAGTCTGTAGCTAGGGTAGTGTCTGTAGGCTGTGTGCCTTACCTGCTTAGTTTGAGCTTTCTTTATTTACTGTGTGTTTAAAGAACAGACCAACCTAGTAATCTTTGTATGCAAACCGCTGTCAAAGTATCCCAAACCCTTTTCCTGTGTCATAAGAATTAAGGGAAGCTGTATGGTAAGGGTGTGCTGCTATTTTCTTTCGTTGCCCCAGTTTTGGCCCATTGTTTCTGTTTAGTCAGGGAGCCTAGAGTGTAATTTTCTTTTTGGTGTAGTTTAGGATTGTTTCTTTTCTAGGTAGGGTTGGGGGGGGTTGTTTGTTATTTTAGCATTAGCCACCCTGATGATATATATATATATATATATACAGCTTGCCCTATCGTCTTGAATTGTGAAACCTTTTCTCAATAAATGTACATTTTTGCTTGAATGGGTTTGTGATCCTTGACAGCACTCATATATTACTCCTTTGGAGCCAAGACCCCATATATGGTCATAAGGTTCGTAATACAAGCTCATTTAAATATGAATGTGTGTATATAACTGCCGTTTTGAGCTATACTGTAACATGTAACATGCTGTAGATCATGTTAACCCCTTGTAATTTGGTCCTGTGTTGTGGGAGGAGCCAGGGGGGGTATATAGCTCTGGGAGATGGCAGTGTCAGTCAGTCTGGCCTGCTGTCTGATGCTGCCTGGAGCTGAGGAACTGTCTCTCTGAGGAGGTGATGTGTTTATTATTTGTTACCATGGTTGAAAGGATCTAGATCTGTTGCTTTATTATGTCTATTATATATATATATTATGTAGTATGTTATATATATATATTATGTTTTGCTTTACATTAGAAAGGCCTGATTTATAAATACTTATATTATATAATAATGGTTTATTTAAAATGATTTTGATTTGCATTATTGTATATAATATAAAGTACTTGATTTTGAATATACCTTTATTTTCTATTTTCAGACATTTGGTCTCCTCTGTAATTTTTGCCACTTTGGAAAATAAAACCATTGTTAAAAACTCTGCCCAACTGCGCTTGCCTCGCCATTCCTGGTGTACGTATTACCCCGCCTGAGACAGGGGTGTGACAGTGTGTGACGATGAATCATCATTCCATGTTTACCGCGGGTGCTGCTAAAACATAATGGAGGCGCATCACAGCGCCGGGTCTGGGCCGTGGAATAAACCTTGTTTGGACCAAAAATGTCTGGGACAAGGAATAGGAGATACAGGCGATTGAAAGAAACAGAATCAAACCCCGGCCCTGCCCTACCCTAACTGGGTCGGCCCGAGGCTCGGCCAGACCCTAACAATTACCATAATGTTAACACTTTCATCGCCCCCCTGGTGTCCATGTGAAATGACTGCAGGCAGCCAGGCAATATCTGTGAATAAGCGCCAACTACCTCCGGCCCACACAGCCCAATACAACGAGAGGAGGAGCAACAAGTTTTACGACATGTCCTTAATATGGCTTGCCTGATGCATTCAGAAATCACTATTAGATCTGAACGTTGGGCGGATTGGACTAAAACAACAACTTTGGACTATTTTTCGGAGAAAACAAGCAGCAAAGAAACGACAATGAGCAACCCGATGCCAACGTGAGTAGCATTATGACTTGATCAATCAAAAGCACTATAAAAGACCAATTGCCGTTGATCTACGCCGGCAATGGTGGACTAATTTTTAAGTAGCATGTGATGTGTCATGATTCTGAATCCCTTCCAAGCATTAGTTTTGCACAAAAAACACTCATTGGGCTAAACACGGCCATAGCCGTCATCATAAATGTGATGAGTTCAGCACATTTTGGGCACATTTGGACAAGTGGCTATTGCCGTTTTTAGCCCAAGGAGTGCTTTTGTGGATGGAATGGATTCAGAATCCTTGCCTTATATAGGTTGTTAATGGTATGGTCACATATATCCTCCTATAAAAAACTATGTGGGTGTATAAGCGTGTGCAAGTCCCACACGTCATTCACTGATGTGGCAGTCAGCTGACCTTTTGGGGCGGGCTACTTAAGCTCACCAGTCTGCATGCTCTTCCTGCCTTCCTCTGCATATGGTTCCTGGTTGTCATGTGATGTTTGCTCCCACCACCACCGGTAGGCTCTGTTATTTATGCTCCCCATGGGGGTTTTATTGTATATCTATCTCCCTGCTCTTAATGTTTTACGATGGTGTTTAATCGCGCCGAGCAGCGAGAAAATGCAGCAGAGCCGAACGCCAAGTCTAATATTGTATGCACACTTGTATTCTCATTCTCTAATAAATATTGGTTAAATCTATTTGTGAGTTGTCTGACTGAACTAATGGTATTAGCCCAACTCTCCAACATTTAAATTTTTTTAATTCAGGATTCCAAGTGTGTGAGTGGGATGTGCGTGTGGAAGCACTTTGGTTTCAAGGAGTGTGGTGAGGAACAACAAACCAATACCGTGTTAACGGTGCTGGAGATTAGCTGGTAACGGACAGACGGACGGAAGGACGGACACACACACGGACAGAGTGCAAAACATACTCTCTCCCCATGCCTTTGGCCTGGTGGAGACAAAAATCTGATTGACTAAGATGTATGTGTTTAACATTACAGTGGACAGTTTGAGTACAAATCCTGCTCATTTACAAACTATGTTTGCACCTTTGACAACCTGCAGCTTGAAGGTTCCATCCTGGAGGCTAATTTTTCCTGTGATAAAATGGCCACCAATGTAAAAGAAACTCAACCAAAGAACAAGATTCCTATACAAGATCTCCTCACTCTCACTGGTCAACAAAAACACCATGAAGACCCTAACAGGAGCCCTCGTAAAAGGTTTATTTGAATCCTTTAGCGCCATCTAGTGTTATAATGCTCACACTGCCGAGGTCTGCTCCCACTCTACAGAGCTTGTTTCCTTTCCGGGTTAAACAGGAAGGTGGGGGCCTCTGTGAGGACCACAACACCACTCGCATTAGCTCACAGCCTTTAGCTAGCAGTACATCCAGCTACATTTTCTCAGCGATGCGGTACAAACTCAAAAATGATTTACGATCGTCGGGTGCGCGGCGGCCCACCATGGACAGCTCTCGAACCTTTGGAGATACGGCACATCTAAAATCATGTTATAATGGAGGCTCAACGGAGCCTGGGAAAAATCCCATATCCCTACCAACAGCAATTAAGAAATTGCCCCCCCAACAACTTACAATATTATTACTGCTGCTAGAATTAACTACTGCT
Organism: Electrona antarctica; assembly: GCF_951216825.1. Classification (NCBI taxonomy): domain Eukaryota; kingdom Metazoa; phylum Chordata; class Actinopteri; order Myctophiformes; family Myctophidae; genus Electrona; species Electrona antarctica. Next base: position 58,699,435 of record NC_136807.1, read on the forward strand.
TATTTAGGATCACATTTATAACAGACTGATTGAAGTGAAAATGGATTCTCACGATAATACAAATCTAAACCTTTTTGTAAAAAAAAGAAAAATCTTGTTTAAAAGATTATCTGCCTAATGATGATGTTACTGGAGGACGGTTTCTGAACTGCCCACAGCCCTCCTATGAGGCACAGACTGAGTAGAAAAAAATTGTGCCATTTTATCATGATTATTAATGAGGACCTATTATATGAAGATAGGTTGAAAACTGGTGAAGGTCCTTTAACAGTTTGCAGAATTACAGTAATTTCAAGTACAACTCAATACAAAAACTGTTGACTGTGGACGACACCAGAAAGCATTACTTGTTTACAATCGGGTCCACCCTTTTCAATTCATCAGAACATGTAGAGACGTACAGAGATACACTTCTATATAGTAACCAAAAACAGGAAATCATCATAAAAGGAGGTAAAAGGGGAAAAACATCTAGGTCTCCATCTTGTGCCTCCCTTAATTAACCCTTATCCCTAAACGTATTCGCCATTTCTTACTATTTTAAAAAACATTTTAAAATAGTTCAACTAGCCGATCTACATCTACACGTTGCGAGCTTGTAGATCAGCTATTTGAACTATTTTAAAAGGTTTTTTTTAGTTCAGGGATAAGGGATAAGCGGTGGCGCAAGATATACCCCATAGTGAGGGGAAAAGGGGTGGGTGGGGGGTATTCAGACCAGAGGCGTATGATCTACAATAAGGCGAGGGCAGGCATCCGCCTAGACCTAGAATGCCTGTGATCATTTAATTAACTTCGTAAATTTTCATGTATCAGAGGCATAGAACGGTCGCTACTGTCCCTGGTCGATTTCAATAGTGTGCGGCCTGAATGTGATAAATGCTCCGTTTGTACTCACCCATTAAATAATTCCAAAAACGTGGAGGGAAATATGGTCCTCTAGTTTTATATCCATGTGAAAGTTCTGGCACAAAACGTGTATTTAGTAAATTATCTCCACTTTTTCAAGAGATGCACACGGACTTCTTTCTCTCCGGCGAGGGGGGACTGGAATGATCGATGAACTGTTTTTAGACGTCATCACCAATTGACAAGGGAAACACAAAAGTTTGGGTCACACAATTGGCAGGTGGTGTGATTAATTACCCAGCACCTATCGCAAGGCACCTGCCAATTGTGTGACCCAAACTTTTGTGTTTCCCTTGTCAATTGGTGATGACGTCTAAAAACAGTTCATCGATCATTCCAGTCCCCCCTCGCCGGAGAGAAAGAAGTCCGTGTGCATCTCTTGAAAAAGTGGAGATAATTTACTAAATACACGTTTTGTGCCAGAACTTTCACATGGATATAAAACTAGAGGACCATATTTCCCTCCACGTTTTTGGAATTATTTAATGGGTGAGTACAAACGGAGCATTTATCACATTCAGGCCGCACACTATTGAAATCGACCAGGGACAGTAGCGACCGTTCTATGCCTCTGATACATGAAAATTTACGAAGTTAATTAAATGATCACAGGCATTCTAGGTCTAGCGTCCGCCTGTCCAAATCCATTTCTGGCCTGGCCAAAATCCATACAATGAGAAAAAAGAGGACTAAAACAAGACCTGAGAACTATTAATGGACAGCTGATTGCGTTGCGGTAGAGCGCGACCCTCAATCACCCATTGGAATGTAAATGCATGCCTTTCAGCCTTTGTATACTACTCGTCTGGCAGGTATATCTCTTTGAAAACCTTTAGTGCTACGATTGTGCGCGGGGAGACGACAATTAAAACATCTTGTCTCCCCAAAACGTAATTCCTGGATACGCCACTGATTCAGACTTTATGGGTGGCAGTTTCGAATTGCAGCCGTCCGTAGGTGCTCTTAAAACTAGTTACAATATTATTACTGCTGCTAGTAGGCCTATTAACTACTGCTTGTTTATAACAAGTTACAATATTATTACTGCTGCTAGTATTAACTACTGCTGGTTTAGGATAATTTATAACTGACTAGCAGATATGAGAGAAATACTCGTCGTGTTGTTCCATGTTAAAAGATGAGGCAATAATATAAAAGATAAATGTAGTAAAAACAAGGTGAATCAGTTCATCTTACCTGCTGTGTTTCAGGGTTGAGCTGCTTAACGACCACACTGTTTTCAAACCGTTTCGAACCTTTTACTATTATTAGGGACCAAGAAGTCACGCAGTGACTTTGGTCACTCTTTGTTTTTGTGTTTATTTTTCTTCTTCTCCTTCTTCTTCTTCTTCCGCCAAAAATAGCTGTTCTGACTGAATGGTGCAGTCGGTTTTCGCGAAACGCGGTAATCTGGTAGAGGGCCATGCCAAACGGTGAATATGCGACGCCCAAGACGATTGGCCAAATGGTGGCGCTATAGCGCTCAATTGAAAATGCTAACTTTGAACGTGCATAGCTCATGAACCGTTTGACCGTTGGCAATGACACTTTGATACCCATATGCGTCTCCTCGTGCTGAACAACTTTCGTGTTCTGACTTTTGACCTCTGACCTTTAGATCACCCGCCATTTTGAATTATATGATCAGTACTTTATTTTATTCTCCTTCCGCCAAAAATAGCTGTTCTGACTGAACCGTGCAGTCGGTTTGCGCAAAATTTGTCAACATGATAGAGGACCATGCCAAACGGTGACTATGCGAAGCCCATCATGATTGGCCAAATGGTGGCGCTATAGCACTCAATTGATGCAAAACTTGCAAACTTGCAAACTTTGAACGTGCATATCTCATGAACCGTTTGACCGTTGGCAATGACACTTTGATACACATATGTGTCTCCTAATGCCGAACAACTTCTGTGTTCTGACTTTTGACCTCTGACCTTTAGATCACCCGCCATTTTGAATTATATGAAAAACAGTTCAAATGTAACTCCTCCCAGAATCTTTGCTCAAAATGAACGAAAACTTCTACACGTGAACTTTGGACCGATACGGACAAATAATCGTAGCACATTTTTTCTAAGTGAAAAAAATTAGTTTTTATGAACCAATAAAAATTGCTGTTTTGTGAAATTTTTTCTTCTGCCTCTAATACACACATATGCTTATGTCACTTTACTATGCGAAGCCCATCACGATTGGCCAAATGGTGGCGCTATAGCACTCAATTGATGCAAAACTTGCAAACTTGCAAACTTTGAACGTGCATATCTCATGAACCGTTTGACTGTTGGCAATGACACTTTGATACACATATGTGTCTCCTCATGCCGAACAACTTTCGTGTTCTGACTTTTGACCTCTGACCTTTAGATCACCCGCCATTTTGAATTATATGAAAAACAGTTCAAATGTAACTCCTCCCAGAATCTTTGCTCAAAATGCACGAAAACTTCTACACGTGAACTTTGGACCTATACGGACAAATAATCGTAACACATTTTTTCTAAGTGAAAAAAGGAAGTTTTTATGAGCCAATGAAAATTGCGCGCGCACGCACACACACACACACACACACACACACACACACCAAAGTTTGAGTACTTATGCTGAACTAACACTGAATGATTTTCCTGTTAACAATGGAGTATCTGATTGTCTCCGTGTAGCTCAGTCAGTTGAACTCTTGCCCTTTGACCGCAAGGTTGTGTGTTCAAATCCAGCTACTGACAACTCACCTTGTCAGTCTTATTTGTACATATTGTTGAACGCCCTGTGGGCTATATCAGTGAGATCAATAACTTTAAAGACTGGTGTGATAATAGCCACCTTATGTTAAACACCACAAAAACTAAAGAGATGATCTTCAATCCAAATCCATGGTTATGAACGATTGTCTGCCTAACACACACACGCATGCAGCCACGCATGCAGCCACGCACGCACGCACGCACGCAGGCAGGCAGGGGCAGGCAGGCAGGCAGGCAGGCAGGCCGGCACGCACGCACGCACGCACGCACGCACGCACGCACGCACACACACACACACACACACAAGACATGCCTAAAATGAGGACACACCTTCTTGTTACCAAATCACTAAATGGTTTTACTGTTTACAATATAGTCAATGATTGTCTCTGTGTAGGTCAGTCAGTAGAGCTCCCGCCTTCGGTCCACAAGGTTGCGAGTTCAAATCCCGGTACCGACAACTCAGCTCGTCGGTCTCATTTGTGCGTGTTGTTCTCATTGCGCATTGTTCTTCTTCTATCTTGGTCCCGCTTTATCGCTGCTTGCAGCTATATTTATTATTATTATTGTGTTTTCTAACCACACTGCTAACAGGCTACCAGCTAGCTGTGTGTGACCGTCTTAGAGTAAGGTGAACGCGCATAGGGCTACTGTCCAAGGGCTTTGCGCATGCGCACTAGCCCTGCTGCAGAGCCATATAAAGTGAGACAGAGTTACGACAACTCTGTTCACGTCGGGGCTTCATCCAATGGCGGCTCTTCTACGTAGACTACTATTGAAAGGGGACATCCGGGAGTTTACGGAATGCATTGGAGTCTATGGGCTCGCGAGTGAACATGAACCACGTGACCAGGCTGTTTTCTGCCCCCTCAATGTCGTAACCTCTAAGGTCGTAACTCTCTCTGTGACTCTGCCCTGCTGGAGCTCGTGCTGGAGCCTGGAGCGTGCACAGTGCATGTACCATGAACGGTCACTAGGGGGAGCCATGGTACAGTGTAACACCGTGAGCAGAGGAACAGCTATAGAGCTGAAAACTCTCCCATAGAGATTTACTAAAATATTGATATCAATAAGCCTATAATCAATCCATCCAGGATCCTGGTGAGTCATGACCATAACACAAGCCGTCAGGCTGGTGAGGTGGAGGGTCATGCAGGAGAGCTGATCTGTACTTTGTCTTTGCAATAAATCTGGACTCCGAAACCTTCATTCATTTGCCTGTCTGCCTCCGACTTATTTAAGGTTTGTTTATGAGCTTCATAGAGAGAGAAAAGCAGTCTCTCTTCTTGTAGTTAATTTACTTCATAAGTATTTTAATACATTTAAGTATATCTTTTAAATAAATGTATAAATATCATTTGGGAAAAAATGAATGGTCGATTTTTTCAGTGGGTCCAGAAAACCACGCCCACTTCTATGTTCTATACTGTGATGTCATCAAAGTCTATATCTTCACTAAATAATTTTAAATATAAACTTAAAACCATTTGATGAATCACATCTAACAATAAATGTCAGTCTCTTCCACACACACTACACATACACTTTACATTTCTACTAATGTGTATTTTTACTTTTGTATTTATACTGTGTATCCATTGTTGTTGTTTGATTTTTAGGATTTTTAGGAAATTCCCACAGGGTTTTCTAAATCTCACCCGTACAATATGTTGTTGTTCCAAATGTGTTGTTTTAAAATGTGCGAATACAAAAATAAAAATAATCCTATCCATCATAGGAATTGTATTATAGTGAATACATTACACAAATATTCCCTTTATTCTTACTCCAGCTAATCCAGCTCTTTCCATTCCCTCCTTTCTTCTGTATACTTCCTGCAGTACAGAAGTATACAGATTTCTTGGTGAATTGAAAATGGAGGACCCTGATGTAAACAAGTCTTGGTTTACAACACTGATGATGTGTCCAAGTTCATGATGTTTCATTAACTGAAGACCTCTGGAAGTGTTGCAGTACCAGTGACAACCAAGAACAGACTGAATCTTTTACTCTCTAATAACCTAAACATGAACCTTGGTTGGAAAAAAAGGATTGATTGAATAGTTTATTAGACATGAATGTAAAACAACAGAGTTCAGTCAAACACTGATTCCAACAAAAATCCACAACAAAAATCACACGTGTGTGAAGTGAGGGGCGCTCTTATCATATCATACATCACATTCCATGCTCAGCCAATCAAATCATCACAAATGTCATTCCGGCCAATCACTTTAAGCGTCTTCACTTTTTCTGCTCTCACTGTTTTTATCCTCAATATGTACATCAGCCAATCAAATCATTGCTATGGGGTGATGATCAGCCAATCAAATCATCGTGTTTGTTTTCACACAAAGACAAAGCCCAATAGGAGGAGCTAGCGCCCCTCAACAGAAATTCAATATCATCAACAAAATATATCATTACAGGAAATAATGAAACACTAAATGTACAGAGTGAGAGAAAGTTAGGAGGGGGCGTGGTCACCTGTTTAAAGGAGAAGTGATCATTTCCTCTCCATTGGGCCTGCTGAAAGGTGGACTTTCAGGCCTGTTTTAAAAGATGTAAGTGATCTGCATTTTTGTTTTGAAATATAGGAGCAGTATAATAATCCACAATATTGTCATTGTCTATCGACCTCCCTACGAACATACAGCTGTTTAATTTGATCCTCCCAGTGAGCTAATTTTTCATTCATTCAAGTTTTGTTTATTCTCGAAATTACACTGAGTAATCAAACTCATTGTCAGTGTCCTCGAGTAATACAATATCATATAGAAAAAACAATACATCAGAAGATCAGGAAAACAAAAACAAAAGATATACATGTGAATTACATAGGTTTACAAATAAAAAGATAAGACAAATTTCAAAACTATCTAAAAACAGTTACATATTGTGGGGGTCTGTATGCTCACCAAGGTTACACTTACTACACTTACTAATTCACACCAGCATTTTCCCATTGAACTCTTATTTTGAAAAGCCACATTTCCAGACTACTGGTACTGAACATAAACTAGTAAGTAATTACTAGTAAAAGTTTTTTTTCAAATAATTTGGGGACCCCCTAAAATAATTTGGCGACCCCCCGAGACCTAACTCATACTTGTGTCTGTTCAAGTCACCTGACACACTGAAACTCTTGTCACAATGTTTACATTGGAAAGGTTTTTCTCCAGTATGGACACGGAGTTGTGTCTTTAGGGCACTTGAATGACTGAAACTCTTGTCACAATGTTTACATTGGAAAGGTTTTTCTCCAGTGTGGACACGAAGGTGTGTCTTCAGGAGAGATGAGATTCTGAAACTCTTGTCACAATGTTTACAATGGAAAGGTTTTTCTCCAGTGTGGACACGAATGTGTGACTTCAGATTACCTAACTCATACTCGTGTCTGTTCAAGTCACCTGACACACTGAAACTCTTGTCACGATGTTTACATTGGAAAGGCTCCTCTCCAGTGTGGACACGAAGGTGTTGCTTTAGGTTACCTGACTGAATGAAACTCTTGTCACAATGTTCACAGTTAAAAGTTTTTTCTCCAGTGTGGACACGCTGGTGTTTCTTCAGGGAACCTGAGTCACTGAAAGCCTTCAGTGACTTCAGTGTCAGATTCAAGTTCAACTTCAATCTCAGAGCAGTGGGAAGATATGTGTTCTTCTTCTTCATCATCATAATTTTCTTCTTCACCTTTCACTGCTAGTAATGTCAACGTTGACCCAACAGGTTCCTCTGGTCTTTGAAGTAGTTCCTCCTGTTCCGTTTTAAGCTCCTCCTGTTGATGTTTAATGTGTGGAGGCTCTGGTTCCTCCTGGAGTAGACTGGGGCTCCTCTCCTGTTCAGGAGAAACCTCCTCTTTACACACAACCAAAGAAAACTCCTCTTTACACACAACCATGTGCAGGATTTCTAGGAGCAGAAACATAACATGATGGTCAACACTGGATTCCTAATTTCTTCTTCCATGTTCCATGTACAAAATGAGCTATTACCTACCACGATAGGATTGACTAAACCGTTACTAACTACAGGTTATTACTGTTCTGAAAGATTTAAGCAAAATACATTGTTTCTTCAGGAACAATATTTTCTTTCACATGAAAATTACTGAGGTGTGGCTGGTCTTCAGCTTCCTGTTTAATAGAAACGTCTTCAGCTTCCTGTTTAATAGAAACATCCCTGGCTGAGTCTGGAGAGTTCATCTTCACCTGGGAGTGATGCATCATAGGTATTGTTCTTATGAGTCTGGAGAGTTCGTCTTCACCTGCAGTCTGGACTCCGGTCTGAAATCAAGTGAATAAGGAAGGACTTTAATAACTGGAGACCTATAGTCCGGCAGCCAAGGGTGGGGAGTGGGAAATGTGTTTTTATTGGCCTAAAATATTGCCTATATACTTAAAAATACTTAAATTAATGAGTCCACTTGCTGACCGGCTGTCGGTATTGATCTATGTATTTTATAAGGTCTTATATGTGACCATACCATTACCTATATACGGCAAGATGTCAACATTTCATTATGCTTTAACGATTAGGCCGCCAGCATTTATTGATAACTTGTGATATAATTCACGCCAGCATTTTTCCCTGTTTAACTCTTAAGCTATCTTGAAGAGCAAAAAACCCAGACCGGAAGTTATGATCTTATGTTAGGGTGTGTGACGATGCATCATCATTCCATGTTCCGTGCTGCTAAAACATAATGGAGGTTAATTCCACGGCTCTGGGCCGTGGAATTAACCTTATTTGGACCAAAAATGCCATCTGGGACAAGGAATAGGAGATACAGGCGATTTAAATAAATAGATAGAATGGATGTTTATGGGCACGACGATCAAGATGACGCGATTTAGTGTTATTGACAACACCAACTAGCAAGCCGATGCTAACGTGAGTAGCATTATGACTTGATCAATCAAAAGCACTATGAAAGACGAATTGCCATTGATCTACGGAAATGGCGTTTAAGGGCCCCAGACGGAGATCACCGTCAAGTTCAAGTGCACGGTTAGTTGACCGAGACGGAGATTGATAAATAGGACGGAGATTAATGATATCAAAATGGTCGCATCGCTCCACAGCCTAGGAACGCTTGTTGCCCAATCCTCGGTGTTGCACAACAGTGACACGTCATCGAAAATGTTCCCTGCCTGTTTAGCGGACGAAAATGAAAATCCTACAACGTTCATAACTCGCGATCTAAATCATCCCGTCTAATTATGAAAAAAGATCCTGTGTTAGACGGCGCTCCGCGGTCCAGTCGCTAGTCGGATAGATTTATTCTTACCTCCCGTTGTTATCGATCGACTCTAGAGTGGTGTGGCTATTGTTAGCTGCTACACAGACATTCACAACAACTTCCGGTCCGCCGGTAAAAGTCGTCCGGGCGCTATAAATGATGGGCACATTTTATTAATGGATTAAATAGGCCCGAGCCCTCAAGGTGTTAAGTAGCATGTGATGTGTCAAACTAGGGGGTTGTCATAATTCTGAATCCATTCCAAGCATTAGTTGGCTTTCATATACTTTTAATATATATACACTGTTTTATGTTTTGAATATTTTCTAGGTGTTAATTTAAACCAATTCATACATTAATCAAGAACACTTTAACAAGATACAATACAATGTAGATCGGGTGATTTTTTTTAGAGATTGGTAATCTGTTAAATCGGTTTATTGAAAATAGCTGATCTGCAAGGTCACTAATAGGTTGTAGATGGATTACAATTATACGAATAGTGGTATATAAATATATAAATAAAATCATGACATGACCAGCTAGACACCCAATTAAAATAGAAACCTCATAGATTATATAAATGTGTATGTGGCTTCATTAAATGACGAGTGCTTGGTTGTTATGCATCCACGGTTCTGTGTGCCGTCACGCCCGTCAGTGCACATTTGCTTGATACTTGATTGTTTTGATAGAAAGTTCAGACAATAAAATCCTTCCTTCTAAAGTCCTTCTGTTATGGGTTATGGCACAAGTATGAACTGAGCAAATCTGCACCATTCTAAGTGAATAAAGTAGTATGTAATGCCATGGAAAAGTCACAGTTTACAAGCTCGTCATGTCACACAACAGGGCTCCCAAATGACAAATGTTAACGCCCTCCCCACATTCTGCTGGACCCTCTTGTAAACAAGTGTAAGGCTTTATGGTGTTGTCCACAGTTAACAGTTTATGCATTGAGTTATTGTGCTTGAAAAGTACCTATTCTGCATACAGTTAATAAACACTTCAATCAATCAAAAGCATCTCGGTAGCTTAATGCTAGCTGACCACACGTCCAGTCCCTTGTTAGCTAGCCGCTAGCTAACGTAGCATTTCCAAACCACTCCATATTAGGTCAGAATGTTAATCTGAAGACAAACAAGACATCATAACAATGTGTTCAACCATTCAGGAGCATAAATACTCATTTTGTACCTGAAAAGTACCTGAACGCCCTACCAACAGTCATTAAGACATGCAAATCCCTTGACTCCTTCAAAACCGCTCTCAAAGGGCACCTACTGTTAATAAATATTTCAATCAATCAATCAATCAATCAAAAAGTGTAGATTTCAATGAAGCTTCTGGAACACCGTCTCTTAGAGCTGAATTCCAAAGCCACTCGGTCAGTCCAGCATGGCAGTGACGTCACGGTGACATTGGTGACCTGCTGAAATGTGTGACCATCGTCTCTAGATGTCACGTGACGTCAGTGTCCGAACGTAAATCATTGTGGTTTGGTTATTAGCAGAGTTCAACCTAGCGGTATTTAGAGATCACCATGCAAGTTATTTATTGTGTCAAGTCCACAAGACGGTCACATATTTCGTCAGGTCACCAAGTTCACCGTACCACCGCTCTCTGCAGGAGGGTCCAGTCACCAGTGTCGAGTCAGCTAGGATAAGACATCCGGTGGCCGAGTTCTTCAGAATAAAAGTACCCGCTAAAGTAAACACAAAACGATTAATTTGATTGGTTTCACATCATTTTATAGGACTTATGCATTTCATTTACAACATTGATGGATTGTAAATTGTATTCACATGATGTAGAATAGGTACATATTCTGCATACTGCTGCGAGGATAAAACCATAAAAAGCACTAAGACTTGTTTGCATCATGGTCCTCCATTTGGTAACAGGTCATCTCGCCCCTTTGCCAACTCGCCCCAGCTTTTTTCCGCCGACCTCACGCCGACAGCTCGGTGCGGCGGTTCTTGTATTCTTTATTTTGTTTTACTGAGAATAAGGTTAGAAATAAGTTTAGGGTTAGGCATAGTTTTACAGTAAAACTATGCCTAAACCTAACCCTATTCCTAAACTTAACCCCAGTAAAAAAACCTAACCCTATTCCTAAACTTAAACTTTTACTGGGGTTAACTTTAGGAATAGGGTTAGGTTTAGGCATCGTTTTACTGAGGTTGAGGTTAGGAATAAGGTTAGCTTTAACCGTTTAAGCATAATTTACTTAGATTACTTTAGGAATACCAGGCCGAGCTGTTCCTGCCGGCTGTACGTCCGGGGCGAGTTGGTAAAGGGGCGAGCAGTCTCATATAACTCCATTTTCAATTAATCAGAAAACAATGTAGCCTGCATGTGAATGAATGATCTTTTGTCCCTGGATTAGTTTTTCATCAATAACCTGAACACATGTTTCAGGGTTGAGCTGCTTAACGATGACACTGTTTTCAAACCAAACGTTTTACTTTTCTTTGTACATTAATTAAAGTGTCAACAAACAGTGCACATGCGCAGTACAGCGCTGCTGCTGCTGGAAGCGTGTACGGTGCACGTACCATAGACGGCCACTAGGGGGAGCCATGGTACTGTGTAATACAATGGAACAGTTATACTGTGATCTCCTCAAAGTCTAACTAAACGAAATAATTTAAAATATAAACTTATAGAAACCATTTATGAATCAAATCTAACAGTTCAAAATGTCTTCAATAGACCTGTAACGGCAATCCTTCCCTTCCAATGCATATTTGCTCGTTACTTCACAGGTGATGGGAGTGATCCTACGCAGAGTACTAACAGAAACATGAAAGATGAATGTCCAGTCTTAGGTCCAGTTTTGTTGTATTTATTGAGCAGAAGTGAGCAGTTTTAATCATGAACATGAACATACCAGTGATGTTATTGTTGAAGTTTCTCTGTCTCTGTTCTGTTGCTGCTGGTAAGAAACGGTGTGCTCCTACCATTTCCTGTGTCCTATGTGATCTGATTAGTGCACCTGCACCACTGCACCTCTAAATACACACCCAGTGCTGACAAATCTAAAGCCCGCCACCAAGTGTTCAAAAATAATATGCCAACCTAACCAATAATATAGCACCATCATAATGGCTCCTACACACCGGCCCCTAATTGTCTTAAGTGTAATGACACAATTACCAAAAAAAAAACATATAAGGAGCCAATATCAAATTTACATTTACATTTTCCCTTTTTTTTCACAATTTCAAAAGAAATAAAGTAAATTCATTCAATCTTCTTTGAACATCAGTCTCTTTAGGTTTCAGTCTCTTGTGTTTCAGTCTCTTGGAGCAGACATATCTTTGTTATTGGTCTCTCCAAGATGTTGCTTTTGGTCTTTAGTCGAACTGTGCGTACAAGACCTTTTGAATCAGGAATGGTCTCCAATATTTTCCCCAGTAACCAGGCGCCTCGTGGTGCAGTGGAATCTACCACCACCACAATGTCACCGGGGGCAAAACTTCTCCTTTCAGCTGACCATCTTTGCCGTTCTTGGATTGATGGTAAGTATTCTTTTGTCCATCGTTTCCAAAAGAGATCTGCCATGTATTGTACTTGTTTCCATCTACGTTTGATGTACAGATCCTCTTTCACAAAGAGTCCAGGTGGCAATATTGGCTGTGTTTTCAACAAAAGAAGATGATTTGGGGTCAGCGCTTCCAGGTCCATTGGGTCATCAGAAGACTTGGTGATGGGTCGATCATTTAAAATTGCCTCTGCTTCACACATTAAAGTTTGCAATCCTTCGTCATCAAGCACTTGTTGATTAAGAACAGAACGGAGTACACTTCGTACCATGCGGATCAGTCGTTCCCAAACACCGCCGTGATGGGATCCTGCTGGGGGGTTAAAGCTCCACTTTATCCCTTGCTGAAGCATAGCATTCTGGATTTTCTCCTGATTCAGGCTATTCAGTGCTTCCCTTAATTCTCTTTCCGCTCCTATGAAGTTTGTACCGTTATCTGACCTTAAAGATGAAACTTGACCTCGTCGACAGATGAATCTTCTTAGTGCATGGATGCAGGAGTCTGTGTCAAGTGTATGTGCAACTTCAAGATGTACTGCTCTGCTTGCCATGCAGGTGAAGATTACGCCATACCTTTTAACAAGACTTCGTCCTCTCTTGATTTCTATAGGACCAAAGTAGTCTACTCCCACATCTGTGAATGGAGGCTTGTCTGGTTGAATTCTCTCCAAAGGCAAGTCTGCCATCTTTTGCTCACCAACTCTACCCCGCTGTCGTTTGCACACAGTACAGTCGGTTATGATTTTCCTTGCCGCAGAGTTTGCTTTGATGATCCAATATTTTTTGCGGAGATGAGACAGCATGTAATTCCTTCCTCCATGTCCGAGTAGTTTATGGATATGTCGTAATAACAGGGTGGATATGTGAAGGTCTTTTGAGAGGATGATCGGATGTTTGATTTCTTCAGGCATCGCGAGCCTATTCAGGCGACCACCTACTCTCAGTAGTCCATCATCCAACACTGGATCCAATTTGTACAAATGACTGCTTCTTTTGACATTTTTATCAGTTTGCAGAACAGATATTTCTTCTGGAAATCTTTGCATTTGACTGAATGAGATGACTGCATGTTCTGCTTGGATAAGATCTTCGGGAGTTAAGCACTGTCCACGAAGCGTCGCTTTAAAGACTTGCATCTCCTCTTCAACCTTCTCTTTTAATTTGACAGGATCCTTTTCAACACTGCTCACAGCAGCTTGAAGCTCCTTTCTCCTTCTAGTCAGTTGCAAGAGTGTGGTCTTTACTTTAAGAAGCCAAGCTACAGCAGTCTTCAGTCTCATCCATGATGAGAAGTAGTGGATCAGATAGTTGGCTGGGTTCAGTTGATCTTTGACAATGACATTTACTGTGATGTCAGGTTTGATTTCTGGATCATTGGCAGATATTGTTGATTCAAAGGGCAAGTTAGGCCATTCATCATTTGATCTGCAGAGGAAATCTGGTCCTCTGATCCATTTCTTGCAGCTTAGAAAGCGGTCTGCTGTCAGCCCTCTTGATGCTGCATCTGCAGGGTTTTCCTTTGTACTCACATATTTCCATTGTGATACATCAGTAGCATCTCTTACAAGAGAAATCCTGTTTGCTACAAATGTTTGAAAACGTTTTGTTTCATTGTTTATGTACTTCAGCACTGTAGTGCTTTCAGTCCAGAAAATGGACCTATCCAGTGGCAGCTGCAAGTCCCTACGCAGCATTTTGTCAACTCGGACAGCCAGGACTGCTGCTGCCAGCTCCATTCTTGGAATTGTCATTTGTTTTAGTGGTGCCACTCTGGATTTTCCGATCATGAATGCAATATGCACTTCTCCGTCACTGTTCTCCAGTCTTAGGTAGGACACGGTTCCGTAGCCACTTTCGCTGGCATCCGAAAAGTGATGTAGCTGTGAGTGTGTGATTTGATCAAAGTTCTTAGGCTTCATACACCTGTCCACTTTGAACTCCACAATTTGCTTCAGATCCGCTAGCCATCCTGTCCACTGCTGTGAGAAGACGTTGGGTATGGCTTCATCCCATCCAAGCCTCCTCCTGCAGAGCTCCTGCATTATCAGCTTGGCTGGCAGAGCAAATGGTGATATAAATCCTAAAGGGTCATATATAGAGCCAACCACAGACAAGATGCCACGTCTCGTGTGTGGTCTTTCAGGTGCAGTATTTGTGAACTTGAACACATCTGTTTCAACACACCAGTGTAATCCTAAAGCTCTCTCCACTGGCAGATTGTCCTTGTCTAAGTCCAACTCCTTGATTTCTTTGGCCCTGTGCTCTTGTGGAATAGATGTTAACACAGCACGGCTGTTGCTGATCCATTTAGACAAAATGAATCCACCCCTCTGGCAGAGAGCAGTCAGGTCTTTTACTAATTGTACTGCTTCTCGTTCTGTGGGCATGGATTTCAGACAATCATCAACATAAAAGTTGTTATTTACTGTGTTTGTCACCTCGGATGGAAAGTGAGCTCGGTTGTCTTCAGCAGTCTTTCTCAAAGAAAAGTTGGCACAACTTGGTGATGACACAGCTCCAAAAAGATGTACCTTCATTCTGTATTCGGCCAGATCTTGCTGTACATCACCTTCAGGCCACCATAGGAATCGCAGGTAATCGACATGTTCATCCGAGACCTTAACCTGATGGAACATGGCTTTGATGTCTGCCATCAAGGCAACTGGTTCCTGTCTGAATCTGGTGAGGACTCCAATAAGTGAATTAGTCAGATCGGGACCCTGAAGCAGTTGAAAGTTAAGTGATGTTCCTTTAAAGACTGCTCCACAGTCAAAGACCACTCTCAAGGTGCCTTTCTTTGAGTGATGCACACCATGATGTGGGATATACCAGAGTTTTCCATCACTTCGATTCAGCTGGTCCACTGGCACCAATTCAGCGTAGCCACTGTTAATCATGTCTGTGAGGAAAGATGTGTATTCATCATGGAACTTCTCGTCTTTGTTGAACTTGCGTTTCAGGCTCTGGATGCGTTGCTCTGCAATACAACGGTTATTTGGCATGATGGGATCTTCTTGTTTGAAAGGTAAGTTTAGGCAGTAATGTCCATCTTTAATCTTTGCTGAGTGGTTTATAATATCAAGGAATTTAGACTCTTCTCTTGACATTTCCTCTGTTTCATTACTGGCTCTTTCACTGAAATCTTGATTGTACTGTTTGACAAGCAACTCTTCCAGGTTTAGAATAGATATTCTATTGACAGCAACAGCAGGGCAGCCATTCTCATCCCTGATGGTGTCGTCTCCTCTTAATGGACCATAGATGACCCACCCCAATAGGGTCCTCACTGCGTATGGTCCATCTGCTTGGCTATTAACCACCTCCCAGGGTTCCAGTAGCTTTGAGGCGTTTGTGCCGATGAGGAGGTCAATGCCAGAGTCTATTTCGGGTAGTGTGATATGGTTTAAATATGGCCAGTCAGACAAGTCCTGTTGTTTTGGAATATTGTGTTGTGAGACAGGCATGGTTGCGTGTGTGAATACATCAGGCAGTTGAATAAAGTCATCCGAGTCCATCCTTGCTATTTCCAAACCAGTGATATGGTAGCTAGACTCAGGCTTTACTTGATTCATCGTTCGGAGGAGTATGTTTGTTTTCTGTCCTGCCAGCTTGAGCCTTTTCATTAAGTTTTCAGTGCAGAATGTAGAGGTGCTGCCATGATCTAAAAATGCGTATGTTTGTAAAACTGTGTCTCCCTTGTGGCTCTTCACTTGAACAGGTACGATGGAGAAGATGGAGGTTTCATCACCGGCCCCAATATGACCACATGTGTGCGGTGAGATGACAGCCTTGCTCTCATTTGATTTCTGTGTCTGTTGTTGTTCTTCTTGTCGAATGTGAAGTATATCAGGATGTTTCAGTTTGCATGTGTCACAAGTTAGACGACCTCTGCAGAATTTCGATAAGTGTCCTCTTTTTAAGCAGCCAAAACAGATTCCATTTTGTTTTAAGAAGTCTATTTTCTCCCTGTGGCTCTTTTCCATAATCTGAGGACACCGTTCCAATGTATGGCCACCTCTTTTGCAGAACAGACATGGGTAGTGACTGATGGATGCATTCATTTTCTCTCCTTTTGACTCCGCAGCTGTTATGGGTGTTACTGTTGTTGCAAAACTGCTTCTTGAACTTGACCTTTCTTTTGATTTAACAGTGGTTGAGGTTTTGACAGTTGAAGTCTGCTTAGGGTCCTGGATGTTTCCAAAAAGTGGGTCGGACATTATCATCACTTGTCTTTCGATGAAGTTAACAAGATCAGGAAACATTGGCCGACGACCACCCTCTTTTAGCTCACAGGCCCTGGTCCTCCATATGTCTCTCAGTTTGTATGGCAGTTTCAAAAGAATGGTCCTCATGTTGGAAGTCACATTCATCTCGTCCATGTAGGATAGATTCTCCATAGCATTGCAGCAACCTCGGAGGAATAGAGAGAATGCTTCCAACCCTTTTGCATCCTCTGATTTGATTGTTGCCCAGGCAAAAGCCTTTTCCATATATGCCGTGGCAATCTTATTCTCATTTCCAAAATGCTCTTTGAGCAAATGTTTTGCTCTTGGGTAGCCTTGTGACAGAGGCAGATGTTGGCAGCTGCGGACAAGATTTTTTGGATGCCCTCTTGTATATTGCTCCAAAAAATGTAGACAGTCACCATAATCATCTGTCTTTTTCTCAATTGCCCTCTCAAATGCCCTGATAAAACCTTCATATTGCAATGGATCTCCCTCATAAACCGGAATGTCTCTTTGTGGCAAAGTGGAATGCAGATTCTGTTTGACCAATAGGGCCGTTATGTCATTCTGTCTTTGTAACACATTGGAAATATCACCTTGATCAACAACATTTGTAACAGTAGGTGAAGTACATACAGTTTTACCTTGAACACCCCTTTTCATTTGACCCGGTATGTTTTCAGTTTGCACATTTCGACTGAGGAGAGGGTATTGCAATAATGGAGTTTGCCTGGGGAGAGAGTATTGGGTTAGAGGAGTTGTGTAATGAGTTTTGGTAGTTTTTTCATAAGCCTTTGGCCTTACAACCTGTGGTTGTGGGGGAGGCTTCGTTTCCATTGACACTTTTCCCTTTTGTTGGGTCGTTTGATCAGGTAAGGATGTGTTTGGATTTAATGAAGTCGTTTTCCTTTGAGTAACGGCAGCAGCAGCCGCTCCCTGTATATCTGAGTGCATCCCCAATGATATTCTTGAACCTTTTCTTGATCCCATAGATTCCAGTACCTGGGCCTTTGCATTGGCTGCTGCCAGTTTTGTCTCCATCTCCAGTTTCTCTTTTTGCATTCTGAGTTGTTCCTGTTGTATTGTGAATTGTTCCTGTTGTATTCTGAATTGTTCCTGTTGTATTCTTTGCTGTGCTTCAATCTGATGTTTCTTTCCCAAGGCAGCCATCTGTTCCATCAGAGCAGCTTTTTCAGCCTGAGCAATAATGAGAGCAGATGATGTTGATGAAGATGCTTTGGATGTGGTGGATTTGCGTGTGGATTTGGATCTAGAAATATTTGACACACTGTCACCGGGTCCAACATCATCAGAATTGACAATACTCAGGTTTTCACTTTCAACAGGTGTGTGTGTTATTGGTGGTTCATTTTCAACAGTGACATTTTCAACAGTAGTATGCATTCGAGATTCATTTTCTTGGGTGACAGGTATGTATGGCTCAGTTTCAACAGTGACAGTGACATCATGTGTAATTTGGTGTTTCACTTCTGATAGCCATTTGTGTACATCATGCATGAAATCCTCCAGAATATCAATTTTAGGTTGAAACCACTGATTCTGCCTCTCAATTTCCTCCTCAGGTATTTGCAAAACCACCAGTGATGAATGGTCTGCTCTTGCTTCACCACATAAATGAATTAATTCATCCAAATGACCTTTTACAGCCTCCAAATTGTCATTTGAGTTCATGAGCTCCTTCATTGATTCTCTCAACTTTGCAGCCTTTTTAACTGCCAATCCTCTTGCCTTTTGATACTTATCAACCACCATTTCCAAGCCTTTAGCTGTATGTTTGACAACTCTTTTTTCCTTTTCAGGTTCAATTTTGCCATCTTGTGGCTGAGCATCTCCATCACCACTAGACATGTTGCTGATGAATCACAGCCAGCTTCAAATCCAACTCACCCCAATAGAGCTGTAGCCTGCAGGTGTGTCCAATCACCTATCAGTGTTGGCAGTGAAACAAACAATGTCTGTCCAGTTGTGGCTCTTTTGATGTCCTTTGCACTCGTAGAGCGTCGTTTCTTACTTGAATGTAACGGCAATCCTTCCCTTCCAATGCATATTTGCTCGTTACTTCACAGGTGATGGGAGTGATCCTACGCAGAGTACTAACAGAAACATGAAAGATGAATGTCCAGTCTTAGGTCCAGTTTTGTTGTATTTATTGAGCAGAAGTGAGCAGTTTTAATCATGAACATGAACATACCAGTGATGTTATTGTTGAAGTTTCTCTGTCTCTGTTCTGTTGCTGCTGGTAAGAAACGGTGTGCTCCTACCATTTCCTGTGTCCTATGTGATCTGATTAGTGCACCTGCACCACTGCACCTCTAAATACACACCCAGTGCTGACAAATCTAAAGCCCGCCACCAAGTGTTCAAAAATAATATGCCAACCTAACCAATAATATAGCACCATCATAATGGCTCCTACAAGACCAATTATTTGTTTACACACATTGGGACTGGGCGCACGGGTGATTGTTTCATGTAATCAATTCCCAACAGATCTCCAAACCTGTTGTTTTGGGGAGCGCTGGTTTCAGTCCATTCAACCTCCTCTTGTGAGTTGGCTAGTGAGATGCACCCTAGGAGACATTTATACTTCAAAGCCCAACAGTATTGCGCACAGAGAACAGCTGATATACAAGCTCACATCGCATTGCAGATGCGACTGTTGTGAGCGTAGAGGTCTGCGTGCGCGACACCATCGCGGGACGAAGCATAAATTATACTTGATGGACTGCAGGTGCGCGTGCAGCCGAGCACAAATAGGCTCTGCTGCCGTTATCATGAGCGCACCTCCCGTTCTTATGACAGCGACTGGAGGTGTGGTTTTGAGGACAACTGTTTTGAATTGCTATTATTGTTTAAACACAACAGAAACCAAGGATTATATATTTCAAGGGCGAGAGATCACAATAAAAATCCTAATCATTCTTCCTCCACACTGGGAGAAAAACAGCATCTGAAAGTTTGATGGGGCATTTTTTACACGTGAGTGCAGTTAGAACTTTTCAATTGCATCTTATGAGAGGTGGTGTTCTTCTGCTGCCTTTATGCGCGCGCATGCCGTTTCTTATCAGTGTGACGTCGTCTGATAAGGCGTCTATAAGGGTCCATTTGGTTACCAACTCCCCATTATTTAGCTGGGGATCACCTGGAAGAACAAACATTAGACAAAAGTGAGGAGCATACCTATTGTGATTGGCCAGAATTAGATGATAATAATAATAATAATAATAATAATAATAATAATAATAATAATAATAATAATAATAATAATAATAGGCCTACAACTTTATTTGTATAGCACCTTTCATGACATGAAATGCAGCTCAAAGTGCTTTACAGAGCAATGGAGGAAAAAAAAGGAAACAAAAGCAAGGCATAAACATTAAAAAAAACAATGCAATACAGTGAGGACATGAATAACAAAAAATGAAAAGATCAATTAAAAGCAAGAGTGTAGAAGTGGGTCTTGAGCTGTGCTTTAAAAATGTCTACAGAGGCTGCCTGTCGAAGGTACAGTGGGAGTTTGTTCCACGCCGTCGGACCATAGGCAAAGCGAGCAGGCCAGCAGTGGAAGACCTTAGGGGGCGGTTTGGGACATATTTAGGCAGGCAGTCATGTAGGTAGGAAGGTGCGAGACCATTGAGAGCTTTATAAACAAGTAAATTAATTTTAAAATCAATCCTAAAAACAACCGGAAGCCAGTGCAGTGAAGCCAAAACTGGAGTAATATGTTCTCTCATCTTAGTTCTAGTTAAAACTCTGGCTGCTGCATTTTGGACAAGTTGTAATCTGTCAGTTGTTTTTTTAGGCAGTCCAGAAAAAAGTGCATTGCAGTAATCAAGCGGAGAACAAACAAAGGCGTGGATTAGCGTTTTTGCATCGTCCAATGACAAATAGTCTCTGATTCGTGCAATATTTCTAAGGTGAAAAAAAAACAATCTTGGTAACATTATGACATATGATGACAAGATTTCCCCTCACTTCACACGGGTGTGATTTTCTTTTATTCTAATGATCAAAAAGGTGAATGTACTCTTGAATAAATATACTGATTGATTCATTGTCCAATAATAATATTTTGATTTATGAGTTGATTTACTAAACAGTGTAATGAAGTTACAGCACTGCTTTGCCCGTTAGAGTAAGCATGTTTATTTGTACATTTCAACAAGGAAGGCAGTGTGCTTTACACACACAACATTAAGAGCAATGTAAAGGGTGATGCATTCACAATAAAAGGACATTTGAATACAATCAAAACTTTTGATTTAGAATAGAAAAATAAGAATAAAATAAAAAGAAAACTGAATAGGGGAGAACGGGGTAAGATGAGCCAGTCGGTAGTTGAACCACCCCCTTTATCTAGAAAACTAGAAAACTGTGTTGTCATGTGACCTTAAATCTAGTAAGCATCCATCATTTACACCTGGCTGTGAAGTTAGTTAGCACATGGGGAAAGTAGAAAACATTATTTTACACAAAACAGGTTTTCGACACAAGATGTAAAATGACTGTTATACAAAGCAAAATGTACCTAGCTCTAAAATGTAATATCATACACGTTGATGATTTGCCAATGGATAGAACCATGTGAATCATTTAGCAAATACATTGTCTGAAGTAACTTAACTTAGTAAATAAAGTTTGATTTGATTTATTGTAGTCATTGTTTTCTAAAATGGAGGCTGGGGGTAAAATGAACCAATGTCTGGGGGTAAATTGAGTCAATGGGAATCACTATTCATATTTTTTTATTAAGTCTTTGCTACTCAAATTATACTGAATGACCTTTACTTTGCATGTACATACTCATTTAAGAGGTTCTGAATAACAAACTTTATTCAAATGTCTTAATATTGTTTAAATAAACAAATAAGACTATTTGCAAAAGGGAAAACTGTTATTATATTATTATCGATAAGTGAATACATTATGTGTTCAAGTTTAAGCTTTTAACATTCAAATATCATGTGGTTCAACGTACCCCTCGACTTGGATCAACTTACCCCTTACCTGGGGCAAATTGAGCCACATTACCAGGTCATATTTTCATGGCCCTTTGTCATAGATGCTTACTCATCATTTCAATTGATAGAAGACATCCTGAAATCCGGTCGATCATTAGATTTTTACTCCCATCTCATTTTGCCTTGCTTCCAGGACAACTTAAGCAAAAAGTGGTTCATCTTACCCTGTTCTCCCCTACAGACCCATAAACCTCAGTAAAAAGCAGCAGTAAACAGAAACGTCTTGGGCTTTGATTTCAAACAAAGTGTTGTAGATGTGACAGGAGTTGGGTTAGGTAGAGGTTCAGCCAGACTGTTGAACACTCATTGTTTTACTTACTTTATTTTTTAATCCAACACATTGTTAACAATACATTTTCAAAACTTCCAAAGTATTTTATCTAGGGATGGACAATATTTTATCAAATCGTTAGGGGTTGGCCTTAAAATACAATATTGGTATTAGCTGATATTTTAAAAATAAAAATACTACATAGAAGCTGTTTATATTCGGACATGGGCTAACATTTCAATAACTGTGAATCCCTATAGTATTTGGATTAAAATTCAGTTTTCCAAAATCTCAGTTTCTCACCTCCCTCTTCACATTCAATAGATCCCGTGATCTTTCGTGGCCAGATGTAATTTCCTGGGGTCTAGTAGGGCTATAGAAAACGATAATTTCTGTACAATTTGGTAAGACAAATGCATTTACCCACTTGTTCGAATGCCCCCGCCCCCTGCCAAAAATAGCTAAAAGTGTTTAAACAAAATAAAGCAGCAAATGAAAAAATATATAACACTCATCTTTTACTTTCTCTAATAACCTAAAACATGAACCTTGGTTGAAAAACCCCAAAGTTGTCCTGAGAAAAACTAAAGATCAGGAGAATGGAGGCCTCTATTGACAGGATTGATTGAATAGTTTATTAGACATAAATGTAAAACAGCAACAGAGTTCAGTCAAACACTGATTCCAAAAAAAATCCACAACAAAAATCACACTTGTGTGAAGTGAGGGGCGCTCTTATCACATCATACATCACATTCCATGCTCAGCCAATCAAATCATCACAAATGTAATTCCGGCCAATCACTTTAAGTGTCTTCACTTTTTCTGCCCTCACTGTTTTTATCCTCAATATGTACATCAGCCAATCAAATCATCGTGTTTGTGTTCACACAAAGACAAAGCCCAATAGGAGGAGCTTGCGCCCCTCAACAAAAAAATCAATATAAAAAAAACAACAACAAAATATATCATTACAGGAAATAATAAAACACTAAATGTACAGAGTGGGAGAAAGTTAGGAGGGGCGTGGTCACCTGTTTAAAGGAGAAGTGATAATTTCCTCTTCATTGGGCCTGCTGAAAGGTGGACTTTCAGGCCTGTTTTAAAAGACGTAAGTGATCTGCATTTTTTGAGGGAAGGGGTCAGGGCATTCCACGCCTGGGTGGCTGTGCTGTAGAAGGATAATTTAGCCATATTTGTTTTGAAATATAGGAGCAGTATAATAATCCATAATATTGTCCTTGTCTATCAACCTCCCTACAAACATACAGCTGTTTAATTTGATCCTCCCAGTGAGCTCATTTTTCATTCATTCAAGTTTTGATTATTCTCGAAAATTAAATTAATCAAACTCATTCTCAAGTGTCGTCGAGTAATACAATATATAGAAAAAACATCACAATAAATCAGAAGATCAGGAAAAGAAAAACATCACAATACATCAGAAGATCAGGAAAAGAAAAACAAAAGATATACATGTGAATTACATAGGTTTACAAATAAAATGCTAAGACAAATTTCAAAACGATCTAAAAACAGTTACATATTGTGGGGGTCTGTATGCTCACCCAGGTTTTAAACGACTTAAGGGTACCAATGTGGTCAGTTGCAATGTAATGTAACGAATGTGTGACTTCAGATTACCTAACTCACTGAAACCCCTGTTACAATGTTTACATTGGAAAGGTTTTTCTCCAGTGTGGACATGAAGGTGTCTCTTCAGATCACTTGCATTGTTAAAACTCTTGTCACAATGTTTACATTGTAAAGGTTTTTCTCCAGTATGGACACGAAGGTGTGTCTTCAAATTACTTGAATTGTTGAAAAGCTTGCCACAATGTTTACATTGGAAAGGTTTTTCTCCAGTGTGGACTTGAAGGTGGTAACGAAGAGTACTTGAATCCTTACATCTCTTGTCACAATGTTTACATTGGAAAGGTTTTTCTCCAGTGTGGACACGAATGTGTGACTTCAGATTACCTAACTCACTGAAACCCCTGTTACAATGTTTATATTGGAAAGGTTTTTCTCCAGTGTGGACACTCTGGTGTGTCTTCAGGTGAGATGACCGTATGAAACTCTTGTCACAATGTTTACATTGGAAAGGTTTAACTCCTGTGTGGACACTGGTGTTTCTTCAGGGAACTTGATACACTAAAACTCTTGTCACAATGTTTACATTGGAAAGGTTTTTCTCCAGTGTGGATATACTGGTGTTTCTTCAGGGAACTTGATACACTAAAACTCTTGTCACAATGTTTACATTGGAAAGGTTTTTCTCCAGTGTGGATATACTGGTGTTTCTTCAGGTTACCTGCCAAACTGAAACTCTTGTCACAATGTTTACATTGGAAAGGTTTTTCTCCAGTGTGGACACTCTGGTGTGTCTTCAGGTGAGATGACCGTATGAAACTCTTGTCACAATGTTTACATTGGAAAGGTTTAACTCCTGTGTGGACCCTCTGGTGTATTTTCAGGTTACTTGCCAAACTGAAACTCGTGTCACAATGTTTACATTGGAAAGGTTTTTCTCCAGTGTGGACACTCTGGTGTGTCTTCAGGTGAGATGACTGTATGAAACTCTTGTCACAATGTTTACATTGGAAAGGTTTAACTCCTGTGTGGACCCTCTGGTGTATTTTCAGGTTACCTGCCAAACTGAAACTCTTGTCACAATGTTTACATTGGAAAGGTTTTTCTCCAGTGTGGACACGAAGGTGTGAATTCAGATTACTTGAAGCGTTGAAACTCTTGTCACAATGTTTACATTGGAAAGGTTTTTCTCCAGTGTGGAGACGCTGGTGTGTTTTCAGAGATTGAACTGTAGTACAACTCTTGTTACAATGCTTACAGTTAAAAGGTTTTTCTCCAGTGTGGACATGGAGGTGATTCTTCAAATTACTTGAATCACTGCAATTCTTGTCACAATGTTTAAATTGGAAAGGTCTTTCTCCAGTGTGGATACACTGGTGCTTCTTCATGGAAGCTGATACTGTAAAACTCTTGTTACAATGTTTACAGTTAAAAGGTTTTTCTCCTGTGTGGACAAAAAGGTGTCTCTTCAAATTACTTGACTGACTGAAACGCTTCAGGAGAGATGAGTTACTGAAACTCTTGTCACAATGTTTACAGTTAAAGGGTTTTTCTCCAGTGTGGACACGCTGGTGCTTCTTCAGGGAACCTGAGTCACTGAAACTCTTGTCACGCCGTTCTTCATCATCGTCTTCACTGGTCTCCTCCCAATCATCACTGTCTTCAGTGACTTTAGCGTCAGATTCAAGTTCAACTTCAATCTCAGAGCAGTGAGAAGATATGTTTTCTTCTTCTACATCATCATCATTTTCTTCTTCACCTTTCACTGCTAGTAATGTCAACGTTGACCCAACAGGTTCCTCTGGTCTTTGAAGTAGCTCCTCCTGTTCTTCTTTAAGCTCCTCCTGTTCATCTTTAATGTGTGGAGGCTCTGGTTCCTCCTGGAGCAGACTGGGGCTCCTCTCCTGTTCAGGAGAAACCTCCTCTTTACACACAACCATGTGCAGGATGTCTAGGAGCAGAAACATGATGGTCAACACTGGATTCCTAAAATGTAAACACATTCTTCTTCCATGTTCCATGTACAAAATTAGCTATTACCTACCAAGATAAGATTGACTAAACCGTTACTAACTAGAGGTTATTACTGTTCTGAAAGATTTTAGCAAAATACATTGTTTCTTCAGGAACAATATTTTCTTTCACATGAAACTTACGGAGGTGTGAATGGTCTTCAGCTTCCTGTTTAAAAGAACCGTCTTCAGCTTCCTGTTTAATAGAAACGTCTTCAGCTTCCTGTTTAATAGAAACGTCTTCAGCTTCCTGTTTAATAGAAACATCTTCAGCTTCCTGTTTAATAGAAACGTCCCTGGCTGAGTATGGAGAGGTAATCTTCACCGGGGAGTGATGCATCATGGGTATTGTAGTTCTTATGAGTCTGGAGAGTTCGTCTTCACCTGCAGTCTGGACTCCGGTCTGAAATCAAGTGAATAAGGAAGGACTTTAATAACTGGAGACCTAGAGTCCGGCAGCCAGGGGTGGGGAGTGGGAAATGTGTTTTTATTGGCATAAAATATTGCCTATATACTTAAATTAATGAGTCCACTTGCTGACCGGCTGTCGGTATTGAGTCATTTATTTTATAAGGTCTTATATGTGACCATACCATTACCTATATATGGCAAAACGTCAACATTTCATTATGTTTTAACGATTAGGCCGCCATATCACAACTTGTGATATAATTCACACCAGCATTTTTCCCTGTTTAACTCTTATTTTGAAGAGCAAAAAACCCAGACCGGAAGTTATGATCTTATGTTAGGGTGTGTGACGATGCATCATCATTCCATGTTTACCGCGGGTGCTGCTAAAACATAATGGAGGCGCATCACAGCACCGGGTCTGGGCCGTGGAATAAACCTTGTTTGGACCAAAAATGTCTGGGACAAGGAATAGTAGATACAGGCGATTGAAAGAAACAGAATCAAACCCCGGCCCTGCCCTACCCTAACTGGGTCGGCCCGAGGCTCGGCCAGACCCTAACAATTACCATAATGTTAACACTTTCATCGCCCCCCTGGTGTCCATGTGAAATGACTGCAGGCAGCCAGGCAATATCTGTGAATAAGCGCCAACTACCTCCGGCCCACACAGCCCAATACAACGAGAGGAGGAGCAACAAGTTTTACGACATGTCTTAGTTTTCACCACAAGCGGTAATATGGCTTGCCTGATGCGTTCAGAAATCCCTATTAGATCTGAACGTTGGGCGGATTGGACTAAAACAACAACTTTGGACAATTTTTCGGAGAAAACAAGCAGCAAAGAAACGACAATGAGCAACCCGATGCCAACGTGAGTAGCATTATGACTTGATCAATCAAAAGCACTATAAAAGACCAATTGCCATTGATCTACGCCGGCAATGGTGGACTAAGTTTTAAGTAGCATGTGATGTGTCATGATTCTGAATCCATTCCAAGCATTAGTTTTGCACAAAAAACACTCATTGGGCTAAACACGGCCATAGCCGTCATCATAAATGTGATGAGTTCAGCACATTTTGGGCACATTTGGACAAGTGGCTA
Source organism: Electrona antarctica (assembly GCF_951216825.1). Taxonomy (NCBI): domain Eukaryota; kingdom Metazoa; phylum Chordata; class Actinopteri; order Myctophiformes; family Myctophidae; genus Electrona; species Electrona antarctica. The sequence continues at coordinate 58,726,551 of NC_136807.1, forward strand.
TTGCCGTTTTTAGCACAAGGAGTGCTTTTGTGGATGGAATGGATTCAGAATCCTTGCCTTATATAGGTTGTTAATGGTATGGTCACATATATCCTCCTATAAAAAACTATGTGGGTGTATAAGCGTGTGCAAGTCCCACACGTCATTCACTGATGTGGCAGTCAGCTGACCTTTTGGGGCGGGCTACTTAAGCTCACCAGTCTGCATGCTCTTCCTGCCTTCCTCTGCATATGGTTCCTGGTTGTCATGTGATGTTTGCTCCCACCACCACCGGTAGGCTCTGTTATTTATGCTCCCCATGGGGGTTTTATTGTATATCTATCTCCCTGCTCTTAATGTTTTACGATGGTGTTTAATCGCGCCGAGCAGCGAGAAAATGCAGCAGAGCCGAACGCCAAGTCTAATATTGTATGCACACTTGTATTCTCATTCTCTAATAAATATTGGTTAAATCTATTTGTGAGTTGTCTGACTGAACTAATGGTATTAGCCCAACTCTCCAACATTTACATTTTTTTAATTCAGGATTCCAAGTGTGTGAGTGGGATGTGCATGTGGAAGCACTTTGGTTTCAAGGAGTGTGGTGAGGAACAACAAACCAATACCGTGTTAGCGGTGCTGGAGATTAGCTGGTAACGAACAGACGGACGGAAGGACGGACACACACACGGACAGAGTGCAAAACATACTCTCTCCCCATGCCTTTGGCCTGGTGGAGACAAAAATCTGATTGACTAAGATGTATGTGTTTAACATTACAGTGGACAGTTTGAGTACAAATCCTGCTCATTTACAAACTATGTTTGCACCTTTGACAACCTGCAGCTTGAAGGTTCCATCCTGGAGGCTAATTTTTCCTGTGATAAAATGGCCACCAATGTAAAAGAAACTCAACCAAAGAACAAGATTCCTATACAAGATTTCCTCACTCTCACTGGTCAACAAAAACACCATGAAGACCCTAATAGGAGCCCTCGTAAAAGGTTTCTTTGAATCCTTTAGCGCCATCTAGTGTTATAATGCTCACACTGCCGAGGTCTGCTCCCACTCTACAGAGCTTGTTTCCTTTCCGGGTTAAACAGGAAGGTGGGGGCCTCTGTGAGGACCACAACACCACTCGCATTAGCTCACAGCCTTTAGCTAGCAGTACATCCAGCTACATTTTCTCAGCGATGCGGTACAAACTCAAAAATGATTTACGATCGTCGGGTGCGCGGCGGCCCACCATGGACAGCTCTCGAACCTTTGGAGATACGGCACATCTAAAATCATGTTATAATGGAGGCTCAACGGAGCCTGGGAAAAATCCCATATCCCTACCAACAGCAATTAAGAAATTGCCCCCCCAACAACTTACAATATTATTACTGCTGCTAGAATTAACTACTGCTTATTTAGGATCACATTTATAACAGACTGATTGAAGTGAAAATGGATTCTCACGATAATACAAATCTAAACCTTTTTGTAAAAAAAAGAAAAATCTTGTTTAAAAGATTATCTGCCTAATGATGATGTTACTGGAGGACGGTTTCTGAACTGCCCACAGCCCTCCTATGAGGCACAGACTGAGTAGAAAAAAATTGTGCCATTTTATCATGATTATTAATGAGGACCTATTATATGAAGATAGGTTGAAAACTGGTGAAGGTCCTTTAACAGTTTGCAGAATTACAGTAATTTCAAGTACAACTCAATACAAAAACTGTTGACTGTGGACGACACCAGAAAGCATTACTTGTTTACAATCGGGTCCACCCTTTTCAATTCATCAGAACATGTAGAGACGTACAGAGATACACTTCTATATAGTAACCAAAAACAGGAAATCATCATAAAAGGAGATAAAAGGGGAAAAACATCTAGGTCTCCATCTTGTGCCTCCCTTAATTAACCCTTATCCCTAAACGTATTCGCCATTTCTTACTATTTTAAAAAACATTTTAAAATAGTTCAACTAGCCGATCTACATCTACACGTTGCGAGCTTGTAGATCAGCTATTTGAACTATTTTAAAAGGTTTTTTTTTAGTTCAGGGATAAGGGATAAGCGGTGGCGCAAGATATACCCCATAGTGAGGGGAAAAGGGGTGGGTGGGGGGTATTCAGACCAGAGGCGTATGATCTACAATAAGGCGAGGGCAGGCATCCGCCTGTCCAAATCCATTTCTGGCCTGGCCAAAATCCATACAATGAGAAAAAAGAGGAGTAAAACAAGACCTGAGAACTATTAATGGACAGCTGATTGGCCGTTGTGGTAGAGCGCGACCATCAATCACCCATTGGAATGTAAATGCATGCCTTTCAGCCTTTGTATACTACTCGTCTGGCAGGTATATCTCTTTGAAAACCTTTAGTGCTACGATTGTGCGCGGGGAGACGACAATTAAAACATCTTGTCTCCCCAAAACGTAATTCCTGGATACGCCACTGATTCAGACTTTATGGGTGGCAGTTTCGAATTGCAGCCGTCCGTAGGTGCTCTTAAAACAAGTTACAATATTATTACTGCTGCTAGTAGGCCTATTAACTACTGCTTGTTTATAACAAGTTACAATATTATTACTGCTGCTAGTATTAACTACTGCTGGTTTAGGATAATTTATAACTGACTAGCAGATATGAGAGAAATACTCGTCGTGTTGTTCCATGTTAAAAGATGAGGCAATAATATAAAAGATAAATGTAGTAAAAACAAGGTGAATCAGTTCATCTTACCTGCTGTGTTTCAGGGTTGAGCTGCTTAACGACCACACTGTTTTCAAACCGTTTCAAACCTTTTACTATTATTATTATTATTGTGTTTTCTAACCACACTGCTAACAGGTGAAGAATCTGTTCTATAATCAAAGGCCCATACACAGACCTTTAGATACTTAGACTAGAAAATACTCAGGCAAAAATACGGAGCATGAAGTCAACAGCAGAGACAGGCAGATGAAGGTTCCGGAGTTCCATTTTATTTGCAGAGTTCAATACAGCATCAGCCATGGGGACAGAGCCCCACGGATCCTTCAGCCTCTCGGCTTCCAGACTAACACACGTACAGATAGGCATTTACAGTAGACCTTTATACAACTGAAAGCAGAGACAAAGGTGGTCTCAGGTTACCCAAACCCCCTTCGTCCCAAATTGTCCCCATATATGGTCACCAGGAAGCCCAGTGCTAGGAGGCACAGTAGGTGTCCTAACATGCAAGCCTACCAAGCGACACCCAACCATTTGTTAGTGGTCATCAAGCCACTGGCTATTCTGAGATTCCTAGCCACTGTGTCCTGACTTGTTTGCCCTGCTGGAAGACAATGTAATGTCACACTACACTAAACAGTTGTTTAAGCTATAATAGTGTTAATTGTGATTTCCAGATACATCAGACCTCCCTTTGAGGCAACCATGCCTCATAAAAACGAATATGGAAACACAATTGACCCTCGTCCTCCCTTTGGCACTGACTGGAACATTAAAAATATGACACAAAGAGATCAACAATTACAGTAGAATTCAAAAATGGTTTGCAGACTTCTAGGCATTCAAATCACATAACTCGTTACCAGTGTTCTCATTCCATTACAGTATTATCATCGGTGTGCTTATAGAACTCCCTTCTGTGTTCTCTCTTACACCCTAACTTCTCTGTACTGTAATTAACTTCACTTTAAACCTTTACATAACTCAAAACATGATCATTGACATAAATGATAACCCGTAAACATATATCTGACATTTAAACACACACCGTCGCTGAATCCAACCCCTTTTGCTTCACTCCAAAGCACCCAATTATTGAATACAAAGTGTGTTACGGTTTTTCAAACTTTACATCTGATGCTCTTAGCATCAGTTAATGTCAAGGATAAATTTTACCATAGTCATTCATAAAATGATTCATTTTTGTTTAGTTAACTCATCTTTTTAGGACATGCAGAAATCATCTATAATTATTTCAACACTCTAGATTTCCCAAGGCTCGTACAAATAACAGCTGCGGCACTTTGTGATTCAACATAAAAAACCAATGCGAGACCTGACCACCTCTTTGTGATTCACACCCACGAAACGAGACCAATGCAAGACCTGACCACCTCTTTGTGATTCACACCCCCGAAACAACATAAAAAACGAGACCTGACCACCTCGTGCATGCTACTATTATTCACTAACGTTAAAATCCTAGAGTAATTTATATAACTTTAGAGTTTTCCCCACATGTCATAGCAGAAATACCTTCGTTGACTTTTCCCATTCACAAATTTATTCGAACAAAAATAAGAACGTTATGCAAAATTAGGACGATTAACAACTTATGCGTACGACAGGAGCGCTGTCTTTCGCCTGACAAAGAAACATCTACTAATTTTACTCCGGTAAATATTTCTATTCAGCTCCAAATCTCCCTTAGGCATATCATCCCCATTAAGCCAACTTCCCTAATTAAATACTTGACACATAAAATCAACATACATGCCCATTACTATGTTGAACTAGACAAACGTAGACATACATTTGGAATCAAATGGAACGATATCCATCTGATATAATAGAATCTTCTGTAACGTTTCTTCTCTTCTTGTCTCACCTTCGATGTTCATCATCAGCCAGCGCACACGGGCCAAACGAGGTTGTGATTGTGCAGTACACTTATGCACCGCATGGCGTAGGCCGCTCTGTTGTCGAGAGTTGCCCTTTGTCCGAAAACTTTCATTCTGATCCGAATTCACTTTCATCACCTCCTCCCTTTCAGTCATGATAATACAACATGACTAAAAAACGAGAAAGTGATTCAGTGTCATCACAGGAGCATGTAGGCCTCTGCAAGGCAGAAGCTTGCGATTCGCCGCGTTGCGAGCTTGTAGATCAGCTCCGTCGAGCCGCTGAACGGAACGAAGCCACGACGCCCCGCCGCCGGCGCCTGTCGAGTCGAGACGCGCCGTGAAGAGCCAATCGCCCTCCACCGCAGCCGCTGTGTAGAGTAGACTGTAGGCCGCCTCCCTTCGATCGCCGCTCGACGCCCTCGGGCCGGGGCACGCTGTGCTCCGTAGCACCCCTCTCCCCGCCGTCCAGCCGCCGAGCATCGCCCTCTGGTCACGATCGCCGAGAGCATCACGCCGTTGCCCATCGCCGCTCCTCGGTGCAGGCCGCCTCCGTCGTGGTGGTGATGAAACCGCGCCGGGCAGGCCGTCCCTGTTGCGGCGGTGATCGCCGTGTTGAACCCCGTCGGTTCGACTGCAGCGCCGTCGTCGTTCTCCTCCGTTCAAAAAATTGCCGACCGAAATATCTATTAGACTGAATTGTCAATTGTCCACTGGTTCTCTCGCCTGACGCAAAAAATGCATCAACACGACCGAGCTCGGCACCACTTTGAAGAATCTGTTCTATAATCAAAGGCCCATACACAGACCTTTAGATACTTAGACTAGAAAATACTCAGGCAAAAATACGGAGCATGAAGTCAACAGCAGAGACAGGCAGATGAAGGTTCCGGAGTTCCATTTTATTTGCAGAGTTCAATACAGCATCAGCCATGGGGACAGAGCCCCACGGATCCTTCAGCCTCTCGGCTTCCAGACTAACACACGTACAGATAGGCATTTACAGTAGACCTTTATACAACTGAAAGCAGAGACAAAGGTGGTCTCAGGTTACCCAAACCCCCTTCGTCCCAAATTGTCCCCATATATGGTCACCAGGAAGCCCAGTGCTAGGAGGCACAGTAGGTGTCCTAACATGCAAGCCTACCAAGCGACACCCAACCATTTGTTAGTGGTCATCAAGCCACTGGCTATTCTGAGATTCCTAGCCACTGTGTCCTGACTTGTTTGCCCTGCTGGAAGACAATGTAATGTCACACTACACTAAACAGTTGTTTAAGCTATAATAGTGTTAATTGTGATTTCCAGATACATCACAGGCTACCAGCTAGCTGTGTGTGACCGCCTTAGAGTAAGGTGAACGCGCATAGGGCTACTGTCCAAGGGATTTGCGCATGCGCACTAGCCCTGCTGCAGAGCCATATAAAGTGAGACAGAGTTACGACAACTCTGTTCACGTCGGGGCTTCAGTCCAATGGCGGCTCTTCTACGTAGACTACTATTGAAAGGGGACATCCGGGAGTGTACGGAATGCATTGGAGTCTATGGGCTCGCGAGTGAACATGAACCACGTGACCAGGCTGTTTTCTGCCCCCTCAATGTCGTAACCTCTAAGGTCGTAACTCTCTCTGTGACTCTGCCCTGCTGGAGCTCGTGCTGGAGCCTGGAGCGTGCACAGTGCATGTACCATGAACGGTCACTAGGGGGAGCCATGATACAGTGTAACACCGTGAGCAGAGGAACAGCTATAGAGCTGAAAACTCTCCCATAGAGATTTACTAAAATATTGATATCAATAAGCCTATAATCAATCCATCCAGGATCCTGGTGAGTCATGACCATAACACAAGCCGTCAGGCTGGTGAGGTGGAGGGTCATGCAGGAGAGCTGATCTGTACTTTGTCTTTGCAATAAATCTGGACTCCGAAACCTTCATTCATTTGCCTGTCTGCCTCCGACTTATTTAAGGTTTGTTTATGAGCTTCATAGAGAGAGAAAAGCAGTCTCTCTTCTTGTAGTTAATTTACTTCATAAGTATTTTAATACATTTAAGTATATCTTTTAAATAAATGTATAAATATCATTTGGGAAAAAATGAATGGTTGATTTTTTTCAGTGGGTCCAGAAAACCACGCCCACTTCTATGTTCTATACTGTGATGTCATCAAAGTCTATATCTTCACTAAATCATTTTAAATATAAACTTAAAACCATTTGATGAATCACATCTAACAATAAATGTCAGTCTCTTCCACACACACTACACATACACTTTACATTTCTACTAATGTGTATTTTTACTTTTGTATTTATACTGTGTATCCATTGTTGTTGTTTGATTTTTAGGAAATTCCCACAGGGTTTTCTAAATCTCACCCGTACAATATGTTGTTGTTCCAAATGTGTTGTTTTAAAATGTGCGAATACAAAAATAAAAATAATCCTATCCATCATAGGAATTGTATTATAGTGAATACATTACACAAATATTCCCTTTATTCTTACTCCAGCTAATCCAGCTCTTTCCATTCCCTCCTTTCTTCTGTATACTTCCTGCAGTACAGAAGTATACAGATTTCTTGGTGAATTGAAAATGGAGGACCCTGATGTAAACAAGTCTTGGTTTACAACACTGATGATGTGTCCAAGTTCATGATGTTTCATTAACTGAAGACCTCTGGAAGTGTTGCAGTACCAGTGACAACCAAGAACAGACTGAATCTTTTACTCTCTAATAACCTAAACATGAACCTTGGTTGGAAAAAAAGGATTGATTGAATAGTTTATTAGACATGAATGTAAAACAACAGAGTTCAGTCAAACACTGATTCCAACAAAAATCCACAACAAAAATCACACGTGTGTGAAGTGAGGGGCGCTCTTATCATATCATACATCACATTCCATGCTCAGCCAATCAAATCATCACAAATGTAATTCCGGCCAATCACTTTAAGTGTCTTCACTTTTTCTGCCCTCACTGTTTTTATCCTCAATATGTACATCAGCCAATCAAATCATCGCTATGGGGTGATGATCAGCCAATCAAATCATCGTGTTTGTGTTCACACAAAGACAAAGAACAATAGGAGGAGCTTGTGCCCCTCAACAAAAAAATCAATATAAAAAAACAACAACAAAATATATCATTACAGGAAATAATAAAACACTAAATGTACAGAGTGGGAGAAAGTTAGGAGGGGGCGTGGTCACCTGTTTAAAGGAGAAGTGATCATTTCCTCTTCATTGGGCCTGCTGAAAGGTGGACTTTCAGGACTGTTTTAAAAGACGTAAGTGATCTGCATTTTTTGAGGGAAGGGGTCAGGGCATTCCACGCCTGGGTGGCTGTGCTGTAGAAGGATAATTTAGCCATATTTGTTTTGAAATATAGGAGCAGTATAATAATCCATAATATTGTCCTTGTCTATCAACCTCCCTACAAACATACAGCTGTTTAATTTGATCCTCCCAGTGAGCTCATTTTTCATTCATTCAAGTTTTGATTATTCTCGAAATTACACTGAGTAATAAAACTCATTTTCAGTGTCGTCGAGTAAATAAATGGTGCATTTATAAATGGTAAATGGTGCATTTATAAAGCGCCTTTATCCAAGGCGCTTTTACATAGATTGTGCATTACATTCACCCATTCACACACACACTCATACACCGATTGCGGCGGAAGCCATGCAAGGTACCAACCAGCACATCGGGAGCAATTTGGGGTTCAGTGTCTTGCCCAAGGACACTTCGACATGTAGACAGGAGGAGCCGGGATTCGAACCGCCGACCCATGGATCATTGGACGACCTGCTCTACCTCCTGCGCCACAGTCGCCCTGTAGTAATACAATATCATATAGAAAAAACATCACAATACATCAGAAGATCAGGAAAAGAAAAACATCACAATACATCAGAAGATCAGGAAAAGAAAAACAAAAGATATACATGTGAATTACATAGGTTTACAAATAAAATGCTAAGACAAATTTCAAAACGATCTAAAAACAGTTACATATTGTGGGGGTCTGTATGCTCACCAAGGTTTTAAAACAACTTAAGGGTACCAATGTGGTCAGTTGCAATGTAATTTGCAGGTCATTCCATGCATTAGGGCCACAGAAGCCAAAAGCAAGTTCAGAGCTAACTTTTGGTACCTTGAATTTGGGGAAACTACTTGACCGGGTGCGGGTGTACTTCAGAAAAGTTGAGATGAATTTAGGACAATCTCCAAGTATGGCTTTATACAAGAACAGGTGCCAATGCAGTTTTCCAACATTGTTATATAAGATACAATGGTGAGTAACATAGCTATCACCCGTAATAAATCAAATCGATGAGTGATAAACAGAGTCTAGGGATTTAAGAGTGGATGCTGCTGCATGTCTATAGATTATGTCTCCATAATCCAAGACAGACAGGAACACATGGAAACATTATTTTTTTTACCCCATGGTGTGAATGCAATGGTGTCTTAGCAAGTGACCCGAGTTATTTAAATATGGTCACACCGATTAAAGTGGACATCTTTTTTATTGTCCTGTGAGAACTGTGGACACGAAGGTGGTAACGAAGATTACTTGAACTGTTGCAAATCTTGTAACAATGTTTACATTGGAAAGGTTTCTCCAGTGTGGTTACGAAGGTGTGACTTCAGATTACTTGAATGGTTGAAGCTCTTGTCACAATGTTTACATTGGAAAGGTTTTTCTCCAGTGTGGACACGAAGGTGTATCTTCAGATGAGATGACACTCTGAAACTCTTGTCACAATGTTTACATTGGAAAGGTTTTTCTCCAGTGTGGACACGAATGTGTGACTTCAGATTACCTAACTCACTGAAACCCTTGTTACAATGTTTACATTGGAAAGGTTTTTCTCCAGTGTGGACATACTGGTGTTTCTTCAGGGCACTTGATTCATTAAAACTCTTGTCACAATGTTTACATTGGAAAGGTGTTTTTTTTTCTCCAGTGTGGATACGCTGGTGCTTCTTCATGGAAGCTGATACTGTAAAACTCTTGTTACAATGCTTACAGTTAAAAGGTTTTTCTCCAGTGTGGACACGAAGGTGATTCTTCAAATTCCATGAATCACAGAAATTCTCTTCACAATGTTTACATTGGAAAGGTTTTTCTCCAGTGTGGACACGAAGGTGTCTCTTCAAATTACTTGACTGACTGAAACTCTTGTCACACATTTTACATTGGAAAGGTTTTTCTCCAGTGTGGACACGAAGATGTGACTTCAGGTGACCTGACCAACTGAAACTCTTGTCACAATGTTTACATTGGAAAGGTTTTTCTCCAGTATGGACACGAAGGTGTTGCTTCAGGAGAGATGAGTTACTGAAACTCTTGTCACAATGTTTACAGTTAAAGGGTTTTTCTCCAGTGTGGACACGCTGGTGCTTCTTCAGGGAACCTGAGTCACTGAAACTCTTGTCACGCCGTTCATCATCATCGTCTTCACTGGTCTCCTCCCAATCATCACTGTCTTCAGTGACTTCAGCGTCAGATTCAAGTTCAACTTCAATCTCAGAGCAGTGGGAAGATATGTGTTCTTCTTCTTCATCATCATCATTTTCTTCTTCACCTTTCACTGCTAGTAATGTCAACGTTGACCCAACATGTTCGTCTGGTCTTTGAAGTAGCTCCTCCTGTTCCTCTTTAAGCTCCTCCTGTTCATCTTTAATGTGTGGAGGCTCTGGTTCCTCCTGGAGCAGACTGGGGCTCCTCTCCTGTTCAGGAGAAACCTCCTCTTTACACACAACCATGTGCAGGATGTCTAGGAGCAGAAACATGATGGTCAACACTGGATTCCTAACATGTAAACACATTCTTCTTCCATGTTCCATGTACAAAATTAGCTATTACCTACCAAGATAAGATTGACAAACCGTTACTAACTAGAGGTTATTACTGTTCTGAAAGATTTTAGCAAAATACATTGTTTCTTCAGGAACAATATTTTCTTTCACATGAAACTTACGGAGGTGTGGCTGGTCTTCAGCTTCCTGTTTAATAGAAACTTCTTCAGCTTCCTGTTTAATAGAAACGTCTTCAGCTTCCTGTTTAATAGAAACGTCTTCAGCTTCCTGTTTAATAGAAACGTCCCTGGCTGAGTCTGGAGAGTTAATCTTCACCGGGGAGTGATGCATCATGGGTATTGTAGTTCTTATGAGTCTGGAGAGTTCGTCTCACCTGCAGTCTGGACTCCAGTCTGAAATCAAGTGAATAAGGAAGGACTTTAAAAACTGGAGACCTATAGTCCGGCAGCCAGGGGTGGGGAGTGGGAAATGTGTTTTTATTGGCCTAAAATATTGCCTATATACTTAAAAATACTTAAATGAATGAGTCCACTTGCTGACCGGCTGTCGGTATTGAACATTTTATAAGGTCTTATATGTGACCATACCATTACCTATATACGGCAAGATTTCAACATTTATGTTTTAACGATTAGGCCGCCAGCATTTGATAACTTGTGATATAATTCACACCAGCATTTTTCCCTGTTTAACTCTTATTTTGAAAAGCAAAAAACCCAGACCGGAAGTTATGATCTTATGTTAGGGTGTGTGACGATGAATCATCATTCCATGTTTACCGCGGGTGCTGCTAAAACATAATGGAGGCACATCACAGCGCCGGGTCTGGGCCGTGGAATAAACCTTGTTTGGACCAAAAATGTCTGGGACAAGGAATAGGAGATACAGGCGATTGAAGGAAACAGAATCAAACCCCGGCCCTGCCCTACCCTAACTGGGTCGGCCCGAGGCTCGGCCAGACCCTAACAATTACCATAATGTTAACACTTTCATCGCCCCCCCTGGTGTCCATGTGAAATGACTGCAGGCAGCCAGGCAATATCTGTGAATAAGCACCAACTACCTCCGGCCCACACAGCCCAATACAACGAGAGGAGGAGCAACACGTTTTACGACATGTCTTAGTTTTCACCACAAGCGGTAATATGGCTTGCGTGATGCGTTCAGAAATCACTATTAGATCTGAACGTTGGGCGGATTGGACTAAAACAACAACTTTGGACTATTTTTCGGAGAAAACAAGCAGCAAAGAAACGACAATGAGCAACCCGATGCCAACGTGAGTAGCATTATGACTTGATCAATCAAAAGCACTATAAAAGACCAATTGCCGTTGATCTACGCCGGCAATGGTGGACTAATTTTTAAGTAGCATGTGATGTGTCATGATTCTGAATCCATTCCAAGCATTAGTTTTGCACAAAAAACACTCATTGGGCTAAACACGGCCATAGCCGTCATCACAAGTAAGACGCGCAAACGCGGGAAGCGAACGCAGCTCGTAAATTGCAATAACAACAATTAGAATAAATTACGTACTTTTTAAGGTTTTTTTTAAGTTAAGTTTTTTTAAATTAAATGTTTTTTCAAGTTTTTTTTTAGTGTGTGTATGTGTGCGTGCATGCGCGTTTCTTTTTTAGGTTTTTTTTTTTTAAGTTTTTTCTTTAAGTATTTTTTTAAGTTACGTTTTTTTTTAAGTTAAGTTTTTTGTGTGTGCGCGTTTTTCCTTTTTAAGTTTTTTTTTTAAGTTAAGTTTTGTGTGTGTGTGTGTGCGCGCGTGCGTGCGTGCGTGTGTGCGTGCGTGTGTGTGTGCGTGCGTGCGTGCATGTGTGTGTGTGTTTTTGTGTGATACAGCTGCGCCCTCTGGTGGTGGGCGGGTGGTGTTACAGCGTGACACACACACACACAGACACACAGACACACACACAGACGTGATCTGCTGGGTCTCATAGTAAATGCTCACTGCGTTCGCAATAAATGTGATGAGTTCAGCACATTTTGGGCACATTTGGACAAGTGGCTATTGCCGTTTTTAGCCCAAGGAGTGCTTTTGTGGATGGAATGGATTCAGAATCCTTGCCTTATATAGGTTGTTAATGGTATGGTCACATATATCCTCCTATAAAAAACTATGTGGGTGTATAAGCGTGTGCAAGTCCCACACGTCATTCACTGATGTGGCAGTCAGCTGACCTTTTGGGGCGGGCTACTTAAGCTCACCAGTCTGCATGCTCTTTCTGCCTTCCTCTGCATATGGTTCCTGGTTGTCATGTGATGTTTGCTCCCACCACCACCGGTAGGCTCTGTTATTTATGATCCCCATGGGGGTTTTATTGTATATCTATCTCCCTGCTCTTAATGTTTTACGATGGTGTTTAATCGCGCCGAGCAGCGAGAAAATGCAGCAGAGCCGAACGCCAAGTTTACAAACTATGTTTGCACCTTTGACAACCTGCAGCTTGAAGGTTCCATCCTGGAGGCTAATTTTTCCTGTGATAAAATGGCCACCAATGTAAAAGAAACTCAACCAAAGAACAAGATTCCTATACAGGATCTCCTCACTCTCACTGGTCAACAAAAACACCATGAAGACCCTAACAGGAGCCCTCGTAAAAGGTGTATTTGAATCCTTTAGCGCCATCTAGTGTTATAATGCTCACACTGCCGAGGTCTGCTCCCACTCTACAGAGCTTGTTTCCTTTCCGGGTTAAACAGGAAGGTGGGGGCCTCTGTGAGGACCACAACACCACTCGCATTAGCTCACAGCCTTTAGCTAGCAGTACAACCAGCTACATTTTCTCAGCGATGCGGTACAAACTCAAAAATGATTTACGATCGTCGGGTGCGCGGCGGCCCACCATGGACAGCTCTCGAACCTTTGGAGATACGGCACATCTAAAATCATGTTATAATGGAGGCTCAACGGAGCTGGATTTAAAAAACCCATATCCCAATTAAGAAATTGCCCCCCCAACAACTTACAATATTATTACTGCTGCTAGAATTAACTACTGCTTATTTAGGATCACATTTATAACAGACTGATTGAAGCGAAAATGGAAGCTATGGTTCTCACGATAATACAAATCTAAACATTTTTGTAAAAAAAAGAAAAATCTTGTTTAAAAGATTATCTGCCTAATGATGATGTTACTGGAGGACGGTTTCTGAACTGCCCACAGCCCTCCTATGAGGCACAGACTGAGTAGAAAAGAATTGTGCCATTTCATCATGATTATTAATGAGGACCTATTATATGAAGATAGGTTGAAAACTGGTGAAGGTCCTTTAACAGTTTGCAGAATTACAGTACATTTCAAGTACAACTCAATACAAAAACTGTTGACTGTGGACGACACCAGAAAGCATTACTTGTTTACAATCGGGTCCACCCTTTTCAATTCATCAGAACATGTAGAGACGTACAGAGATACACTTCTATATAGTAACCAAAAACAGGAAATCATCATAAAAGGAGGTAAAAGGGGAAAAACATCTAGGTCTCCATCTTGCGCCACCCTTAATTAACCCTTATCCCTAAACGTATTTGCCATTTCTTACTATTTTAAAAAACATTTTAAAATAGTTCAACTAGCCGATCTACATCTACACGTTGCGAGCTTGTAGATCAGCTATTTGAACTATTTTAAACGTTTTTTTTAGTTCAGGGATAAGGGATAAGCGGTGGCGCAAGATATACCCCATAGTGAGGGGAAAAGGGGTGGGTGGGGGGTATTCAGACCAGAGGCGTATGATCTACAATAAGGCGAGGGCAGGCGTCCGCCTGTCCAAATCCATTTCTGGCCTGGCCAAAATCCATACAATGAGAAAAAAGAGGACTAAAACAAGACCTGAGAACTATTAATGGACAGCTGATTGGCCGTTGCGGTAGAGCGCGACCCTCAATCACCCATTGGAATGTAAATGCATGCCTTTCAGCCTTTGTATACTACTCGTCTGGCAGGTATATCTCTTTGAAAACCTTTAGTGCTACGATTGTGCGCGGGGAGACGACATCTTGTCTCCCCAAAACGTAATTCCTGGATACGCCACTGATTCAGACTTTATGGGTGGCAGTTTCGAATTGCAGCCGTCCGTAGGTGCTCTTAAAACAAGTTACAATATTATTACTGCTGCTAGTAGGCCTATTAACTACTGCTTGTTTATAACAAGTTACAATATTATTACTGCTGCTAGTATTAACTACTGCTGGTTTAGGATAATTTATAACTAACTAGCAGATATGAGAGAAATACTCGTGGTGTTGTTCCATGTTAAAAGATGAGGCAATAATATAAAAGATAAATGTAGTAAAAACAAGGTGAATCAGTTCATCTTACCTGCTGTGTTTCAGGGTTGAGCTGCTTAACGACCACACTGTTTTCAAACCGTTTCAAACCTTTTACTATTATTATTCTGGGTGCCTGCCATGCAATGGCAGAAACACAGGAAACACAGGTTGAAATCTAAAACGCATACTTAACTAGAAACAAATTTCAGGAAATTTGACTGGGTGCCTACAGCTCGCCAAGTCTGTGCAGCATTTGAGCCACGGACCACCATTTGATGACATTTAGCCTCTCAGACCCTGTAAGGGTCCATTTGGTTGACTTTCAATGGGGTATTTTGTCGAAGTTTATTGCACATTACGTTGCCACCAACATTCTAATGCTAACATGCTAACATGCTAATACTAACATGCTAATGCTAACATGCTAATGTTAACATGCTAACATGCTAAAATGCTAATGCTAACATGCTAATGCTAACATGGTAACATGCTAACATGCTAATGCTAATGCTAACATGCTAACATGCTAACATGCTAACATGCTAATGCTAACATGCTAACATGCTAATGCTAACATGCTAATGCTAACATGCTAATGCTAACATGCTAATGCTAACATGCTAAAGCTAACATGCTAACATGCTAATGCTAACATGCTAATGCTAACATGCTAACATGCTAACATGCTAACATGCTAATGCTAACATGCTAAAGCTAACATGCTAACATGCTAATGCTAACATGCTAACATGCTAATGCTAACATGCTAACATGCTAATGCTAACATGCTAACATGCTAATGCTAACATGCTAACATGCTAATGCTAACATGCTAACATGCTAATGCTAACATGCTAACATGCTAATGCTAACATGCTAACATGCTAACATGCTAATGCTAACATGCTAACATGCTAATGCTAACATGCTAATGCTAACATGGTAACATGCTAACATGCTAATGCTAACATGCTAACATGCTAATGCTAACATGCTAATGCTAACATGGTAACATGCTAATGCTAACATGCTAATGCTAACATGCTAATGCTAACATGGTAACATGCTAACATGCTAATGCTAACATGGTAACATGCTAACATGCTAATGCTAACATGCTAACATGCTAACATGCTAATGCTAACATGCTAACATGCTAATGCTAACATGCTAATGCTAACATGCTAACATGCTAATGCTAACATGCTAATGCTAACATGCTAACATGCTAACATGCTAACATGCTAACATGCTAATGCTAACATGCTAAAGCTAACATGCTAACATGCTAATGCTAACATGCTAACATGCTAATGCTAACATGCTAACATGCTAATGCTAACATGCTAACATGCTAATGCTAACATGCTAACATGCTAACATGCTAATGCTAACATGCTAACATGCTAATGCTAACATGCTAACATGCTAATGCTAACATGCTAACATGCTAACATGCTAACATGCTAACATGCTAACGCTAACATGCTAACATGCTAACGCTAACATGCTAAGGGGTCCATTTGGTTTCGCTCAGGGGGGCGGCCCGGTTCTGGCGAGCCGCCCCGCATCCGAAACGGTTGAGAAATGACAGAGTTACGTGTTTCTCCGAATTTCTCTATTGACTTTCAATGTGTGTGTGTGCGTGCACATGTGTGCATGTGCGTGCATGTGCGTGTGTGCGCGCGTGTGTGAGAGTTGGTCAGGTGACCTTGAATCATTAACAAAGTATCATTTTCACCTGGGCTAGTCTATGCAAATGCAAACAGTATTGCAAGTTAAAAGCCCACTGACTCTATGAGAGAACGTATGTCCGAACAAATTGCTCTATCGCAAAAAGTAAAAGTCGAATGCGATTTTTGTTTTCCCCGTGAGTGACCCGAGGCATTGAGGTACGCCGTGTGCGATCGTGGTATTGGTACGATAAAAAACGTGGTTATAAGTGCGAGTTAAGAATTGTGCTTGTGATGAAAAAATTGCTGACTCATTCAGGCATTTAACATGGAGTTTATGACACATTATGATGGTACACCTGTCGCTTTCAGGGCTGTAGTTCACGTACTGTATGTATCTGTGCTATGGTTTTGACATTGGGTGAAAGAGGACGAGTGTGGCTACAAAATTACCGAAACCCATGCGTGTAAAGTGAATATTTTGGCCGTGAGGACGATTTGTTCGGAGAATTTCGGTATAGTCTTCACATTGGCTTCTCACTCTGATCCGCTCTCTCTCTGGGCGTGCGACACTCTGAGTCGAGAATATTGCTCAGACCACACACACTTTGAACTGCGATAGCGGGCCAACCGTGCAACGTATTCGAATTCCGTCTGAACCACCACAAAGTCGATGGCCTCGTGTGCTGTTTGACGTTTAAATCGTGTTTCTACGTAACAGTATGCCAGAGCAATGTGGCTCCAAAGTAACGTGTCGTTTTCTGTTTTTCCACGCGTTTCCCCATCGACTTTGAATGGGGCATTTTTCGCGTCGTTTATTGCGAATTACGTGGGCACGGTAACACGAATCGGAAAGAAAAGCACAAGCACACCATTCCCGGCCGAGCCGCACGTTTTGATGTATATATTGCGGGGCTTTGGCAAACCGTGCGGCCGGCCGTAGACGTCGAAGTTTCGCGTATTGATTATAATAATTATTCTGGGTGCCTGCCATGCAATGGCAGAAACACAGGTTGAAATCTAAAACGCATACTTAACTAGAAACAAATTTCAGGAAATTTGACTGGGTGCCTACAGCTCGCCAAGTCTGTGCAGCATTTGAGCCACGGACCACCATTTGATGACATTTAGCCTCTCAGACCCTGTAAGGGTCCATTTGGTTGACTTTCAATGGGGTATTTTGTCTAAGTTTATTGCACATTACGTTGCCACCAACATTCTAATGCTAACATGCTAACATGCTAATACTAACATGCTAATGCTAACATGCTAATGCTAACATGCTAACATGCTAAAATGCTAATGCTAACATGCTAATGCTAATATGCTAATGCTAACATGCTAACATGCTAATATGCTAATGCTAACATGCTAACATGCTAATGCTAACATGCTAATGCTAACATGCTAACATGCTAATATGCTAACATGCTAATATGCTAATGCTAACATGCTAACATGCTAATGCTAACATGCTAATGCTAACATGCTAATATGCTAATGCTAACATGCTAATGCTAACATGCTAACATGCTAACATGCTAATGCTAACATGCTAACATGTTAATGCTAACATGCTAACATGCTAACATGCTAATGCTAAAATGCTAACATGCTAATGCTAACATGCTAATGCTAACATGCTAATGCTAACATGCTAAGGGGTCCATTTGGTTTCGCTCAGGGGGGCGGCCCGGTTCTGGCGAGCCGCCCCGCGTCCGAAACGGTTGAGAAATGACAGAGTTACGTGTTTCCCCCGAATTTCTCTATTGACTTTCATTGTGTGTGTGTGCGTGCACATGTGTGCATGTGCGTGCATGTGCGTGTGTGCGCGCGTGTGTGAGAGTTGGTCAGGTGACCTTGAATCATTAACAAAGTATCATTTTCACCTGGGCTAGTCTATGCAATGCAAACAGTATTGAAAGGTAAAAGCACAGTGACTCTCTATGAGAGAACGTATGTCCGAACAAATTGCTCTATCGCAAAAAGTAAAAGTCGAATGCGATTTTTGTTTCAGCCGTGAGTGACCCGAGGCATTGAGGTACGCCGTGTGCGATCGTGGTATTGGTACGATAAAAAACGTGGTTATAAGTGCGAGTTAAGAATTGTGCTTGTGATGAAAAAATTGCTGACTCATTCAGGCATTTAACATGGAGTTTATGACACATTATGATGGTACACCTGTCGCTTTCAGGGCTGTAGTTCACGTACTGTATGTATCTGTGCTATGGTTTTGACATTGGGTGAAAGAGGACGAGTGTGGCTACAAAATTACCGAAACCCATGCGTGTAAAGTGAATATTTTGGCCGTGAGGACGATTTGTTCGGAGAATTTCGGTATAGTCTTCACATTGGCTTCTCACTCTGATCCGCTCTCTCTCTGGGCGTGCGACACTCTGAGTCGAGAATATTGCTCAGACCACACACACTTTGAACTGCCATAGCGGGCAAACCGTGCAACGTATTCGAATTCCGTCTGAACCACCACAAAGTCGATGGCCTCGTGTGCTGTTTGACGTTTAAATCGTGTTTCTACGTAACAGTATCCCCGAGCAATGTGGCTCCAAAGTAACGTGTCGTTTTCTGTTTTTACCCGCGTCTCCCCATCGACTTTGAATGGGGCATTTTCGCGTCGTTTATTGCGAATTACGTCGGCACGGTAACACGAATCGGAAAGAAAAGCACAAGCACACCATTCCCGGCCGAGCCGCACGTTTTGATGTATATATTGCGGGGCTTTGGCAAACCGTGCGGCCGGCCGTAGACGTCGAAGTTTCGCGTATTGATGATGATAATTAAGTATGCGTTTTAGATTTCAACCTGTGTTTCTGCCATTGCATGGCAGGCACCCAGAACTAGAAACAAATTTCAGGAAATTTGACTGGGTGCCTGCAGCTCGCCAAGTCTGTGCAGCATTTGAGCCACGGACCACCATTTGATGACATTTAGCCTCTCAGACCCTGTAAGGGTCCATTTGGTTGACTTTCAATGGGGTATTTTGTCTAAGTTTACGTTGCCACCAACATTCTAATACTAACATGCTAATGCTAACATGTTAATGCTAAATGCTAACATGCTAAAATTCTAATGCTAACATGCTAATGCTAACATGCTAATATGCTAATATGCTAATGCTAACATGCTAACATGCTAATGCTAACATGCTAACATGCTAATGCTAACATGCTAACATGCTAATGCTAACATGCTAATGCTAACATGCTAACATGCTAATGCTAACATGCTAATGCTAACATGCTAATGCTAACATGCTAACATGCTAATGCTAACATGCTAATATGCTAACATGCTAATGCTAACATGCTAATATGCTAATGCTAACATGCTAATATGCTAACATGCTAATGCTAACATGCTAATATGCTAATGCTAACATGCTAAGGCTAACATGCTAATGCTAACATGCTAACATGCTAATGCTAACATGCTAACATGCTAATGCTAACATGCTAATGCTAACATGCTAATGCTAACATGTTAACATGTTAGTGCTAACATGTTAGTGCTAACATGTTAATGCTAACATGCTAATGCTAACATGCTAATGCTAACATGCGAATGCTAACATGCTAACATGTTAATGCTAACATGCTAATATGCTAACATGCTAATGCTAACATGCTAATATGCTAATGCTAACATGCTAACATGCTAATGCTAACATGCTAATGCTAACATGCTAACATGCTAATGCTAACATGCTAATATGCTAATGCTAACATGCTAACATGCTAACATGCTAACATGCTAATGCTAACATGCTAATGCTAACATGCTAATGCTAACATGCTAACATGCTAACATGTTAATGCTAACATGCTAACATGCTAATGCTAACATGCTAACATGCTAACATGCTAACATGCTAACATGCTAATGCTAACATGTTAACATGTTAATGCTAACATGCTAATATACTAACATGCTAATGCTAACATGCTAATATGCTAATGCTAACATGCTAACATGCTAATGCTAACATGCTAATGCTAACATGCTAATGCTAACATGCTAACATGCTAATGCTAACATGCTAACATGCTAATGCTAACATGCTAACATGCTAACATGCTAATGCTAACATGCTAACATGCTAATGCTAACATGCTAATGCTAACATGCTAATGCTAACATGCTAACATGCTAATGCTAACATGCTAACATGCTAATGCTAACATGCTAACATGCTAACATGCTAATGCTAACATGCTAATATGCTAACATGCTAATGCTAACATGCTAATATGCTAACATGCTAATGCTAACATGCTAATATACTAATGCTAACATGCTAACATGCTAATGCTAACATGCTAATATACTAATGCTAACATGCTAACATGCTAATGCTAACATGCTAATGCTAACATGCTAACATGCTAATGCTAACATGCTAACATGCTAACATGCTAATGCTAACATGCTAATGCTAACATGCTAATGCTAACATGCTAATGCTAACATGCTAACATGCTAATGCTAACATGCTAACATGCTAATGCTAACATGCTAACATGCTAACATGCTAACATGCTAATGCTAACATGCTAATATGCTAACATGCTAATGCTAACATGCTAATATGCTAATGCTAACATGCTAAGGCTAACATGCTAACATGCTAATGCTAACATGCTAACATGCTAACATGCTAATGCTAACATGCTAATGCTAACATGCTAATGCTAACATGCTAACATGCTAATGCTAACATGCTAACATGCTAACATGCTAATGCTAACATGCTAAGGGGTCCATTTGGTTTCGCTCAGGGGGGCGGCCCGGTTCTGGCGAGCCGCCCCGCGTCCGAAACGGTTGAGAAATGACAGAGTTACGTGTTTCCCCGAATTCCTCTATTGACTTTCAATGTGTGTGTGTGCGTGCACATGTGTGCATGTGCATGCATGTGCGTGTGTGCGCGCGTGTGTGAGAGTTGGTCAGGTGACCTTGAATCATTAACAAAGTATCATTTTCACCTGGGCTAGTCTATGCAAACGCAAACAGTATTGAATGTTAAAAGCCCACTGACTGTCAATGACAGGTATGTCCGAACAAATTGCTCTATCGCAAAAAGTAAAAGTCGAATGCGATTTTTGTTTTCACCGTGAGTGACCCGAGGCATTGAGGTACGCCTTGTGCGATCGTGGTATTGGTACGATAAAAAACGTGGTTATAAGAGCGAGTTAAGAATTGTGCTTGTGATGAAAAAATTGCTGACTCATTCAGGTATTTAACATGGAGTTTATGACACATTATGATGGTACACCTGTCGCTTTCAGGGCTGTAGTTCACGTACTGTATGTATCTGGGCTATGGTTGTGACATTGGGTGAAAGAGGACGAGTGTGGCTACAAAATTACCGAAACCCATGCGTGTAAAGTGAATATTTTGGCCGTGAGGACGATTTGTTCGGAGAATTTCGGTATAGTCTTCACATTGGCTTCTCACTCTGATCCGCTCTCTCTCTGGGCGTGCGACACTCTGAGTCGAGAATATTGCTCAGACCACACACACTTTGAACTGCGATAGCGGGCAAACCGTGCAACGTATTCGAATTCCGTCTGAACCACCACAAAGTCGATGGCCTCGTGTGCTGTTTGACGTTTAAATCGTGTTTCTACGTACCAGTATGCCAGAGCAATGTGGCTCCAAAGTAACGTGTCGTTTTCTGTTTTTACCCGCGTTTCCCCATCGACTTTGAATGGGGCATTTTTCGCGTCGTTTATTGCGAATTACGTCGGCACGGTAACACGAATCGGAAAGAAAAGCACAAGCACACCATTCCCGGCCGAGCCGCACGTTTTGATGTATATATTGCGGGGCTTTGGCAAACCGTGCGGCCGGCCATAGACGTCGAAGTTTCGCGTATTGGTGATTATAATAATTACTCCACCTGGGCTAGACGATCCCATGCTTAGCATGGGATTGTCACAGTATATAGCATGCTAACATGCTAATGCTAACATGCTAATGCTAACATGCTAATGCTAACATGCTAACATGCTAATATGCTAATGCTAACATGCTAACATGCTAATGCTAACATGCTAATGCTAACATGCTAACATGCTAATATGCTAACATGCTAATATGCTAATGCTAACATGCTAACATGCTAATGCTAACATGCTAATGCTAATATGCTAATGCTAACATGCTAATGCTAACATGCTAACATGCTAAATGCTAACATGCTAATGCTAACATGTTAACATGCTAATGCTAACATGCTAACATGCTAATGTTAACATGCTAATGCTAACATGCTAACATGCTAATATGCTAATGCTAACATGCTAATGCTAACATGCTAATGTTAACATGCTAATGCTAACATGCTAATGCTAACATGCTAATGCTAACATGCTAACATGCTAATGCTAACATGCTAACATGCTAATGCTAACATGCTAATATGCTAATGCTAACATGCTAATGCTAATGTTAACATGCTAACATGCTAATGCTAACATGCTCATGCTAACATGCTAACATGCTAATGCTAACATGCTAACATGCTAATATGCTAATGCTAACATGCTAACATGCTAATGCTAACATGCTAATGCTAACATGCTAACATGCTAATATGCTAACATGCTAATATGCTAATGCTAACATGCTAACATGCTAATGCTAACATGCTAATGCTAATATGCTAATGCTAACATGCTAAATGCTAACATGCTAACATGCTAAATGCTAACATGCTAATGCTAACATGCTAACATGCTAATGCTAACATGCTAACATGCTAATGTTAACATGCTAATGCTAACATGCTAACATGCTAATATGCTAATGCTAACATGCTAATGCTAACATGCTAATGTTAACATGCTAATGCTAACATGCTAATGCTAACATGCTAATGCTAACATGCTAACATGCTAATGCTAACATGCTAACATGCTAATGCTAACATGCTAATATGCTAATGCTAACATGCTAATGCTAATGTTAACATGCTAACATGCTAATGCTAACATGCTCATGCTAACATGCTAACATGCTAATGCTAACATGCTAATGCTAACATGCTAATGCTAACATGCTAATGCTAACATGCTAACATGCTAATATGCTAATGCTAACATGCTAATGCTAACATGCTAATGCTAATGCTAACATGCTAACATGCTAACATGCTAATGCTAACATGCTAATGCTAATATGCTAATGCTAACATGCTAATGCTAACATGCTAACATGCTAATGCTAACATGCTAATGCTAATATCCTAATGCTAACATGCTAATGCTAACATGCTAACATGCTAAATGCTAACATGCTAATGCTAACATGTTAACATGCTAATGCTAACATGCTAATGTTAACATGCTAATGCTAACATGCTAACATGCTAACATGCTAATGCTAACATGCTAATGCTAACATGCTAATGCTAACATGCTAACATGCTAATGCTAATGTTAACATGCTAACATGCTAATGCTAACATGCTCATGCTAACATGCTAATGCTAACATGCTAATGCTAACATGCTAACATGCTAATATGCTAATGCTAACATGCTAACATGCTAATGCTAACATGCTAACATGCTAATATGCTAACATGCTAACATGCTAATGCTAACATGCTAATGCTAACATGCTAATGCTAACATGCTAATGCTAACATGCTAACATGCTAATATGCTAATGCTAACATGCTAATGCTAACATGCTAATACTAACATGCTAACATGCTAATATGCTAACATGCTAATATGCTAATGCTAACATGCTAACATGCTAATGCTAACATGCTAATGCTAATATGCTAATGCTAACATGCTAATGCTAACATGCTAACATGCTAAATGCTAACATGCTAATGCTAACATGTTAACATGCTAATGCTAACATGCTAACATGCTCATGCTAACATGCTAATATGCTAATGCTAACATGCTAATGCTAACATGCTAATGCTAACATGCTAATGCTAACATGCTAATGCTAACATGCTAACATGCTAATGCTAACATGCTAACATGCTAATGCTAACATGCTAATATGCTAATGCTAACATGCTAATGCTAATGTTAACATGCTAACATGCTAATGCTAACATGCTCATGCTAACATGCTAACATGCTAATGCTAACATGCTAACATGCTAATATGCTAATGCTAACATGCTAACATGCTAATGCTAACATGCTAATGCTAACATGCTAAGGGGTCCATTTGGTTTCGCTCAGGGGGGGCGGCCCGGTTCTGGCGAGCCGCCCCACGTCCGAAACGGTTGAGAAATGACAGAGTTACGTGTTTCCCCGAATTTCTCTATTGACTTTCAATGTGTGTGTGTGCGTGCACATGTGTGCATGTGCGTGTGTGTGCGCGCGTGTGTGAGAGTTGGTCAGGTGACCTTGAATCATTAACAAAGTATCATTTTCACCTGGGCTAGTCTATGCAAATGCAAACAGTATTGCAAGTTAAAAGCCCACTGACTCTCTATGAGAGAACGTATGTCCGAACAAATTGCTCTATCGCAAAAAGTAAAAGTCGAATGCGATTTTTGTTTTCCCCGTGAGTGACCCGAGGCATTGAGGTACGCCGTGTGCGATCGTGGTATTGGTACGATAAAAAACGTGGTTATAAGTGCGAGTTAAGAATTGTGCTTGTGATGAAAAAATTGCTGACTCATTCAGGCATTTAACATGGAGTTTATGACACATTATGATGGTACACCTGTCGCTTTCAGGGCTGTAGTTCACGTACTGTATGTATCTGTGCTATGGTTTTGACATTGGGTGAAAGAGGACGAGTGTGGCTACAAAATTACCGAAACCCATGCGTGTAAAGTGAATATTTTGGCCGTGAGGACGATTTGTTCGGAGAATTTCGGTATAGTCTTCACATTGGCTTCTCACTCTGATCCGCTCTCTCTCTGGGCGTGCGACACTCTGAGTCGAGAATATTTCTCAGACCACACACACTTTGAACTGCGATAGCGGGCAAACCGTGCAACGTATTCGAATTCCGTCTGAACCACCACAAAGTCGATGGCCTCGTGTGCTGTTTGACGTTTAAATCGTGTTTCTACGTAACAGTATGCCAGAGCAATGTGGCTCCAAAGTAACGTGTCGTTTTCTGTTTTTCCACGCGTTTCCCCATCGACTTTGAATGGGGCATTTTTCGCGTCGTTTATTGCGAATTACGTGGGCACGGTAACACGAATCGGAAAGAAAAGCACAAGCACACCATTCCCGGCCGAGCCGCACGTTTTGATGTATATATTGCGGGGCTTTGGCAAACCGTGCGGCCGGCCGTAGACGTCGAAGTTTCGCGTATTGATGATAATTATTCTGGGTGCCTGCCATGCAATGGCAGAAACACAGGTTGAAATCTAAAACGCATACTTAACTAGAAACAAATTTCAGGAAATTTGACTGGGTGCCTACAGCTCGCCAAGTCTGTGCAGCATTTGAGCCACGGACCACCATTTGATGACATTTAGCCTCTCAGACCCTGTAAGGGTCCATTTGGTTGACTTTCAACGGGGTATTTTGTCTAAGTTTATTGCACATTACGTTGCCACCAACATTCTAATGCTAACATGCTAACATGCTAATACTAACATGCTAATGCTAACATGCTAACATGCTAATGCTAACATGCTAATGCTAACATGCTAACATGCTAATGCTAACATGCTAATGCTAACATGCTAACATGCTAATGCTAACATGCTAATGCTAACATGCTAATGCTAACATGTTAACATGCTAATGCTAACATGCTAATGCTAACATGCTAATGCTAACATGCTAATGCTAACATGCTAACATGCTAATGCTAACATGCTAATGCTAACATGCTAACATGCTAATGCTAACATGCTCATGCTAACATGCTAACATGCTAACATGCTAATGCTAACATGCTAACATGCTAATGCTAACATGCTAACATGCTAATGCTAACATGCTAATGCTAACATGCTAACATGCTAACATGCTAATGCTAACATGCTAATGTTAACATGCTAACATGCTAATGCTAATATGCTAATGCTAACATGCTAATGCTAACATGCTAACATGCTAAAATGCTAATGCTAACATGCTAAAATGCTAACATGCTAATGCTAACATGCTAACATGTTAACATGCTAATGCTAACATGCTAACATGCTAATGCTAACATGCTAATGCTAACATGCTAACATGCTAATGCTAACATGCTAATGCTAACATGCTAACATGCTAATGCTAACATGCTAATGCTAACATGCTAATGCTAACATGTTAACATGCTAATGCTAACATGCTAATGCTAACATGCTAATGCTAACATGCTAATGCTAACATGCTAACATGCTAACATGCTAATGCTAACATGCTAATATGCTAACATGCTAATGCTAACATGCTAATGCTAACATGCTAATGCTAACATGCTAACATGCTAACATGCTAATGCTAACATGCTAACATGCTAATGCTAACATGCTAACATGCTAATGCTAACATGCTAATGCTAACATGCTAACATGCTAATGCTAACATGCTAACATGCTAATGCTAACATGCTAACATGCTAATGCTAACATGCTAACATGCTAATGCTAACATGCTAACATGCTAACATGCTAATATGCTAATGCTAACATGCTAACATGCTAATGCTAACATGCTAATGCTAACATGCTAAGGGGTCCATTTGGTTTCGCTCAGGGGGGGCGGCCCGGTTCTGGCGAGCCGCCCCACGTCCGAAACGGTTGAGAAATGACAGAGTTACGTGTTTCCCCGAATTTCTCTATTGACTTTCAATGTGTGTGTGTGCGTGCACATGTGTGCATGTGTGTGCGTGTGCGTGTGTGTGCGCGCATGTGTGAGTTGGTCAGGTGACCTTGAATCATTAACAAAGTATCATTTTCACCTGGGCTAGTCTATGCAATGCAAACAGTATTGAAAGTTAAAAGCACAGTGACTCTCTATGACAGAACGTATGTCCGAACAAATTGCTCTATCGCAAAAAGTAAAAGTCGAATGCGATTTTTGTTTTCCCCGTGAGTGACCCGAGGCATTGAGGTACGCCGTGTGCGATCGTGGTATTGGTACGATAAAAAACGTGGTTATAAGTGCGAGTTAAGAATTGTGCTTGTGATGAAAAAATTGCTGACTCATTCAGGCATTTAACATGGAGTTTATGACACATTATGATGGTACACCTGTCGCTTTCAGGGCTGTAGTTCACGTACTGTATGTATCTGTGCTATGGTTTTGACATTGGGTGAAAGAGGACGAGTGTGGCTACAAAATTACCGAAACCCATGCGTGTAAAGTGAATATTTTGGCCGTGAGGACGATTTGTTCGGAGAATTTCGGTATAGTCTTCACATTGGCTTCTCACTCTGATCCGCTCTCTCTCTGGGCGTGCGACACTCTGAGTCGAGAATATTGCTCAGACCACACACACTTTGAACTGCCATAGCGGGCAAACCGTGCAACGTATTCGAATTCCGTCTGAACCACCACAAAGTCGATGGCCTCGTGTGCTGTTTGACGTTTAAATCGTGTTTCTACGTAACAGTATGCCCGAGCAATGTGGCTCCAAAGTAACGTGTCGTTTTCTGTTTTTACCCGCGTCTCCCCATCGACTTTGAATGGGGCATTTTCGCGTCGTTTATTGCGAATTACGTCGGCACGGTAACACGAATCGGAAAGAAAAGCACAAGCACACCATTCCCGGCCGAGCCGCACGTTTTGATGTATATATTGCGGGGCTTTGGCAAACCGTGCGGCCGGCCATAGACGTCGAAGTTTCGCGTATTGGTGATTATTATTATTATTACTACGATTAAGTATGCGTTTTAGATTTCAACCTGTGTTTCTGCCATTGCATGGCAGGCACCCAGAACTAGAAACAAATTTCAGGAAATTTGACTGGGTGCCTACAGCTCGCCAAGTCTGTGCAGCATTTGAGCCACGGACCACCATTTGATGACATTTAGCCTCTCAGACCCTGTAAGGGTCCATTTGGTTGACTTTCAATGGGGTATTTTGTCTAAGTTTATTGCACATTACGTTGCCACCAACATTCTAATGCTAACATGCTAACATGCTAATACTAACATGCTAATGCTAACATGCTAATGCTAACATGCTAACATGCTAAAATGCTAATGCTAACATGCTAATGCTAATATGCTAATGCTAACATGCTAATGCTAACATGCTAACATGCTAATGCTAACATGCTAATGCTAACATGCTAATGCTAACATGCTAACATGATAATGCTAACATGCTAATGCTAACATGCTAACATGCTAATGCTAACATGCTAATGCTAACATGCTAATGCTAACATGCTAATATGCTAATGCTAACATGCTAATGCTAACATGCTAACATGCTAATGCTAACATGCTAATGCAAACATGCTAATGCTAACATGCTAACATGATAATGCTAACATGCTAATGCTAACATGCTAACATGCTAATGCTAACATGCTAATGCTAACATGCTAATGCTAACATGCTAATATGCTAATGCTAACATGCTAATGCAAACATGCTAACATGCTAATGCTAACATGCTAACATGCTAACATGCTAATGCTAACATGCTAACATGCTAATGCTAACATGCTAACATGCTAATGCTAACATGCTAATGCTAACATGCTAAGGGGTCCATTTGGTTTCGCTCAGGGGGGCGGCCCGGTTCTGGCGAGCCGCCCCGCATCCGAAACGGTTGAGAAATGACAGAGTTACGTGTTTCCCCGAATTTCTCTATTAGCTTTCAATGTGTGTGTGCGTGCACATGTGTGCATGTGCGTGCATGTGCATGTGTGCGCGCGTGTGTGAGAGTTGGTCAGGTGACCTTGAATCATTAACAAAGTATCATTTTCACCTGGGCTAGTCTATGCAATGCAAACAGTATTGAAAGGTAAAGCACACTGACTCTCTATGAGAGATCGTATGTCCGAACAAATTGCTCTATCGCAAAAAGTAAAAGTCGAATGCGATTTTTGTTTTCCCCGTGAGTGACCCGAGGCATTGAGGTACGCCGTGTGCGATCGTGGTATTGGTACGATAAAAAACGTGGTTATAAGAGCGAGTTAAGAACTGTGCTTGTGATGAAAAAATTGCTGACTCATTCAGGTATTTAACATGGAGTTTATGACACATTATGATGGTACACCTGTCGCTTTCAGGGCTGTAGTTCACGTACTGTATGTATCTGGGCTATGGTTGTGACATTGGGTGAAAGAGGACGAGTGTGGCTACAAAATTGCCGAAACCCATGCGTGTAAAGTGAATATTTTGGCCGTGAGGACGATTTGTTCGGAGAATTCCGGTATAGTCTTCACATTGGCTTCTCACTCTGATCCGCTCTCTCTCTGGGCGTGCGACACTCTGAGTCGAGAATATTGCTCAGACCACACACACTTTGAACTGCGATAGCGGGCAAACCGTGCAACGTATTCGAATTCCGTCTGAACCACCACAAAGTCGATGGCCTCGTGTGCTGTTTGACGTTTAAATCGTGTTTCTACGTACCAGTATGCCAGAGCAATGTGGCTCCAAAGTAACGTGTCGTTTTCTGTTTTCACCCGCGTCTCCCCATCGACTTTGAATGGGGCATTTTTCGCGTCGTTTATTGCGAATTACGTGGGCACGGTAACACGAATCGGAAAGAAAAGCACAAGCACACCATTCCCGGCCGAGCCGCACGTTTTGATGTATATATTGCGGGGCTTTGGCAAACCGTGCGGCCGGCCGTAGACGTCGAAGTTTCGCGTATTGATAATTATAATTACGATTTAATTACCCAGTCAAATTTCAGGAAATTTGACTGGGTGCCTGCAGCTCGCCAAGTCTGTGCAGCATTTGAGCCACGGACCACCATTTGATGACATTTAGCCTCTCAGACCCTGTAAGGGTCCATTTGGTTGACTTTCAATGGGGTATTTTGTCTAAGTTTACATTGCCACCAACATTCTAATACTAACATGCTAATGCTAACATGTTAATGCTAAATGCTAACATGCTAAAATTCTAATGCTAACATGCTAATGCTAACATGCTAATATGCTAATATGCTAATGCTAACATGCTAACATGCTAATGCTAACATGCTAACATGCTAATGCTAACATGCTAATGCTAACATGCTAACATGCTAATGCTAACATGCTAATGCTAACATGCTAATGCTAACATGCTAACATGCTAATGCTAACATGCTAATATGCTAACATGCTAATGCTAACATGCTAATATGCTAATGCTAACATGCTAACATGCTAATGCTAACATGCTAATATGCTAATGCTAACATGCTAAGGCTAACATGCTAATGCTAACATGCTAACATGCTAATGCTAACATGCGAACATGCTAATGCTAACATGCTAATGCTAACATGCTAATGCTAACATGTTAACATGTTAGTGCTAACATGTTAGTGCTAACATGTTAATGCTAACATGCTAATGCTAACATGCTAATGCTAACATGCTAATGCTAACATGCGAATGCTAACATGCTAACATGCTAATGCTAACATGCTAATATGCTAACATGCTAATGCTAACATGCTAATATGCTAATGCTAACATGCTAACATGCTAATGCTAACATGCTAACATGCTAATGCTAACATGCTAACATGCTAACATGCTAATGCTAACATGCTAACATGCTAACATGCTAATGCTAACATGCTAATGCTAACATGCTAATGCTAACATGCTAACATGCTAATGCTAACATGCTAACATGTTAATGCTAACATGCTAACATGCTAATGCTAACATGCTAATGCTAACATGTTAACATGTTAATGCTAACATGCTAATATACTAACATGCTAATGCTAACATGCTAATATGCTAATGCTAACATGCTAACATGTTAATGCTAACATGCTAATGCTAACATGCTAACATGCTAATGCTAACATGCTAACATGCTAATGCTAACATGCTAACATGCTAACATGCTAATGCTAACATGCTAACATGCTAATGCTAACATGCTAATGCTAACATGCTAATGCTAACATGCTAACATGCTAATGCTAACATGCTAACATGCTAATGCTAACATGCTAACATGCTAACATGCTAATGCTAACATGCTAATATGCTAACATGCTAATGCTAACATGCTAATATGCTAACATGCTAATGCTAACATGCTAATATACTAATGCTAACATGCTAACATGCTAATGCTAACATGCTAATGCTAACATGCTAACATGCTAATGCTAACATGCTAACATGCTAATGCTAACATGCTAACATGCTAATGCTAACATGCTAATGCTAACATGCTAATGCTAACATGCTAATGCTAACATGCTAACATGCTAATGCTAACATGCTAACATGCTAATGCTAACATGCTAACATGCTAACATGCTAACATGCTAATGCTAACATGCTAATATGCTAACATGCTAATGCTAACATGCTAATATGCTAATGCTAACATGCTAAGGCTAACATGCTAACATGCTAATGCTAACATGCTAACATGCTAACATGCTAATGCTAACATGCTAATGCTAACATGCTAATGCTAACATGCTAACATGCTAATGCTAACATGCTAACATGCTAACATGCTAATGCTAACATGCTAAGGGGTCCATTTGGTTTCGCTCAGGGGGGCGGCCCGGTTCTGGCGAGCCGCCCCGCGTCCGAAACGGTTGAGAAATGACAGAGTTACGTGTTTCCCCGAATTCCTCTATTGACTTTCAATGTGTGTGTGTGCGTGCACATGTGTGCATGTGCATGCATGTGCGTGTGTGCGCGCGTGTGTGAGAGTTGGTCAGGTGACCTTGAATCATTAACAAAGTATCATTTTCACCTGGGCTAGTCTATGCAAACGCAAACAGTATTGAATGTTAAAAGCCCACTGACTGTCAATGACAGGTATGTCCGAACAAATTGCTCTATCGCAAAAAGTAAAAGTCGAATGCGATTTTTGTTTTCACCGTGAGTGACCCGAGGCATTGAGGTACGCCGTGTGCGATCGTGGTATTGGTACGATAAAAAACGTGGTTATAAGTGCGAGTTAAGAATTGTGCTTGTGATGAAAAAATTGCTGACTCATTCAGGCATTTAACATGGAGTTTATGACACATTATGATGGTACACCTGTCGCTTTCAGGGCTGTAGTTCACGTACTGTATGTATCTGTGCTATGGTTTTGACATTGGGTGAAAGAGGACGAGTGTGGCTACAAAATTACCGAAACCCATGCGTGTAAAGTGAATATTTTGGCCGTGAGGACGATTTGTTCGGAGAATTTCGGTATAGTCTTCACATTGGCTTCTCACTCTGATCCGCTCTCTCTCTGGGCGTGCGACACTCTGAGTCGAGAATATTTCTCAGACCACACACACTTTGAACTGCGATAGCGGGCAAACCGTGCAACGTATTCGAATTCCGTCTGAACCACCACAAAGTCGATGGCCTCGTGTGCTGTTTGACGTTTAAATCGTGTTTCTACGTAACAGTATGCCAGAGCAATGTGGCTCCAAAGTAACGTGTCGTTTTCTGTTTTTACACGCGTTTCCCCATCGACTTTGAATGGGGCATTTTTCGCGTCGTTTATTGCGAATTACGTGGGCACGGTAACACGAATCGGAAAGAAAAGCACAAGCACACCATTCCCGGCCGAGCCGCACGTTTTGATGTATATATTGCGGGGCTTTGGCAAACCGTGCGGCCGGCCGTAGACGTCGAAGTTTCGCGTATTGATTATAATAATTATTAAGTATGCGTTTTAGATTTCAACCTGTGTTTCTGCCATTGCATGGCAGGCACCCAGAACTAGAAACAAATTTCAGGAAATTTGACTGGGTGCCTGCAGCTCGCCAAGTCTGTGCAGCATTTGAGCCACGGACCACCATTTGATGACATTTAGCCTCTCAGACCCTGTAAGGGTCCATTTGGTTGACTTTCAATGGGGTATTTTGTCTAAGTTTATTGCACATTACGTTAAGTACTAACATGCTAATGCTAACATGCTAACATGCTAATGCTAACATGCTAACATGCTAAAATGCTAATGCTAAC
The DNA here is from genome assembly GCF_951216825.1 of Electrona antarctica. NCBI lineage: Eukaryota > Metazoa > Chordata > Actinopteri > Myctophiformes > Myctophidae > Electrona > Electrona antarctica. Next base: position 58,760,013 of record NC_136807.1, read on the forward strand.
ATGCTAATATGCTAATGCTAACATGCTAATATGCTAATGCTAACATGCTAATGCTAACATGCTAATGCTAACATGCTAACATGCTAATGCTAACATGATAATGCGAACATGCTAACATGCTAATGCTAACATGCTAATGCTAACATGCTAATGCTAACATGCTAACATGCTAATGCTAACATGCTAATATGCTAATGCTAACATGCTAATGCTAACATGCTAACATGCTAATGCTAACATGCTAATTTTAACATGCTAACATGCTAATGCTAACATGCTAACATGCTAATGCTAACATGCTAATGCTAACATGCTAACATGCTAATGCTAACATGCTAACATGCTAATGCTAACATGCTAATATGCTAATGCTAACATGCTAATGCTAACATGCTAATATGCTAATGCTAACATGCTAATGCTAACATGCTAACATGCTAACATGCTAATGCTAACATGCTAACATGCTAATGCTAACATGCTAACATGCTAATGCTAACATGCTAATGCTAACATGCTAATGCTAACATGCTAACATGCTAATGCTAACATGCTAACATGCTAACATGCTAATGCTAACATGCTAATTTTAACATGCTAACATGTTAATGCTAACATGCTAATATGCTAATGCTAACATGCTAATGCTAACATGCTAACATGATAATGCTAACATGCTAATGCTAACATGCTAATATGCTAATGCTAACATGCTAATGCTAACATGCTAATATGCTAATGCTAACATGCTAATGCTAACATGCTAACATGCTAATGCTAACATGCTAACATGCTAATGCTAACATGCTAATATGTTAATGTTAACATGGTAATGCTAACATGCTAAGATGCTAATGCTAACATGCTAATGCTAACATGCTAATGCTAACATGCTAACATGCTAATGCTAACATGCTAATATGTTAATGCTAACATGCTAATGCTAACATGCTAATGCTAACATGCTAATGCTAACATGCTAATGCTAACATGCTAAGGGGTCCATTTGGTTTCGCTCAGGGGGGCGGCCCGGTTCTGGCGAGCCGCCCCGCGTCCGATACGGTTGAGAAATGACAGAGTTACGTGTTTCCCCGAATTTCTCTATTGACTTTCAATGTGTGTGTGTGCGTGCACATGTGTGCATGTGCGTGCATGTGCGTGTGTGCGCGCGTGTGTGAGAGTTGGTCAGGTGACCTTGAATCATTAACAAAGTATCATTTTCACCTGGGCTAGTCTATGCAATGCAAACAGTATTGAAAGGTAAAGCACACTGACTCTCTATGAGAGATCGTATGTCCGAACAAATTGCTCTATCGCAAAAAGTAAAAGTCGAATGCGATTTTTGTTTTCCCCGTGAGTGACCCGAGGCATTGAGGTACGCCGTGTGCGATCGTGGTATTGGTACGATAAAAAACGTGGTTATAAGTGCGAGTTAAGAATTGTGCTTGTGATGAAAAAATTGCTGACTCATTCAGGCATTTAACATGGAGTTTATGACACATTATGATGGTACACCTGTCGCTTTCAGGGCTGTAGTTCACGTACTGTATGTATCTGTGCTATGGTTTTGACATTGGGTGAAAGAGGACGAGTGTGGCTACAAAATTACCGAAACCCATGCGTGTAAAGTGAATATTTTGGCCGTGAGGACGATTTGTTCGGAGAATTTCGGTATAGTCTTCACATTGGCTTCTCACTCTGATCCGCTCTCTCTCTGGGCGTGCGACACTCTGAGTCGAGAATATTGCTCAGACCACACACACTTTGAACTGCGATAGCGGGCAAACCGTGCAACGTATTCGAATTCCGTCTGAACCACCACAAAGTCGATGGCCTCGTGTGCTGTTTGACGTTCGAATCGTGTTTCTACGTACCAGTATGCCAGAGCAATGTGGCTCCAAAGTAACGTGTCGTTTTCTGTTTTTACCCGCGTTTCCCCATCGACTTTGAATGGGGCATTTTTCGCGTCGTTTATTGCGAATTACGTTGGCACGGTAACACGAATCGGAAAGAAAAGCACAAGCACACCATTCCCGGCCGAGCCGCACGTTTTGATGTATATATTGCGGGGCTTTGGCAAACCGTGCGGCCGGCCATAGACGTCGAAGTTTCGCGTATTGATTATAATAATTATTAAGTATGCGTTTTAGATTTCAACCTGTGTTTCTGCCATTGCATGGCAGGCACCCAGAATAATTATTATAATCAATACGCGAAACTTCGACGTCTACGGCCGGCCGCACGGTTTGCCAAAGCCCCGCAATATATACATCAAAACGTGCGGCTCGGCCGGGAATGGTGTGCTTGTGCTTTTCTTTCCGATTCGCGTTACCGTGCCCACGTAATTCGCAATAAACTACGCGAAAAATGCCCCATTCAAAGTCGATGGGGAAACGCGTGGAAAAACAGAAAACGACACGTTACTTTGGAGCCACATTGCTCTGGCATACTGTTACGTAGAAACACGATTTAAACGTCAAACAGCACACGAGGCCATCGACTTTGTGGTGGTTCAGACGGAATTCGAATACGTTGCACGGTTTGCCCGCTATCGCAGTTCAAAGTGTGTGTGGTCTGAGCAATATTCTCGACTCAGAGTGTCGCACGCCCAGAGAGAGAGCGGATCAGAGTGAGAAGCCAATGTGAAGACTATACCGAAATTCTCCGAACAAATCGTCCTCACGGCCAAAATATTCACTTTACACGCATGGGTTTCGGTAATTTTGTAGCCACACTCGTCCTCTTTCACCCAATGTCAAAACCATAGCACAGATACATACAGTACGTGAACTACAGCCCTGAAAGCGACAGGTGTACCATCATAATGTGTCATAAACTCCATGTTAAATGCCTGAATGAGTCAGCAATTTTTTCATCACAAGCACAATTCTTAACTCGCACTTATAACCACGTTTTTTATCGTACCAATACCACGATCGCACACGGCGTACCTCAATGCCTCGGGTCACTCACGGGGAAAACAAAAATCGCATTCGACTTTTACTTTTTGCGATAGAGCAATTTGTTCGGACATACGTTCTCTCATAGAGAGTCAGTGGGCTTTTAACTTGCAATACTGTTTGCATTTGCATAGACTAGCCCAGGTGAAAATGATACTTTGTTAATGATTCAAGGTCACCTGACCAACTCTCACACACGCGCGCACACATGCACATGCACGCACATGCACACATGTGCACGCACACACACATTGAAAGTCAATAGAGAAATTTGGGGAAACACGTAACTCTGTCATTTCTCAACCGTTTCGGATGCGGGGCGGCTCGCCAGAACCGGGCCGCCCCCCTGAGCGAAACCAAATGGACCCCTTAGCATGTTAGCATTAGCATGTTAGCATTAGCATGTTAGCATGTTAGCATTAGCATGTTAGCATTAGCATGAGCATGTTAGCATGTTAGCATTAGCATGTTAGCATGTTTGCATTAGCATGTTAGCATTAGCATATTAGCATGTTAGCATTAGCATGTTAGCATTAGCATGTTAGCATTAGCATGTTAGCATGTTAGCATTAGCATGTTAGCATTATCATGTTAGCATGTTAGCATTAGCATGTTTGCATTAGCATGTTAGCATTAGCATGTTAGCATGTTAGCATTAGCATGTTAGCATTAGCATATTAGCATGTTAGCATTAGCATGTTAGCATTAGCATGTTAGCATTAGCATGTTAGCATGTTAGCATTAGCATGTTAGCATTATCATGTTAGCATGTTAGCATTAGCATGTTAGCATTAGCATGTTAGCATTAGCATGTTAGCATGTTAGCATTAGCATGTTAGCATTAGCATATTAGCATTAGCATGTTAGCATTAGCATTTTAGCATGTTAGCATGTTAGCATTAGCATGTTAGCATTAGCATGTTAGCATTAGCATGTTAGTATTAGCATGTTAGCATGTTAGCATTAGAATGTTGGTGGCAACGTAATGTGCAATAAACTTAGACAAAATACCCCATTGAAAGTCAACCAAATGGACCCTTACAGGGTCTGAGAGGCTAAATGTCATCAAATGGTGGTCCGTGGCTCAAATGCTGCACAGACTTGGCGAGCTGTAGGCACCCAGTCAAATTTCCTGAAATTTGTTTCTAGTTAAGTATGCGTTTTAGATTTCAACCTGTGTTTCTGCCATTGCATGGCAGGCACCCAGAATAATTATTATAATCAATACGCGAAACTTCGACGTCTACGGCCGGCCGCACGGTTTGCCAAAGCCCCGCAATATATACATCAAAACGTGCGGCTCGGCCGGGAATGGTGTGCTTGTGCTTTTCTTTCCGATTCGTGTTACCGTGCCCACGTAATTCGCAATAAACGACGCGAAAAATGCCCCATTCAAAGTCGATGGGGAAACGCGTGTAAAAACAGAAAACGACACGTTACTTTGGAGCCACATTGCTCTGGCATACTGTTACGTAGAAACACGATTTAAACGTCAAACAGCACACGAGGCCATCGACTTTGTGGTGGTTCAGACGGAATTCGAATACGTTGCACGGTTTGCCCGCTATCGCAGTTCAAAGTGTGTGTGGTCTGAGAAATATTCTCGACTCAGAGTGTCGCACGCCCAGAGAGAGAGCGGATCAGAGTGAGAAGCCAATGTGAAGACTATACCGAAATTCTCCGAACAAATCGTCCTCACGGCCAAAATATTCACTTTACACGCATGGGTTTCGGTAATTTTGTAGCCACACTCGTCCTCTTTCACCCAATGTCAAAACCATAGCACAGATACATACAGTACGTGAACTACAGCCCTGAAAGCGACAGGTGTACCATCATAATGTGTCATAAACTCCATGTTAAATGCCTGAATGAGTCAGCAATTTTTTCATCACAAGCACAATTCTTAACTCGCACTTATAACCACGTTTTTTATCGTACCAATACCACGATCGCACACGGCGTACCTCAATGCCTCGGGTCACTCACGGGGAAAACAAAAATCGCATTCAACTTTTACTTTTTGCGATAGAGCAATTTGTTCGGACATACGATCTCTCATAGAGAGTCAGTGTGCTTTACCTTTCAATACTGTTTGCATTGCATAGACTAGCCCAGGTGAAAATGATACTTTGTTAATGATTCAAGGTCACCTGACCAACTCTCGCACACACGCACATGCACACATGTGCACGCACACACACACATTGAAAGTCAATAGAGAAATTCGGGGAAACACGTAACTCTGTCATTTCTCAACCGTTTCGGATGCGGGGCGGCTCGCCAGAACCGGGCCGCCCCCCTGAGCGAAACCAAATGGACCCCTTAGCATGTTAGCATTAGCATGTTAGCATTAGCATGTTAGCATGTTAGCATTAGCATGTTAGCATTAGCATGAGCATGTTAGCATGTTAGCATTAGCATGTTAGCATGTTTGCATTAGCATGTTAGCATTAGCATATTAGCATGTTAGCATTAGCATGTTAGCATTAGCATGTTAGCATTAGCATGTTAGCATGTTAGCATTAGCATGTTAGCATTATCATGTTAGCATGTTAGCATTAGCATGTTTGCATTAGCATGTTAGCATTAGCATGTTAGCATGTTAGCATTAGCATGTTAGCATTAGCATATTAGCATGTTAGCATTAGCATGTTAGCATTAGCATGTTAGCATTAGCATGTTAGCATGTTAGCATTAGCATGTTAGCATTATCATGTTAGCATGTTAGCATTAGCATGTTAGCATTAGCATGTTAGCATTAGCATGTTAGCATGTTAGCATTAGCATGTTAGCATTAGCATATTAGCATTAGCATGTTAGCATTAGCATTTTAGCATGTTAGCATGTTAGCATTAGCATGTTAGCATTAGCATGTTAGCATTAGCATGTTAGTATTAGCATGTTAGCATGTTAGCATTAGAATGTTGGTGGCAACGTAATGTGCAATAAACTTAGACAAAATACCCCATTGAAAGTCAACCAAATGGACCCTTACAGGGTCTGAGAGGCTAAATGTCATCAAATGGTGGTCCGTGGCTCAAATGCTGCACAGACTTGGCGAGCTGTAGGCACCCAGTCAAATTTCCTGAAATTTGTTTCTAGTTAAGTATGCGTTTTAGATTTCAACCTGTGTTTCTGCCATTGCATGGCAGGCACCCAGAATAATTATTATAATCAATACGCGAAACTTCGACGTCTACGGCCGGCCGCACGGTTTGCCAAAGCCCCGCAATATATACATCAAAACGTGCGGCTCGGCCGGGAATGGTGTGCTTGTGCTTTTCTTTCCGATTCGTGTTACCGTGCCCACGTAATTCGCAATAAACGACGCGAAAAATGCCCCATTCAAAGTCGATGGGGAAACGCGTGTAAAAACAGAAAACGACACGTTACTTTGGAGCCACATTGCTCTGGCATACTGTTACGTAGAAACACGATTTAAACGTCAAACAGCACACGAGGCCATCGACTTTGTGGTGGTTCAGACGGAATTCGAATACGTTGCACGGTTTGCCCGCTATCGCAGTTCAAAGTGTGTGTGGTCTGAGAAATATTCTCGACTCAGAGTGTCGCACGCCCAGAGAGAGAGCGGATCAGAGTGAGAAGCCAATGTGAAGACTATACCGAAATTCTCCGAACAAATCGTCCTCACGGCCAAAATATTCACTTTACACGCATGGGTTTCGGTAATTTTGTAGCCACACTCGTCCTCTTTCACCCAATGTCAAAACCATAGCACAGATACATACAGTACGTGAACTACAGCCCTGAAAGCGACAGGTGTACCATCATAATGTGTCATAAACTCCATGTTAAATGCCTGAATGAGTCAGCAATTTTTTCATCACAAGCACAATTCTTAACTCGCACTTATAACCACGTTTTTTATCGTACCAATACCACGATCGCACACGGCGTACCTCAATGCCTCGGGTCACTCACGGGGAAAACAAAAATCGCATTCAACTTTTACTTTTTGCGATAGAGCAATTTGTTCGGACATACGATCTCTCATAGAGAGTCAGTGTGCTTTACCTTTCAATACTGTTTGCATTGCATAGACTAGCCCAGGTGAAAATGATACTTTGTTAATGATTCAAGGTCACCTGACCAACTCTCGCACACACGCACATGCACACATGTGCACGCACACACACACATTGAAAGTCAATAGAGAAATTCGGGGAAACACGTAACTCTGTCATTTCTCAACCGTTTCGGACGCGGGGCGGCTCGCCAGAATCGGGCCACCCCACTGAGCGAAACCAAATGGACCCCTTAGCATGTTAGCATTAGCATGTTAGCATGTTAGCGTTAACATGTTAGCATGTTAGCATTAGCATGTTAGCATTAGCATATTATCATGTTAGCATTAGCATGTTAGCATTAGCATGTTAGCATTAGCATGTTAGCATGTTAGCATTAGCATGTTAGCATGTTAGCATGTTAGCATTAGCATGTTAGCATTAGCATGTTAGCATGTTAGCATTAGCATGTTAGCATTAGCATGTTAGCATGTTAGCATTAGCATGTTAGCATTAGCATGTTAGCATTAGCATGTTAGCATTAGCATGTTAGCATTAGCATGTTAGCATATTAGCATTAGCATGTTAGCATTAGCATGTTAGCATATTAGCATTAGCATGTTAGCATTAGCATGTTAGCATATTAGCATTAGCATGTTAGCATTAGCATGTTAGCATTAGCATGTTAGCATTAGCATATTAGCATTAGCATGTTATCATTAGCATGTTAGCATTAGCATGTTAGCATGTTAGCATGTTAGCATTAGCATGTTAGCATTAGCATGTTAGCATGCTAGCATTAGCATATTAGCATTAGCATGTTAGCATTAGCATGTTAGCATGTTAGCATTAGCATGTTAGCATATTAGCATTAGCATGTTAGCATTAGCATGTTAGCATTAGCATGTTAGCATTAGCATGTTAGCATTAGCATGTTAGCATGTTAGCATTAGCATGTTAGCATGTTAGCATTAGCATGTTAGCATTAGCATGTTGGCATTAGCATTAGCATGTTGGCATTAGCATTTTAGCATGTTAGCATTAGCATATTAGCATTAGCATGTTAGCATGTTAGCATTAGCATATTAGCATTATCATGTTAGCATGTTAGCATTAGCATGTTAGCATTAGCATGTTAGCATGTTAGCATTTTAGCATGTTAGCATTAGCATGTTAGCATTAGCATGTTAGCATATTAGCATTAGCATGTTAGCATATTAGCATTAGCATGTTAGCATGTTAGCATTAGCATGTTAGCATTAGCATGTTAGCATGTTAGCATTAGCATGTTAGCATGTTAGCATTAGCATGTTAGCATGTTAGCATGTTAGCATTAGCATGTTAGCATTAGCATGTTAGCATGTTAGCATTAGCATGTTAGCATTAGCATGTTAGCATTAGCATGTTAGCATGTTAGCATTAGCATGTTAGCATTAGCATGTTAGCATATTAGCATTAGCATGTTAGCATTAGCATGTTAGCATTAGCATGTTAGCATTAGCATGTTAGCATATTAGCATTATCATGTTAGCATGTTAGCATTAGCATGTTAGCATTAGCATGTTAGCATGTTAGCATTTTAGCATGTTAGCATTAGCATGTTAGCATTAGCATGTTAGCATATTAGCATTAGCATGTTAGCATATTAGCATTAGCATGTTAGCATGTTAGCATTAGCATGTTAGCATTAGCATGTTAGCATGTTAGCATTAGCATGTTAGCATGTTAGCATTAGCATGTTAGCATGTTAGCATGTTAGCATTAGCATGTTAGCATTAGCATGTTAGCATGTTAGCATTAGCATGTTAGCATTAGCATGTTAGCATTAGCATGTTAGCATGTTAGCATTAGCATGTTAGCATTAGCATGTTAGCATATTAGCATTAGCATGTTAGCATTAGCATGTTAGCATTAGCATGTTAGCATTAGCATGTTAGCATATTAGCATTAGCATGTTAGCATGTTAGCATTAGCATGTTAGCATGTTAGCATTAGCATGTTAGCATTAGCATGTTAGCATTAACATGTTAGCATTAGCATGTTAGCATTAGCATGTTAGCATGTTAGCATTAGCATGTTAGCATTAGCATGTTACCATGTTAGCATGTTAGCATTTTAGCATGTTAGCATTAGCATTTTAGCATGTTAGCATGTTAGCATTAGCATGTTAGCATTAGCATATTAGCATTATCATGTTAGCATGTTAGCATTAGCATGTTAGCATTAGCATGTTAGCATTAGCATATTAGCATTAGCATGTTAGCATGTTAGCATGTTAGCATTAGCATGTTAGCATTAGCATGTTAGCATGCTAGCATTAGCATATTAGCATTAGCATGTTAGCATTAGCATGTTAGCATGTTAGCATTAGCATGTTAGCATATTAGCATTAGCATGTTAGCATTAGCATATTAGCATTAGCATGTTAGCATTAGCATGTTAGCATTAGCATGTTAGCATTAGCATGTTAGCATTAGCATGTTAGCATGTTAGCATTAGCATGTTAGCATTAGCATGTTGGCATTAGCATTAGCATGTTGGCATTAGCATTTTAGCATGTTAGCATTAGCATATTAGCATTAGCATGTTAGCATGTTAGCATTAGCATATTAGCATTATCATGTTAGCATGTTAGCATTAGCATGTTAGCATTAGCATGTTAGCATTTTAGCATGTTAGCATTAGCATGTTAGCATTAGCATGTTAGCATATTAGCATTAGCATGTTAGCATATTAGCATTAGCATGTTAGCATTAGCATGTTAGCATTAGCATGTTAGCATGTTAGCATTAGCATGTTAGCATGTTAGCATTAGCATGTTAGCATGTTAGCATGTTAGCATTAGCATGTTAGCATTAGCATGTTAGCATGTTAGCATTAGCATGTTAGCATTAGCATGTTAGCATTAGCATGTTAGCATGTTAGCATTAGCATGTTAGCATTAGCATGTTAGCATTAGCATGTTAGCATTAGCATGTTAGCATTAGCATGTTAGCATGTTAGCATATTAGCATTAGCATGTTAGCATTAGCATGTTAGCATTAGCATGTTAGCATTAGCATGTTAGCATATTAGCATTAGCATGTTAGCATGTTAGCATTAGCATGTTAGCATGTTAGCATTAGCATGTTAGCATTAGCATGTTAGCATTAGCATGTTAGCATGTTAGCATTAACATGTTAGCATTAGCATGTTAGCATTAGCATGTTAGCATGTTAGCATTAGCATGTTAGCATTAGCATGTTACCATGTTAGCATGTTAGCATTTTAGCATGTTAGCATTAGCATGTTAGCATGTTAGCATGTTAGCATTAGCATGTTAGCATTAGCATATTAGCATTATCATGTTAGCATGTTAGCATTAGCATGTTAGCTTTAGCATGTTAGCATGTTAGCATTTTAGCATGTTAGCATTAGCATGTTAGCATTAGCATGTTAGCATATTAGCATTAGCATGTTAGCATATTAGCATTTTAGCATGTTAGCATTAGCATATTAGCATTAGCATGTTAGCATTAGCATGTTAGCATGTTAGCATTAGCATGTTAGCATTAGCATGTTAGCATGTTAGCATTAGCATGTTAGCATGTTAGCATTAGCATGTTAGCATGTTAGCATGTTAGCATTAGCATGTTAGCATTAGCATGTTAGCATGTTAGCATTAGCATGTTAGCATTAGCATGTTAGCATTAGCATGTTAGCATGTTAGCATTAGCATGTTAGCATTAGCATGTTAGCATGTTAGCATTAGCATGTTAGCATTAGCATGTTAGCATTAGCATGTTAGCATTAGCATGTTAGCATTAGCATGTTAGCATATTAGCATTAGCATGTTAGCATTAGCATGTTAGCATTAGCATGTTAGCATATTAGCATTAGCATGTTAGCATTAGCATGTTAGCATTAGCATGTTAGCATATTAGCATTAGCATGTTAGCATTAGCATGTTAGCATTAGCATGTTAGCATTAGCATATTAGCATTAGCATGTTATCATTAGCATGTTAGCATTAGCATGTTAGCATGTTAGCATGTTAGCATTAGCATGTTAGCATGTTAGCATGTTAGCATTAGCATGTTAGCATGCTAGCATTAGCATGTTAGCATTAGCATGTTAGCATTAGCATGTTAGCATGTTAGCATTAGCATGTTAGCATATTAGCATTAGCATGTTAGCATTAGCATGTTAGCATTAGCATGTTAGCATTAGCATGTTAGCATGAGCATGTTAGCATTAGCATGTTGGCATGACAAGTGTTTGGTTGGTTGGTTGGTTGGTTGGTTGGTTGCATTTGGAGTTTGTTGTTGCATGTGGGGGTCCCCGGAACATCTAGGCACACAGGAACACCCCCAGCCTGGTTCCTGTCACAACGAGAAGATGAAGTTAACATCATAATACAGCAGCAACACCAAACCTTGGGCTATCCACATAGCGTGCTGACTGGGTAAAAAAACAAATGTCAGCTAAATGTAGACCGTAATTAGCCTTAGAACCTTTAAGTGAGCTGGAAATTGAACCATCTTGTATTTCTGCTTAAAGGCCTGTCTTGGTTTAAAGCCCACTCACCACGACAAGGTGCAGGCCGAGAGTGGGGGACACATGAGGGTGGGGGAGACAGGGGACAAACATGACAGGGGGGGTTCACGGGACAAACACAAGACAAACACAGGTGGGAGAAACACGGTGAGGACACGGAACAAACACAAAAAACAGAGGTATGGGACAAACACACAGGGTTAAACATTAAAAACATGGAACAAACAGAGGGGAGACACAGATATGGGTCAAACACAGGGGAAACAGGAAAACACACGGAACAAACACAGAGGTGAGACAGAGACACAAGACAAACAGAACAAACAGGGAGGGGGGACCAACAAACGGAACATAGACGGAGGGAAGACACAGAGACACGGGACAAATACTGAGGGAAGACAGATACACAAGACAAAGACGGTACACAAGCAGGGGGACACAAGAGACAAACAGGGGGAGTAACAGGACAAGCATGGGGGGACATTGGTGGGAGACACAAGACAAACCGGGGGAGAGGGGGCATGGGACGAACACAGGACAAACACAGGGAAGTGGGAATGGTGCAAACATGGAGGTGGGAATGGTCACAGGACAAACATGGCGGGAGACACAGGACAGATCCAAGGGGGGGGGGGGGGGAGAGGGGGACACCATCCAAGGCGAGGAACTGATGGAGTGTGCGGAGAGTGCAGCCAGCGCATGGTGAAAGGCAATATGGGGAACGAACTGGCCAGATGTATGGAGAACCCGGATGACTGGGAGTGACGATGGAGACCTAGAGATCCCTTGGGTCTTCCGATTTGTTCCTCAGCTGTCGTTGAGCTTTACGGTGGCAGGCTGATGGACGGTTAATGGCTGGCTGTGATGTGATGTGACTGACAGGCTGTCGGGTGGGCTTGCTGGCATGTGACTGACTGGCGGATGGGTCGTTTGGGATGCTGATGGCTGGCTTGAAGTCAACACGCAGTATATGGCATTGTGATAACTGTAGTATGAGCCAGCGCATGGTGAAAGGCAATATGGGGAACAAACTGGCCAGATGTATGGAGAACCCGGATGACTGGGAGTGACGATGGAGACCTAGAGATCCCTTGGGTCTTCCGATTTGTTCCTCAGCTGTCGTTGAGCTTTACGGTGGCAGGCTGATGGACGGTTAATGGCTGGCTGTGATGTGACTGACAGGCTGTCGGGTGGGCTTGCTGGCATGTGACTGACTGGCGGATGGGTCGTTTGGGATGCTGATGGCTGGCTTGAAGTCAACACGCAGTAGACGGCATCGTGATAACTGTAGTATGAGCCAGCGCATGGTGACAGGCAATATGGGGAACAAACTGGCCAGATGTATGGAGAACCCGGATGACTGGGAGTGACGATGGAGACCTAGAGATCCCTTGGGTCTTCCGATTTGTTCCTCAGCTGTCGTTGAGCTTTACGGTGGCAGGCTGATGGACGGTTAATGGCTGGCTGTGATGTGATGTGACTGACAGGCTGTCGGGTGGGCTTGCTGGCATGTGACTGACTGGCGGATGGGTCGTTTGGGATGCTGATGGCTGGCTTGAAGTCAACACGCAGTATATGGCATTGTGATAACTGTAGTATGAGCCAGCGCATGGTGACAGGCAATATGGGGAACAAACTGGCCAGATGTATGGAGAACCCGGATGACTGGGAGTGACGATGGAGACCTAGAGATCCCTTGGGTCTTCCGATTTGTTCCTCAGCTGTCGTTGAGCTTTACGGTGGCAGGCTGATGGACGGTTAATGGCTGGCTGTGATGTGATGTGACTGACAGGCTGTCGGGTGGGCTTGCTGGCATGTGACTGACTGGCGGATGGGTCGTTTGGGATGCTGATGGCTGGCTTGAAGTCAACACGCAGTATATGGCATTGTGATAACTGTAGTATGAGCCAGCGCATGGTGACAGGCAATATGGGGAACAAACTGGCCAGATGTATGGAGAACCCGGATGACTGGGAGTGACGATGGAGACCTAGAGATCCCTTGGGTCTTCCGATTTGTTCCTCAGCTGTCGTTGAGCTTTACGGTGGCAGGCTGATGGACGGTTAATGGCTGGCTGTGATGTGATGTGACTGACAGGCTGTCGGGTGGGCTTGCTGGCATGTGACTGACTGGCGGATGGGTCGTTTGGGATGCTGATGGCTGGCTTGAAGTCAACACGCAGTATACGGCATCGTGATAACTGTAGTATGAGCCAGCGCATGGTGACAGGCAATATGGGGAACAAACTGGCCAGATGTATGGAGAACCCGGATGACTGGGAGTGACGATGGAGACCTAGAGATCCCTTGGGTCTTCCGATTTGTTCCTCAGCTGTCGTTGAGCTTTACGGTGGCAGGCTGATGGACGGTTAATGGCTGGCTGTGATGTGATGTGACTGACAGGCTGTCGGGTGGGCTTGCTGGCATGTGACTGACTGGCGGATGGGTCGTTTGGGATGCTGATGGCTGGCTTGAAGTCAACACGCAGTATATGGCAGCGCATGGTGAAAGGCAATATGGGGAACAAACTGGCCAGATGTATGGAGAACCCGGATGACTGGGAGTGACGATGGAGACCTAGAGATCCCTTGGGTCTTCCGATTTGTTCCTCAGCTGTCGTTGAGCTTTACGGTGGCAGGCTGATGGACGGTTAATGGCTGGCTGTGATGTGATGTGACTGACAGGCTGTCGGGTGGGCTTGCTGGCATGTGACTGACTGGCGGATGGGTCGTTTGGGATGCTGATGGCTGGCTTGAAGTCAACACGCAGTATATGGCATTGTGATAACTGTAGTATGAGCCAGCGCATGGTGAAAGGCAATATGGGGAACAAACTGGCCAGATGTATGGAGAACCCGGATGACTGGGAGTGACGATGGAGACCTAGAGATCCCTTGGGTCTTCCGATTTGTTCCTCAGCTGTCGTTGAGCTTTACGGTGGCAGGCTGATGGACGGTTAATGGCTGGCTGTGATGTGATGTGACTGACAGGCTGTCGGGTGGGCTTGCTGGCATGTGACTGACTGGCGGATGGGTCGTTTGGGATGCTGATGGCTGGCTTGAAGTCAACACGCAGTATATGGCATTGTGATAACTGTAGTATGAGCCAGCGCATGGTGACAGGCAATATGGGGAACAAACTGGCCAGATGTATGGAGAACCCGGATGACTGGGAGTGACGATGGAGACCTAGAGATCCCTTGGGTCTTCCGATTTGTTCCTCAGCTGTCGTTGAGCTTTACGGTGGCAGGCTGATGGACGGTTAATGGCTGGCTGTGATGTGATGTGACTGACAGGCTGTCGGGTGGGCTTGCTGGCATGTGACTGACTGGCGGATGGGTCGTTTGGGATGCTGATGGCTGGCTTGAAGTCAACACGCAGTATACGGCATCGTGATAACTGTAGTATGAGCCAGCGCATGGTGACAGGCAATATGGGGAACAAACTGGCCAGATGTATGGAGAACCCGGATGACTGGGAGTGACGATGGAGACCTAGAGATCCCTTGGGTCTTCCGATTTGTTCCTCAGCTGTCGTTGAGCTTTACGGTGGCAGGCTGATGGACGGTTAATGGCTGGCTGTGATGTGATGTGACTGACAGGCTGTCGGGTGGGCTTGCTGGCATGTGACTGACTGGCGGATGGGTCGTTTGGGATGCTGATGGCTGGCTTGAAGTCAACACGCAGTATATGGCAGCGCATGGTGAAAGGCAATATGGGGAACAAACTGGCCAGATGTATGGAGAACCCGGATGACTGGGAGTGACGATGGAGACCTAGAGATCCCTTGGGTCTTCCGATTTGTTCCTCAGCTGTCGTTGAGCTTTACGGTGGCAGGCTGATGGACGGTTAATGGCTGGCTGTGATGTGATGTGACTGACAGGCTGTCGGGTGGGCTTGCTGGCATGTGACTGACTGGCGGATGGGTCGTTTGGGATGCTGATGGCTGGCTTGAAGTCAACACGCAGTATATGGCATTGTGATAACTGTAGTATGAGCCAGCGCATGGTGAAAGGCAATATGGGGAACAAACTGGCCAGATGTATGGAGAACCCGGATGACTGGGAGTGACGATGGAGACCTAGAGATCCCTTGGGTCTTCCGATTTGTTCCTCAGCTGTCGTTGAGCTTTACGGTGGCAGGCTGATGGACGGCTGATGGCTGGCTTTCATGTGACGGCTGTCGGTGGGCTTGCTGGCATGTGACTGACAGGCGAGGCGGATGGGTCATTTAGCATGCTGATGGCCGGCTTGAAGTCAACACGCAGTAGACGGCATCGTGATAACTGTAGTATGTGTGCAGTACACCCGACTGAAGGCAATACCCTGGTTGTGATATGTAGATGTGATCAATCAGGGTATTATTTTCGGTTGTTGCAGTGGAGATCAGCTGGCTGTAGCCTTTGGACTCAAACTCCTCCTTAACTAGTTTCCGGTCCGTCTTGAGCAGGTCCTCATTGAAGTCTCCACAGACAACAACAGGCTGGCAGTCCATCAAGGCCAAGGATTCCAAGAGGCGGCCAAGGTTGAGACAAAAGGCGCTTTTCCTGTATTTGGGGGGTCTGTAGACAGTGGCTATGAGCGCTTTGACTGGGGCCTCAACTCTGACGACTGCAAACTCGAGATCGGTGACATTGTGAACGGCCCTCCGGGCGTCTGCTAGAAGACTACTTCTGTAGTAGACCGCGACTCCACCTCCCCTTTCTGTAGCAATGTCCTTAGTGTTGGTGTACGACACGTGTCTGTTGCGTGCAAACACATGGTATCCCTCCAGCTCGATGCCAGGGGGAACGGAGGATCCAGTCAAATGGGTCTCTGTCATGCACAACACATCGGCGTGTCTGAATTCGTGGTGCGCTTTCACGTCCCCAATGTGCGACATTAGCCCCTGTGCGTTGTGATGCACGATGGTCAACGTCGGGCCGATGTTGTCTGCTGACTTGACAAAGTGCAACAGTGGTCTCGTCATTTGGAACGAAGCACGAGTCATGCTCTCCATTGCCGCCTTTATGTCTGGGTTGGCATAAATCTTCTTCTCGTTGAAGTCTGTGATTTTGAGCCCTTGAAGGGAGGTTGTTCGGCTCAGGGCGACATAGGCCATTCCGGGTTGAAAGATGTGCTTCAGAGACACCACTGCATAATCCATGGTCATGCCTTGCACTTTGTGGGCTGTACACCCAAAGGCAAGTTTGATGGGAAACTGCCGTCGCACCACCGTTGATTTGGTCAGTCTCTCCTCAAACCTTTCGATGTACACCAGGTCATCAGTTGGCCCTTGAATCTTCCTGCGGAACGTCCGACCTGCCGTGGGATTGTCCAGTTGGAGGCCAAGCAAATCCACAACGGTCTGCCCGTTTGCAGTGGTTGTGACAATGTTGGCTATTGTTCCAAAGGTCCCGTTTACCATCCCATCTTCAACGTCTAGATTCCTGATGACCATGACTCGCGCTCCTTCAGCAGCTTGGAAGGTTGACGGCAACTCCCTCGAGTTGCCTCTGAAGGGACAGACCAGCGGCGTCATGTCTTCGGAGTTTCCGTACTTCCGATAATCTTGAGCTTGAATCGTGGAAATCTGGGTGCCGAGCTCGGTGATGACCACATCGTTGTGGGCATCGACCTCCTTGTTTGTCGCAAAGATATGAAGGACATCACGTGGGCAGTCTTTGCTTTCAGCCACAGCCTGTGCGAGCAGACAACTGTCGTGGGCACTCAGAGCGTCCGCCTTCCCCTTTACTCTCAGCCTGTTCAAGAGTTCGGCGAAAATGAGATCATCTTTCTGACGCATGATCTCGGTAAGGTCGACCATCTGAAAATCTGCCCAGACACCTGGCACAGCCTCGTTGACAATGCAGAGCGCTTTGCTATTACCAACGGGTGGCAGCTGGTAGAAGTCTCCAACTGCGAGGACAGACATGCCACCAAAGGGTTTCCTGTTGCCCTTGATCTGCTGCAATCGCAAGTTGACAAAGTTAAAGAGCTCCTGGGAGACCATGGATATCTCATCAATGATCAAGATCTCGGCGTGGGCCAATACCCCTCTCACGTCGTCCAGTGCATTTCCAAGTGAAACATACTGTTCCTTCAAACTTCTCGGCAGCTTCAGCAAGGAGTGCAGGGTTCGTCCATTGATGTTGAAAGCCGCAGTGCCGGTAAACGCTGACAGCAGCACCAAGGGCTGGGTCATGTCTGCTTCGTTGCGATAACTGGGCAGTTGGCGGAGAATCTTGGTACCCTCCTGATAAATGCACTTGATGACATGGGATTTGCCACAGCCAGCACCCCCAGAGATGAAATAAAGAAAGGGCTCAGGGTCGTCACGCAAGACGCGCTTCAAACACCATTGACGCACGGTGTAGAAGATGGACGCTTGCGTTTCGTTGAGGCTCCGGTACATGCTCCTGACATAGTCCGGGCTCAATTCGGGAGCATCGATCACTGGCATCGCTTTACTGGCGTCGGGATGGACTTGGTATTCGGGAACCTCGTCTCGCTCTTGTCGCTCGTGGGGATCGCTGGGTTTCCGAAGGCTGATGCACTCCAAACGGTCGACCTCGACCTCTGGCGCAAAAGTGTTCCACGCATTGAAAACTGCTCCTTCTTCCGCAAGCGTGTCCAGTACCTGATCCACAATTCTCCCCCGCCCTTCATATAAGTCCTTGTTCTTATCCACAATCTCCTTCACACGGACGCGGAATCCAATCCTTGTCCTGGCAAGATCATGTTCGTAGAACTGCTCATACGTGGTATGGGTCTCGCCTTTCAGTTCCCTGTCTGCTCTGTGTGGAAAGTACAGTTTCAGCATCCCTCTGTAGTACTTCTCCTTGTTTTTCTGCTCGGAGAATCGAGTGAAGCGAATAACGGCGACTCTTTCAAGGTTGGTCCTTTTCTGAACATACCCCATGTCGTTCTGCAGGGGCAGTGCATTCTGCAATTTGCTTGTGCTGGCCAGAACCCTGTATTCGGACGCAAACTCAGCAAGACACATGTATTCGAACTCCGGCTCGTCTGGTCTGTTCAAGTACTTCTCGGGAATGCCTGACATCCACACATCTTCTGCGTCTGGGTCCATCTCCTTCAGTTTACTCATGGGCTGACTCATTCTCAGGCCATCCTCATCAGTCTGTAGGAAAATGACCTGACGCGTGCACTTTTTAAGCGGGAGACTGCATACACGCGCGACAGACTCCTGAGCGCTGACCTCTCTGTGCTGAACGTATGTGTGCATGATGTGCTTCATTTCATCCATTTCTTTGGCGTCCGGATTAGACTTGCGCGCGTCCGCAACGACTGCGCTGAGGAGCTCGGACATCTCGTGTTCCGGTTTCGCCACGTAAGCCATCATGTACTGGGCACAAGATGCATCGTCTAGTATATACTGGATGTCCATGTTGGCGTCCCACACTCGCAGCAGATGGGGATTGTACGCATTTATCCAGCACTCATCAGGATGACGCCTCAGGTGAACTTGCGGTACAGTGCTAAGGTCAAAGACAAATTGCAGATACCGCCCCCGAGTAAGGTTGCATTTCTTGAGCAGTTCTGGCAAATCCCTGAATGAGGCTTCAGGGTCATTGAGCATGTCTCTCAGTGGTGCCAGCTTTTCCTTGGCCTCCTTTTGTTTCAATGTCTCTTTCCGCGAGCCTTTTCGCCTTTTGCCTTTAGCTTTCTGGCCACTGCCGCTGTTGTCTTTCTGACCGTCATCGTCATCATCTGAGGACAGGAGACGAGGAAGTGCGATGATAGTTTCGTCCATGGGTAGTTTGGGGAACCCAAATCGACAAGTCACATTTCCTTTCTTGCATGACCTGGAGTGGTTCCGGCTGTGAACTTGAACTTCAGACACGATTTTGTGGAGCTCGGGGTCTGCATACTGGTCAGGCATCCTGCAACTGACGTACTTGTTTATGAAGTCGTCAACACCAGGATCCTCAGCATCTGGTGCATTCTTGACCCAAACCATCATGTGTATGTGGGGGCTACCACGAGCCTGGAACTCCACGCGATAGAAGTAATCCTCCACTTTACCGACTGGATGTGCAGGCGACAGCAAAAAAGCGACGGCTGCGTCCACTCTCTTTTCAAACAATCGCATGAGAGTGACAGGGTTGCTCCGGAGAATGTCGCATTTTGCAACCCAGTCTAGCTCTGAGAAGTCCCCTTGTTCACCTTGTTGTGCTTTGATGGCCTTAATGACTTCTGGCCACCTCATCTCCGCGGCACTCAATGTGATGAACCAGTTGGGCTTTCCGAGCTGTCTGCACATAGCGTGGAGATCTTTAAGCGCTCTGCTCCAGAACGCCGGAGTGCCTCTGAGGGGCTGCATGAAGCGCGTCGCATCCCTGTTACGGACGAGCTTCACTACCTCGTTTTTGTCCTGAAGCATTTTGTTTGACAGCGTTCTTCCGTCCCTGGTATATCTTTTCCCCTTCCGCGTCTGGATGGACATGCTGTTGGTAGCCTGCTGCGTTTCTGTCACAAACTGCGCAAAGAAGAGGTAGGTTTGGTCGGTGGCAAAGCGGGTATCGACAGAAAGGAGCCTCGCATTGAAGTACCTACTTGGGGACAATTTGATGTCTCTGACCTCATCTAATGTATTCTCTCCGGTTGAGAACTGCACGGGAAAGGCCATGCTTTCAAGCTTGGGGACGGTGAAAATACCCACAGGTCTGTTTCCTTGGGCTGGAGCGATGCTGAATACCCCCTCACCGTACGATAGGATTTCCTGTGCGATGTCAGGAGGCTGCATGCAAGAGTCAAAGATCAGACCGGGTCTAAGTTCCTCCTGTTCGCTAGACTGCTGTTCGCTAGACTGCTGTTCGCTAGACGGCTGTTCACCTGTTGTGTCAGCAACAGGTGACACAGCCTCTTGCGCATCTTCCTCATCGACTGACAGTTCATCCTGGAGGCGGTCAAACGTGGCATTATCATTAATGACTATGTCACGGTATTCCGGATGAGTCACTTTCAGTTTCCTCAGTGCCGCCAGCACATCTGTCATGTTCACCGTGTGGAAGTGCTGATATCCCTTGTACTTGATGTTCCGCTTCAGCTTAACCTGCAACAGCTGGTCTTCATGTCTGGACCTCGGCAGAGCATTAACCGTGGCTTCCACTTCCGACGGTACACACACAACTGGACCATGCACTGCCCTTTGCCGTCCTTTCGGCAACGAAATAATTTTAGCAAAGGGTATGTACTTTGCGATTAGCTGCCTTTCCAGGTAATTCAACAGTTGCAGCTCTAGGGGAATGGGTGCTGGTTCCAGCTTATTAGCAGCTGCTATGCATGGCATCCTCCCTTTTGTTAGGTTGTCGTCACAGCTGTAGCAGATATACTCCTGTTTTCTCTCATTTGCAACGTCACACGGGGCTGAGCATTCACAGTCACATATGTGCACATACTTGGCTGTCAAGCAAGCAGTTACCAGGTGTGGGTTTAATTTGAGGTACTTTGCCCTGTTGCACCATAGGACCTGATTGCCGAACAAAACTCTGTGGCACACCGTACACACAAATGTGGGCCCTAATTTAATCCGTTCTCGGAATTTCGACATGTGAACTTTCATAAGAGCTTCCATTTCACGTAGAGACTGGCGGTTTGCAATATGTATGGATTTCCTCTTTAGTCTCATAGCACACTGCAACTTGTGGTGGATACGGAGTATAGTATCTGCTGCGAGTCTCTCCATCTTGTTCTTGGTGCACAGTTGTATATGGCGCCGCCTGAATTCAGCTTCATTGTGATATCTTTGATGGTGCTTCTGTTTGTGTGATTCACGGAAAACAGCATCGGTGCTCCATCTGTTGTTCTGCTTCTTTTTGCGTGATTCACGGAAAAACGCATCGTTGCTCCATCTGTTGTTCTGCTTCCGTTTGCGTGATTCACGGAAAACAGCATCGGTGCTCCATCTGTTGTTCTGCTTCTTTTTGTGTGATTCACGGAAAACAGCATCGGTGCGCCATCTATTTGTCTGCTTCTGCTGCCGTTTTTCACGAAAATCAGCATCAGTGTTCCATCTCTTTTTCCAATAGTTTTTCATGAAGGCTTTATGTGTTTCACGGAATCCAGCATCAGTGAGCCAGCGTGTGGTCCTGGATTCATTCTTGTACTCATGTTGTTTCTGCACAAGTTTCCGCTGATTCTTTATTCGCCTTTCTTTATTTAGTTTGTAAAGATGATATGCTGGAGTCTCACTGGAGCCGTGGTCAAAGAAGGGCACACTGTGAGGTGGTGCCGCTGGTGCCTCACTGGAGCCGTGGTCAAGGGAGGGCACACTGTGAGGTGGTGCCACTGGTGTCTGGTCAATTTCAAAGACAACAGGCAAGAGCTCATATGACGCATGAGTAGGACGGCCTTTGAGGACCAGGCGCAAGTGGCAGGCCAAGTCAGTCACGTTTTGGAAAGTCAACATAATTGCTTTTCCTCCAGATATTGGCATACCCCAGTCATTTCTTGAGTGTGAATCAAACAATCCGTAGCGTCCTGATCTGTCCCGAAACACTGCAAAGCATTCAGGATGAACCATCAACACTGCATGGGTGAGATCATTTGACAGGCACTGCAGCTGTTTGGCAAGGGAGTAATTCTTTCCTTTTGTTTTGTTCAAGGGACCAACTTTCAGGTCTGACATGTCCATGCGAACGGTGTAAACACTGTTCTCGCCGAAGACCCGATTTGGCAACTGCTCCATGGTCAAGAGATCTGACTGATGCGTATTGTCCAAATGCAGATGCTGTATTGTGTCTTCGTAGAGAACATCTCCCTGGACAAGCACTTTGTCAAGGCAGGCCGTGTCAAAACCAACTCCCTCATTGTGGTAGGCAAGAAAGGTGAGAGCCATGCAGGTGCACTGAGTGTTTGACCTCTCTGACTCAGGATTGGTGCGTATGTCACCTTGACACATAGTGGCACTCACCAATTGTGGTGCTCGCTGCAGACCCTGCTTTGCATGCCACCTGTTGCTCCGCACTGTTGGTACTGCTGCTCTAATTGTCACATGTGTTGACGGTGCAGGAGTCTTGCTGGAGACATGGTCGATTGCTGCAGTAGCTGGTGTGCTTGTCACACTTGTTGACGTTGCAGTAATCTCGCTGGAGCCATGGTCGATTGTTGCAGGAGCTTGCGCACGTGTCACATTTGTTGACGGTCCAGGAGCGTCGCTGGAGTGATGGTCAAATGAAACAGGCACAAACTCATACCGCGCTAAAGGAGAACGCTCTTTGAAAAGCATGTCAAAGTGGCGGACCAAACCACTCAGATCTTGGAACGTCAGTAGAATAGCTTTTCCTTCAGGCATCGGCAAACCTGTCGCAGATCTCGAATGGGAGTCAAAAACGCCATAACGTCCTGATGTGTCACGGAACACTGCAAAGCATTCGGGACTTACAATCAGGAAAGCACGGGTGACCTCTTGCGACAGGCACTTCAGTTCCTGCTCCAGAAACAGCATATCCTTAGGTATGTTAGTGTGGTGTTTGGCTGATGGGTTCACATAACCAACTTTCACATACCACATATTGACACTGTAGAAATTGCTCTCAACGACAACCTGTTTTGGCATCTCCTCTATGGTCAGATTCCTGAACGTAAGCTTTGCTTCATGGTTTTCCACAAAAAGGTGGCGTATATTGTCTTTGTAGAGATCATCTCCCTGATAAAGCACTTTGTCAAGGGAGGATGTGTCGAAACGCACTCCATCAGTGTGGAAAGCCAGAAAGGTGAGCGCCATGCAGGTGCACTGACTGTTCAACTTGCCTAGCCAAGGCTTATAGGGGTTGATGTAGGTTATGTCCGCTTGACAGATGCTTGCCCTCACTGACTGCACAGGCTGCTGACTCTGCCTCACCGCACTCTTCTCCCGACGTTCAACAGGGGACATCTGATGTAAGCAAGAGCACACAAACCGTTTCATCACCATTTGACATAGCGCCTCTTGGACAGTATAAACATTCTTAGATTTTACCAATTTATCTGGGTCAGAAAGGGAGAGAAACTTTTTAAAACGCTTCAATGTCAACATAAACATTGCATCCAAATTACCTCGCTGCCACATGGAATAGCTGGGCGACCCACATAGCTGGAAACATGGGATCGGACGGCAGCATCCATCGCATCTGAGAAGTCACGGGGAAAAGACACAGGATCTGGTCGGATGGAACACTCAGCCAAGTCCACCTGTGGAGCAAAGTACGTCAAATCATACACATCAATGATAATGGTAATATAATATTGGCTGCATGTTAGCATGCATGTTAGCATGTTGACATGCTAATTCTAACATGCTGATGCTAACATGCTAATGCTAACATGCTAAGGCAAAAATTATAATGCTAACATGCTAACATGATAATGCTAACATGTGCTAATGTGCTAACATGCTAATGTTAACATGCTAATGCTAACATGCTAGTGCTAACATGCCAATGCTAACATACTAACATTACCATGCAAACATGCTAATGCTAACATGCTAACATGCTAGCATGCTAATGCTAACATACTATCTAACATGCTAACATGGTAACATGCTAGTGCTAACATGCTAGTGCTATCATGCTAACATGCTAGTGCTATCATGCTAACATGCTAATGCTAACATGCTAATGCCAACATGCTAGCATGATAATGCTAACATAATAATGCTAACATGCTAATGCTAGCATGCATGATAACATGCTAGTGCTAACATGCATGCTAACATGCTAATGCTAGCATGCATGATAACATGCTAGTGCTAACATGCTAGTGCTAACATGCTAATGATAACGTGCATGATAACATGCTAGTGCTAACATGCTAATGCTAACATGCTAATGCTAACATGCTAACAAGCTAATGCTAACATGCTAACATGCTAATGCTAACATGTACTAATGTGCTAACATGCTAATGCCAACATGCTAACATGATAATGCTAACATAATAATGCTAACATGCTAATGCTAACATGCTAGTGCTAACATGCTAGTGCTAGTGCTAACATGCTAATGATAACGTGCATGATAACATGCTAGTGCTAACATGCTAATGATAACGTGCATGATAACATGCTAGTGCTAACATGCTAGTGCTAACATGCTAATGCTAACATGCTAATGCTAACATGCTAATGCTAAATGCTAATGCTAACATGCGTTAATGTGCTAACATGCTAATGCTAACATGTGCTAACGTGCTAATGCTAACATGCTAACATGCTAATGCTATCCTGCTAATGCTAACATGCTAGTGCTAGCATGCTAACATGCTAGTGCTATCATGCTAACATGCTAATGCTAACATGCTAATGCCAACATGCTAGCATGATAATGCTAACATAATAATGCTAACATGCTAATGCCAACATGCTAATGCCAACATGCTAATGCCAACATGCTAATGCCAACATGCTAATGCCAACATGCTAATGCCAACATGCTAATGCCAACATGCTAGCATGATAATGCTAACATAATAATGCTAACATGCTAATGCTAACATGCTAACATGCTAGCATGATAATGCTAACATAATAATGCTAACATAATAATGCTAACATGCTAGTGCTAACATGCTAACAAGCTAATGCTAACATGCTAGTGCTAACATGCTAACATGCTAACATGTGCTAACATGCTAATGCTAACATGTGCTAACGTGCTAATGTTAACATGCTAACATGCTAATGCTAACATGCTAACATGCTAACAAGCTAATGCTAACATGTTAACATGCTAATGCTAACATGTGCTAATGTGCTAACATGCTAATGCTAACATGTGCTAACGTGCTAATGCTAACATGCTAACATGCTAACATGCTAGTGCCAACATGCTAATGCTAACATGCCAATGCTAACATGCTAACATGCTAACAAGCTAATGTGCCAACATGTGCTAATGTGCCAACATGTTAATGCTAACATGCTAATGCTAACATCCCAACATGCTAGCATGCTAGCATTCTAACATGAAGACAGAGGGGGCGGGGCTTAAGCAAAAAGTACAGCTCATTCCCATTGGTGGTTATAGCTGTGTAAAGGCCAGCCAATAGGAATACAGAGGGGGCGGGGCTTAAGCAAGTACAGCTCCGTTCCTATTGGTGGTCTACATCTATGGACCAAATTGCGAGCCTGTAGCATGTTGCAAACCAAAGTTATGGCTCTGTAAAGGCCGGCCAATAGGAAGACAGAGTGCGTGCATGTGTATGTGTGTGCGTGTGCGCGCGTGTGTGAGAGGTGGTCAACTTGACCTTGAATCATTAACAAAGTATAATTTTCACCTGGGCTACTCTATGCAAACGCAACAACTGATTAGAGTGCCACTCACTTCAGACAAGTGTGATTTTGTTTTTACATAACTATGATAAAACATGACAAACCTGCTGCTCCCGAACGAGCCCCCTTGTAGTAGACTGCACACTAGGCTGGCTCGTCTGTAATGAGAAATAAGACATGCAGTTTGATGTATAAAAGTAAATAACTAAATAAAAATATATGTTGTTCAGACATACTAACAGAACGACAGGCATTAGTCCCACAACATGCGTTGTCGATTGCAACTAACCCGTGGCTACTGACATGCGTGGTAGGTAAAAACTAACATGTATCAGGTTAAAAATGTGTCTGCACCTTTGTTAAATTGACACGCACACACTCCTCTCTCTCTCCCTAATTAATTAGTCTCATGTCCTGCAGCTGCGTCTAGTTTCTCCTGGCGGATCCTGCCGGGAGCTGCCTATGCCATAGAAAGCATAGATGAGTTCCAGTCTAGGTTAAAACTAACCCGTGGCCCCCGACATGCGTG
Source organism: Electrona antarctica (assembly GCF_951216825.1). NCBI lineage: Eukaryota > Metazoa > Chordata > Actinopteri > Myctophiformes > Myctophidae > Electrona > Electrona antarctica. The sequence goes on from NC_136807.1 coordinate 58,786,315, forward strand.
GCAGGTTCAAACTAACCCGTGGCTTCCTGTGAGGTTAGGTTTAGGGGTTGGGGTAGGGTCGTCAGACTTATGCCTGTCGGGCTGTTAGTACGTCGGACCAAACACATGCAACCGTCACAGTTACAGGTTACAAACTCCTTACTGTGGCAACAGGTGAACGAGCTGGTCTGCTGATCTGACGGCTGACAATAACTCTCGGAGACACGCTTCTGACGGGCAGTGGTGTCACTGGAGAGGTGGAGGGCGATGGCCTACGACTGACCTGTAATACAAACGGAGCTAATGATGCAGGTGTAGTTTCAGACTCATTTAGCATTTGCAGATTGTGGAATAGTTGTAATACACATACACATAATACATACACATAATAGTTGTAATACACGACACTAGCTAAAAAGCAACACAACCATTGAAGACAAAAGTGAGGACGCATATTGTGATTGGCCATAATGACATGATGAATGATGATGGATGATTAGAGCGCCCTTCACTTCACAGAAGTGAGATTTTGTGTTTGTTGAACTATGATACAACAATGATAAAACATGACTGTGGCTAAAACTAAACAGTGTCGGAGTTACAGGTTACAAACTCCTTACCGTGGCAACGGGTGAATGAGGCACTCTCACCTCGCGGTGTGATGTCCTAGGACTGACCTGTGTATACAAACAGAGCTAATGATGCATAGTCAAACATTGTCCAATACATTTATAATGTCAAACAGTGGACACTGCAAACCCTGTGTGTACCTTTTACTTATTTAGATGAGTGTACATTAAAACACAAAGACGCAAAACAATGTAAACTTTTCAATGAAATTACCTTTCCACCTGATGGAGCAGCCACATTCATTGCATCCAAGATGCTAGGGCTAAACCAGACAGGGTTGAGTGGGATGGAACTCTCTGGCAAGTCCACCTGTGGATGAAAAGAGAAAGGAAATGTGACCATGCATTAAATCATACACCGCAATAATACTGTTGTCAAATGGAAACCTTCTATGTCAAAGAAAACCTATTTCTGAATACATGGAAATCTGTGTTGCAACAGGTCCAACGTAGTGGTTGTCACAACCTATTTCTAATACACTCCATTGGTTAACCCATTTTGGGGAGGAACCCCTTTTGGTGTTAGCATTATGTTATGCTTTAGCTATTGAAAAATAGCAGCTCTACAAGCTCATAGCGCTATGAGCTTGTAGGTCTGCTATTTTTGGAAAATCGAAGAACGACTTTTTCAGAAAACTGTCAGGATGTAGAAGACACTTTTAGAATCTGATCTCAGGTCACAATGGGTTAAACACATGCATACAGGGATTAAAGCAAGGTTGGTGTGATATGGCCTGTTGCACATTGGCACATTGTCAACCCAAGCGTTTCAATTCCATGGTGGCTTGCAACTACATGTGTCTACTTGCAATCATTTGGTTGCAAGGCGTTGCCTGGCGACCCATTGGTGTGGTTTGGAGTTTAGGATTAGATCAACCCTCCAGCCTTTAATTAAACACTAGACTACATCTGTGTAACATTTGTGCTTTGGCTATTCAAAAATAGCAGATCTACAAGCTCATATTGTCTTACATCTGTGACACCGTACGAGCTTGCAGCTCTTTTCCCACTCATCTCAACTGGTTATAGTACCGAGTCGTACATATCAAGGCAGGAATCACACCTGCTTTAATGAGGTACTGTGGTCAGGTATTGTTGATCAATGTTAAGATAAGGAAACCTTTGGAACATTCAGTACGTAAGTAAGTGTGTACTGCCAACACAGGCAGATACAGTATTGTTCATCATGGGGTGTGCCCACTGAACTGGGCAGGTCTTCCCCACCATAAAACAATACAGGGTTTCAGTGGTTAAAGATGACAAACCTGCTGCTGCTGCTGCTGCTGCTGCGACCAAGGAACGGTAGGCTGGTTGGTCTGAAAGGAGAAATGCAGGTTGATGAGCACAAAGTAAACTAGAACTGCACTCTGTCGAGTGCCTACTTGCTTGTTGCACACAAGTAAGTGCGCAAGCAGA
>NC_136807.1:58793338-58841838 GCF_951216825.1 Electrona antarctica
CTATAGGATCATAGAATGCAGAGAGACAGTAAACTATAGGATCATAGAATGCAGAGAGACAGTTTAGCGTCTCAGTAAACTATAGGATCATAGAATGCCGAGACAGTGTAGTGTCTCAGTAAACACACACACAGCCCCCCCCCCCCACCCTACCAGGAGCAAAGATTTAGCCAGATCAGTGTAGTGTCTCAGTAAACTATAGGATCATAGAATGCAGAGAGACAGTAAACTATAGGATCATAGAATGCAGAGAGACAGTGTAGCGTCTCAGTAAACAAACACACACAGCCCCCCCCCCCCCCCCCACGGTACCAGGAGCAAAGATTTAGCCAGATCAGTGTAGTGTCTCAGTAAACTATAGGATCATAGAATGCAGAGACAGTAAACTATAGGATCATAGAATGCAGAGAGACAGTAAACTATAGGATCATAGAATGCAGAGAGACAGTTTAGCGTCTCAGTAAACTATAGGATCATAGAATGCAGAGAGACAGTAAACTATAGGATCATAGAATGCAGAGACAGTGTAGCGTCTCAGTAAACACACACACACACACACAAGCTACAGCTAGCTAACACACTTGTAGCTGCTACAACTACTTGCAACACACACAGGTTGCAAAAGCCAATGATTGCATTAGCTACAGCTAGCTAACACACTTGTAGCTACTACACACACACACACACACACACACACACACACACACACACACACACACACACACACACACACACACACACACACACACACACACACACACACACACACACACACACACACACACACACACACACACACACACACACACACACACACACCCACACCCTACCAGGAGCAAAGATTTAGCCAGATCAGTGTAGTGTCTCAGTAAACTATAGGATCATAGAATGCAGAGAGACAGTAAACTATAGGATCATAGAATGCAGAGAGACAGTAAACTATAGGATCATAGAATGCAGAGAGACAGTTTAGCGTCTCAGTAAACTATAGGATCATAGAATGCCGAGACAGTGTAGTGTCTCAGTAAACACACACACAGCCCCCCCCCCCCACCCTACCAGGAGCAAAGATTTAGCCAGATCAGTGTAGTGTCTCAGTAAACTATAGGATCATAGAATGCAGAGAGACAATCATAGAATGCAGAGAGACAGTGTAGCGTCTCAGTAAACAAACACACACAGCCCCCCCCCCCCCCCCCCCCGTACCAGGAGCAAAGATTTAGCCAGATCAGTGTAGTGTAAACTAGAGGATCATAGAATGCAGAGAAACAGTAAACTATATGATCATAGAATGCAGAGAGACAGTAAACTATAGGATCATAGAATGCAGAGAGACAGTTTAGCGTCTCAGTAAAGTATAGGATCATAGAATGCAGAGAGACAGTGTAGCGTCTCAGTAAACTATAGAATCATAGAATGCAGAGACAGTGTAGTGTCTCAGTAAACTATAGGATCATAGAATGCAGAGAGACAGTGTAGCGTCTCAGTAAACTATAGGATCATAGAATGCAGAGACAGTGTAGTGTCTCAGTAAACTATAGGATCATAGCATGCAGAGAGACAGTAAACTATAGGATCATAGAATGCAGAGACAGTGTAGCGTCTCAGTAAACACACCAAATTTGGTCCAATGAGATGCGGACGGGAGCTGGTGCCACTTGGACCCGGACGTAACGTAGCACTACAAAATGACGTCGGACTTAAATACTGAATAGGATCATAGCATGCAGAGAGACAGTAAACTATAGGATCATAGAATGCAGAGAGACAGTAAACTATAGGATCATAGAATGCAGAGAGACAGTGTAGCGTCTCAGTAAACACACACACACACACACACACACACACACACACACACACACACACACACACACACACACACACACACACACACACACACACACACACACACACACACACACACACACACACACACACACACACACACACACACACATGGACCTTTACAGCGCTGTAACTCTGAGAGTATATGTAACCAAATGGACCTTTACAGGGTCCAATGTCATCAAATGGTGGTCCGTGGCTCAAATGGGTCTGAGAGGCTAAATGTCATCAAATGGTGGTCCGTGGCTCAAATGGGTCTGAGAGGCTAAATGTCATCAAATGCTAACTAACACACACACACACACACACACACACACACACACACACACACACACACACACACACACACACACACACACACACACACACACACACACACACACACACACACACACACACACAGCTAGCTAACACACTTGTAGCTGCTACTACTAGCAACACAGACAGGTTGCAAAATGATTGCATTAGCTACAGCTAGCTAACACACTTGTAGCTACTACCACACACACACACACACACACACACACACACACACGCACGCACGCACGCACACGTGCGCGCGCGCGCACGCACACACACACACACACACACACACACACACACAGCTAGCTAACACACTTGTAGCTGCTACTACTAGCAACACAGACAGGTTGCAAAATGATTGCATTAGCTACAGCTAGCTAACACACTTGTAGCTACTACCACACACACACACACACACACACACACACACACACACACACACACACGCACGCACGCACGCACACGTGCGCGCGCGCGCACGCACACACACACACACACACACACACACACACACACACACACACACACACAGAGAGAGAGGCCCTAGCTTAGCTTGTAGGCTAACGTTTGTTTACATCCAAATAACTACATAAACACAGAAAAAAACACGATGCAAGTATTACTTACCTACTTGTATGAGTTTATCACACAAGTATAGTTGATGTAGTGGTTGTGAAAGAGTTGTAGAGTTGAGTTGTGACAAAATATCTGCTAGGCTTTTCTGTTGCTCCAAGTCCTCCAAGTAAACTTCAAAGACAAAGGAAATTGGGCGCGGTGCTTTAAGTTTCAAGGAGTTGTTGCCAGATACTGTGAAATAAATAAGCAACCAGTGTCCAGGTCAATAACAAGCGAAATAGCCTGACATAGCCTGATATGTATTAACAGTTTGCAGAATCACAGTACATTTCAAGCACAACTCAATACAAAGACTGTTAACTGTGAGTGGGCGACCCAATAAAGCATTACACTTGTTTACCATGTTCAAATCATCAAAACATTTAGAAACAAATAGACACTTCTATAGCCTATAGCCAAACAGAACCGGAATTCATCATAAATGAGGTAAAACAGGGGAAATAAATGCTAAATCATTTACAAACCACACATTCTATCCCCAGGTTAAAATGTAAACAGGCTAAATGATGATGGTTGATGCCTCATTCACTGTAGACAATGCAGAGATTAAAGGTGTTAATGGTTGCTGGCATTGGACATCATCACATTATGCATGAACTGAGACCATTTCACACCTCAGCAGAACTACAGAAACCTTTGTGAAATGTAAGGGATATTTTTGTTAAAATAGCTCTAGTAATCACTGCTATATTGCAGGGTTCTCTCTCCTTTTAGGATGGAATGTGTAACCCACATGTAGCCTACATTTATTTCTGTTTACCAGAGAGATTGGGCAGACTCCTGGTAAAGAACAAAGACTGCATGTTTAAAGGGATGTTTCACTTTCAAACATGTTTGGGGGGTTTTTAACATCTACTCAGTAATCTGTAATCTACTCAGTAATCTAATCTGTAACATGGCAGAAGACAGTTGCCTACATTGGGTCTAACTGGCTATATCCTACTGTTCTTTCCTAGTCATGTATCTGGAAACTATTAACTCAGTGAATGAGGAGTAGTACTAAAAATATGTTTGTTCAAATTGTATGTTATAAGTTTACTTGCAATTCATCTATACATGGAAACATTTGTTTCATCGCCATCCAATTAATCTAGTATCAGCATGCTTATATACATGTAATGCGTTTAAACAGTTTAGCCTTAAACAATTATTGTTTAAATCAGGTATCAGGTATCAGGCATCAGGTATTATAATATAAGGAGGAAGAACGTTTTCCAAAAAGTGTACAGTAGGCCTACTTGTTAAAATCATGCTTTTATGTGGACATGTGGAATCGTAAATATAGTCCATAAGCCATATCTGCAATATTCTGTCAATAATTACACTATACATTTTGGTACTGCTAAGGAGATTTTGTGTGGAGACACATTGACTGGTCAGAATAGCTTGGTCTCTGAGAGCAATCCCTTCAGAGGTTCCCATGCAGACTACCTGCAGGGGGTAGCCTTTGAGGCTTGGTGAGGTGTTGGAGACACTTAGTATTCTATTGTCCTCCAGGAACCTTCAAGATGTTTGTGAGAGACCACTTGGCTATCTCTCTGCAATATGTTGATCTGTATGTAAATCTTAACCACACCCAGAGTTCAACTGTTGTTTTGTGAAAAGTATATAGGCCTATCTTGTCATTTTGTCATGTAAAAGTTACTAGTCTTAGCTGGCTGCGGTCAGTCATGGAGCTCCTGAGCTCTTGCTCAGGGCCCACGGCGAAGCTATCTGTCTTTGGTCTGGAATAAAATGGTCAACATGGATCTTCAGTTCACTCTCTCTGCCTGCGTTTCTTCGATCTGATCTGAGGTTTTTGACTACTACAGTTTGCTTTGTGTCTAGAGAGTTCATGTTTCTCTAGTTTAGTGAGTTTACTGGGTCAGTTGTGTGCGAAAATACACGACAGACACACAAAACATTACAGTGCAGAAGAGAAATAAAGAGACAGAACAGTCTTTCATTGTGATTTTTTTAAGTTGCAATGTAAGTTCAATTTGACAGTCTTCATAAATAGTAGCCACACTGTGAAGGCCTTCACATCTTTTACGATTGATTTTAACTGCTAAACCTACATTCCCAGCATCAAGGAATCCAATAGTTATGAAGATGATATTTTTCAACATTAACCCTTTAGATGCATGACTGGGTCAAAAATGACCTGGCGTGGTTAATCAGATGACTATGTAAATTTGTTGGATTTGTTTTTAAAAGATGTGCATAACTATACATTTTAGGAAAGGGTATTGGCTAAGGAAATCAGAAAATCAATGTTTTTGCATTTGCCCAGTTGTGTATGTGGCGGCCATATTGGAATCTTAATCATCCAAACATTGTTTGTTTGTCATGTTTATTTCAAATATGCCAATAAAAAATAATAATAACAGTAACATTTCTTGCATTTCCTAATCACAAAGAAAAACAATTTAAATAAATAAATTCAAATATAGTGAGTGAGTGAGTGAGTGAGTGAGTGAGTGAGTGAGTGAGTGAGTGAGCGAGTGAGTGAGTGAGACTTTAAGTATGTGTTAAGGGTTAGGCTTTGTAACTCTGAGAATATGACACATGGAACCAAATGGACCCTTACAGCTCTGTAACTCTGAGAATATGACACATGGAATCAAATGGACCCTTACAGGTCTGTAACTCTGAGAATATGACACATGGAACCAAATGGACCCTTACAGCTCTGTAACTCTGAGAGTATGTAACCAAATGGACCTTTACAGTGCTGTAGCTCTGAGAGTATATGTAACCAAATGGACCGTTACAGGGTCCAATGTCATCAAATGGTGGTCCGTGGCTCAAATGGGTCTGAGAGGCTAAATGTCATCAAATGGTGGTCCGTGGCTCAAATGGGTCTGAGAGGCTAAATGTCATCAAATGGTGGTCCGTGGCTCAAATGGGTCTGAGAGGCTAAATGTCATCTGGTGGTCCGTGGCTCAAATGGGTCTGAGAGGCTAAATGTCATCAAATGGTGGTCCGTGGCTCAAATGGGTCTGAGAGGCTGAATGTCATCTGGTGGTCCGTGGCTCAAATGGGTCTGAGAGGCTAAATGTCATCAAATGTTGGTGGCAATGTATGTAATGGAATGCAATGTATGTAATGTATGTAATGTTGGTGGCAACGTAATGTGCAATAAACTTAGACAAAATATGCATGCAAATGCATGTTAGCATTAGCATGTTAGCATTAGCATGTTAGTATTAGCATGTTAGCATGTTAGCATTAGAATGTTGGTGGCAACGTAATGTGCAATAAACTTAGACAAAATACCCCATTGAAAGTCAACCAAATGGGCCCTTACAGGGTCTGAGAGGCTAAATGTCATCAAATGGTGGCCCATGGCTCAAATGCTGCACAGACTTGGCGATCGACAGGCACCCAGTCAAATTTCCTGAAATTTGTTTCTAGTTCTGGGTGCCTGCCATGCAATGGCAGAAACACAGGTTGAAATCTAAAACGCATACTTAATAATTATTATAATCAATACGCGAAACTTCGACGTCTACGGCCGGCCGCACGGTTTGCCAAAGCCCCGCAATATATACATCAAAACGTGCGGCTCGGTCGGGAATGGTGTGCTTGTGCTTTTCTTTCCGATTCGTGTTACCGTGCCCACGTAATTCGCAATAAACGACGCGAAAAATGCCCCATTCAAAGTCGATGGGGAAACGCGTGGAAAAACAGAAAACGACACGTTACTTTGGAGCCACATTGCTCTGGCATACTGGTACGTAGAAACACGATTCGAACGTCAAACAGCACACGAGGCCATCGACTTTGTGGTGGTTCAGACGGAATTCGAATACGTTGCACGGTTTGCCCGCTATCGCAGTTCAAAGTGTGTGTGGTCTGAGCAATATTCTCGACTCAGAGTGTCGCACGCCCAGAGAGAGAGCGGATCAGAGTGAGAAGCCAATGTGAAGACTATACCGAAATTCTCCGAACAAATCGTCCTCACGGCCAAAATATTCACTTTACACGCATGGGTTTCGGTAATTTTGTAGCCACACTCGTCCTCTTTCACCCAATGTCACAACCATAGCCCAGATACATACAGTACGTGAACTACAGCTCTGAAAGCGACAGGTGTACCATCATAATGTGTCAAAAACTCCATGTTAACTGCCTGAATGACTCAGCAATTTTTTCATCACAAGCACAATTCTTAACTCGCTCCTATAACCACGTTTTTCATCGTACCAATGCCACGATAGCACACGGCGTACCTCAATGCCTCGGGTCACTCACGGTGAAAACAAAAATCGCATTCGACTTTTACTTTTTGCGATAGAGCAATTTGTTCGGACATACGATCTCTCATAGAGAGTCAGTGTGCTTTACCTTTCAATACTGTTTGCATTGCATAGACTAGCCCAGGTGAAAATGATACTTTGTTAATGATTCAAGGTCACCTGACCAACTCTCGCACACACGCACATGCACACATGTGCACGCACACACACACATTGAAAGTCAATAGAGAAATTCGGGGAAACACGTAACTCTGTCATTTCTCAACCGTTTCGGACGCGGGGCGGCTCGCCAGAACCGGGCCGCCCCCCTGAGCGAAACCAAATGGACCCCTTAGCATGTTAGCATTAGCATGTTAGCATGTTAACATTAGCATGTTAGCATGTTAGCATTAGCATGTTAGCATTAGCATGTTAGCATTAGCATGTTAGCATTAACATATTAGCATGTTAGCATTAGCATGTTAGCATGTTAGCATTAGCATGTTAGCATTAGCATGTTAGCATTAGCATGTTAGCATTTTAGCATGTTAGCATTAGCATGTTAGCATTAGCATGTTAGCATTAGCATGTTAGCATATTAGCATTAGCATGTTAGCATTAGCATTTTAGCATGTTAGCATTAGCATATTAGCATTAGCATGTTAGCATGTTAGCATGTTAGCATTAGCATGTTAGCATTAGCATGTTAGCATGTTAGCATTAGCATGTTAGCATTAGCATGTTAGCATGTTAGCATGTTAGCATTAGCATGTTAGCATTAGCATGTTAGCATTAGCATGTTAGCATTAGCATGTTAGCATGTTAGCATGTTAGCATGTTAGCATGTTAGCATTAGCATGTTAGCATGTTAGCATTAGCATGTTAGCATTAGCATGTTAGCATTAGCATGTTAGCATTAGCATGTTAGCATTAGCATGTTAGCATTAGCATATTAGCATTAGCATATTAGCATTAGCATGTTAGCATGTTAGCATGTTAGCATGTTAGCATTAGCATGTTAGCATTAGCATGTTAGCATGTTAGCATTAGCATGTTAGCATGTTAGCATTAGCATGTTAGCATTAGCATGTTAGCATTAGCATGTTAGCATGTTAGCATGTTAGCATTAGCATGTTAGCATGTTAGCATTAGCATGTTAGCATTAGCATGTTAGCATTAGCATGTTAGCATTAGCATGTTAGCATGTTAGCAATAGTATGTTAGCATGTTAGCATTAGCATGTTAGCATTAGCATGTTAGCATTAGCATGTTAGCATTAGCATGTTAGCATTAGCATGTCAGCATTAGCATGTTAGCATTAGCATGTTAGTATATTAGCATTAGCATGTTAGCATTAGCATGTTAGCATTAGCATGTTAGCATATTATCATTAGCATGTTAGCATTAGCATGTTAGCATTAGCATGTTAGTATTAGCATGTTAGCATGTTAGCATTAGAATGTTGGTGGCAACGTAATGTGCAATAAACTTAGACAAAATACCCCATTGAAAGTCAACCAAATGGGCCCTTACAGGGTCTGAGAGGCTAAATGTCATCAAATGGTGGCCCATGGCTCAAATGCTGCACAGACTTGGCGATCGACAGGCACCCAGTCAAATTTCCTGAAATTTGTTTCTAGTTCTGGGTGCCTGCCATGCAATGGCAGAAACACAGGTTGAAATCTAAAACGCATACTTAATAATTATTATAATCAATACGCGAAACTTCGACGTCTACGGCCGGCCGCACGGTTTGCCAAAGCCCCGCAATATATACATCAAAACGTGCGGCTCGGTCGGGAATGGTGTGCTTGTGCTTTTCTTTCCGATTCGTGTTACCGTGCCCACGTAATTCGCAATAAACGACGCGAAAAATGCCCCATTCAAAGTCGATGGGGAAACGCGTGGAAAAACAGAAAACGACACGTTACTTTGGAGCCACATTGCTCTGGCATACTGGTACGTAGAAACACGATTCGAACGTCAAACAGCACACGAGGCCATCGACTTTGTGGTGGTTCAGACGGAATTCGAATACGTTGCACGGTTTGCCCGCTATCGCAGTTCAAAGTGTGTGTGGTCTGAGCAATATTCTCGACTCAGAGTGTCGCACGCCCAGAGAGAGAGCGGATCAGAGTGAGAAGCCAATGTGAAGACTATACCGAAATTCTCCGAACAAATCGTCCTCACGGCCAAAATATTCACTTTACACGCATGGGTTTCGGTAATTTTGTAGCCACACTCGTCCTCTTTCACCCAATGTCACAACCATAGCCCAGATACATACAGTACGTGAACTACAGCTCTGAAAGCGACAGGTGTACCATCATAATGTGTCAAAAACTCCATGTTAACTGCCTGAATGACTCAGCAATTTTTTCATCACAAGCACAATTCTTAACTCGCTCCTATAACCACGTTTTTCATCGTACCAATGCCACGATAGCACACGGCGTACCTCAATGCCTCGGGTCACTCACGGTGAAAACAAAAATCGCATTCGACTTTTACTTTTTGCGATAGAGCAATTTGTTCGGACATACGATCTCTCATAGAGAGTCAGTGTGCTTTACCTTTCAATACTGTTTGCATTGCATAGACTAGCCCAGGTGAAAATGATACTTTGTTAATGATTCAAGGTCACCTGACCAACTCTCGCACACACGCACATGCACACATGTGCACGCACACACACACATTGAAAGTCAATAGAGAAATTCGGGGAAACACGTAACTCTGTCATTTCTCAACCGTTTCGGACGCGGGGCGGCTCGCCAGAACCGGGCCGCCCCCCTGAGCGAAACCAAATGGACCCCTTAGCATGTTAGCATTAGCATGTTAGCATGTTAACATTAGCATGTTAGCATGTTAGCATTAGCATGTTAGCATTAGCATGTTAGCATTAGCATGTTAGCATTAACATATTAGCATGTTAGCATTAGCATGTTAGCATGTTAGCATTAGCATGTTAGCATTAGCATGTTAGCATTAGCATGTTAGCATTTTAGCATGTTAGCATTAGCATGTTAGCATTAGCATGTTAGCATTAGCATGTTAGCATATTAGCATTAGCATGTTAGCATTAGCATTTTAGCATGTTAGCATTAGCATATTAGCATTAGCATGTTAGCATGTTAGCATGTTAGCATTAGCATGTTAGCATTAGCATGTTAGCATGTTAGCATTAGCATGTTAGCATTAGCATGTTAGCATGTTAGCATGTTAGCATTAGCATGTTAGCATTAGCATGTTAGCATTAGCATGTTAGCATTAGCATGTTAGCATGTTAGCATGTTAGCATGTTAGCATGTTAGCATTAGCATGTTAGCATGTTAGCATTAGCATGTTAGCATTAGCATGTTAGCATTAGCATGTTAGCATTAGCATGTTAGCATTAGCATGTTAGCATTAGCATATTAGCATTAGCATATTAGCATTAGCATGTTAGCATGTTAGCATGTTAGCATGTTAGCATGTTAGCATTAGCATGTTAGCATTAGCATGTTAGCATGTTAGCATTAGCATGTTAGCATGTTAGCATTAGCATGTTAGCATTAGCATGTTAGCATTAGCATGTTAGCATGTTAGCATGTTAGCATTAGCATGTTAGCATGTTAGCATTAGCATGTTAGCATTAGCATGTTAGCATTAGCATGTTAGCATTAGCATGTTAGCATGTTAGCAATAGTATGTTAGCATGTTAGCATTAGCATGTTAGCATTAGCATGTTAGCATTAGCATGTTAGCATTAGCATGTTAGCATTAGCATGTCAGCATTAGCATGTTAGCATTAGCATGTTAGTATATTAGCATTAGCATGTTAGCATTAGCATGTTAGCATTAGCATGTTAGCATATTAGCATTAGCATGTTAGCATTAGCATTTTAGCATGTTAGCATTAGCATATTAGCATTAGCATGTTAGCATTAGCATGTTAGCATTAGCATGTTAGCATTAGCATGTTAGCATGCTAGCATTAGCATATTAGCATTAGCATGTTAGCATTAGCATTTTAGCATGTTAGCATGTTAGCATTAGCATGTTAGCATTAGCATGTTAGCATTTTAGCATGTTAGCATTAGCATGTTAGCATTAGCATGTTAGCATTAGCATGTTAGCATATTAGCATTAGCATGTTAGCATTAGCATATTAGCATTAGCATGTTAGCATTAGCATTTTAGCATGTTAGCATTAGCATATTAGCATTAGCATGTTAGCATTAGCATGTTAGCATGTTAGCATTAGCATGTTAGCATTAGCATGTTAGCATGTTGGCATTAGCATGTTAGCATTAGCATGTTAGCATTAGCATGTTAGCATTAGCATGTTAGCATGTTAGCATGTTAGCATTAGCATGTTAGCATGTTAGCATTAGCATGTTAGCATTAGCATGTTAGCATTAGCATGTTAGCATTAGCATATTAGCATTAGCATGTTAGCATTAGCATGTTAGCATGTTAGCATTAGCATGTTAGCATTAGCATGTTAGCATGCTAGCATTAGCATATTAGCATTAGCATGTTAGCATTAGCATGTTAGCATTAGCATGTTAGCATGTTAGCATTAGCATGTTAGCATTAGCATGTTAGCATTAGCATATTAGCATTAGCATGTTAGCATTAGCATGTTAGCATGCTAGCATTAGCATGTTAGCATTAGCATGTTAGCATGCTAGCATTAGCATATTAGCATTAGCATGTTAGCATTAGCATTTTAGCATGTTAGCATTAGCATGTTAGCATTAGCATGTTAGCATGTTAGCATTAGCATATTAGCATGTTAGCATTAGCATGTTAGTATATTAGCATGTTAGCATTAACATGTTAACATGTTAGCATTAGCATGTTAGCATTTGCATGTTAGCATGTTAGCATGTTAGCATTAGCATGTTAGCATGTTAGCATTAGCATGTTAGCATGTTAGCATGTTAGCATTAGCATGTTAGCATTAGCATGTTAGCATTAGCATGTTAGCATGTTAGCATGTTAGCATGTTAGCATTAGCATGTTAGCATGTTAGCATTAGCATGTTAGCATGTTAGCATTAGCATGTTAGCATTAGCATGTTAGCATGTTAGCATGTTAGCATTAGCATGTTAGCATATTAGCATGTTAGCATTAGCATGTTAGCATGTTAGAATTCGCATGTTAGCATTAGCATGTTAGCATTAGCATGTTAGCATTAGCATGTTAGCATTAACATGTTAGCACTAACATATTAGCACTAACATGTTAACATGTTAGCATTAGCATGTTAGCATGTTAGCATTAGCATGTTAGAATTTTAGCATGTTAGCATTAGCATATTAGCATTAGCATGTTAGCATTAGCATTTTAGCATGTTAGCATTAGCATGTTAGCATGTTAGCATTAGAATGGTGGTGGCAACGTAATGTGCAATAAACGTAGACAAAATACCCCATTGAAAGTCAACCAAATGGACCCTTACAGGGTCTGAGAGGCTAAATGTCATCAAATGGTGGTCCGTGGCTCAAATGCTGCACAGACTTGGCGAGCTGTAGGCACCCAGTCAAATTTCCTGAAATTTGTTTCTAGTTAAGTATGCGTTTTAGATTTCAACCTGTGTTTCTGCCATTGCATGGCAGGCACCCAGAATTATCATCAATACGCGAAACTTCGACGTCTACGGCCGGCCGCACGGTTTGCCAAAGCCCCGCAATATATACATCAAAACGTGCGGCTCGGCCGGGAATGGTGTGCTTGTGCTTTTCTTTCCGATTCGTGTTACCGTGCCCACGTAATTCGCAATAAACGACGCGAAAAATGCCCCATTCAAAGTCGATGGGGAAACGCGTGGAAAAACAGAAAACGACACGTTACTTTGGAGCCACATTGCTCTGGCATACTGTTACGTAGAAACACGATTTAAACGTCAAACAGCACACGAGGCCATCGACTTTGTGGTGGTTCAGACGGAATTCGAATACGTTGCACGGTTGGCCCGCTATCGCAGTTCAAAGTGTGTGTGGTCTGAGCAATATTCTCGACTCAGAGTGTCGCACGCCCAGAGAGAGAGCGGATCAGAGTGAGAAGCCAATGTGAAGACTATACCGAAATTCTCCGAACAAATCGTCCTCACGGCCAAAATATTCACTTTACACGCATGGGTTTCGGTAATTTTGTAGCCACACTCGTCCTCTTTCACCCAATGTCACAACCATAGCCCAGATACATACAGTACGTGAACTACAGCCCTGAAAGCGACAGGTGTACCATCATAATGTGTCATAAACTCCATGTTAAATGCCTGAATGAGTCAGCAATTTTTTCATCACAAGCACAATTCTTAACTCGCTCTTATAACCACGTTTTTTATCGTACCAATACCACGATCGCACACGGCGTACCTCAATGCCTCGGGTCACTCACGGTGAAAACAAAAATCGCATTCGACTTTTACTTTTTGCGATAGAGCAATTTGTTCGGACATACGTTCTCTCATAGAGAGTCAGTGGGCTTTTAACTTGCAATACTGTTTGCATTTGCATAGACTAGCCCAGGTGAAAATGATACTTTGTTAATGATTCAAGGTCACCTGACCAACTCTCACACACGCGCGCACACATGCACATGCACGCACATGCATACATGTGCACACACACACACATTGAAAGTCAATAGAGAAATTCGGGGAAACACGTAACTCTGTCATTTCTCAACCGTTTCGGATGCGGGGCGGCTCGCCAGAACCGGGCCGCCCCCCTGAGTGAAACCAAATGGACCCCTTAGCATGTTAGCATTAGCATGTTAGCGTTAGCATGTTAGCATTAGCATATTAGCATGTTAGCATGTTAGCATTAGCATGTTAGCATGTTAGCATTAGCATGTTAGCATGTTAGCATTAGCATGTTAGCATTTTAGCATTAGCATGTTAGCATGTTAGCATTAGCATGTTAGCATGTTAGCATGTTAGCATTAGCATGTTAGCATGTTAGCATGTTAGCTTTAGCATGTTAGCATTAGCATGTTAGCATGTTAGCATTAGCATGTTAGCATTAGCATGTTAGCATGTTAGCATGTTAGCTTTAGCATGTTAGCTTTAGCATGTTAGCATGTTAGCATTAGCATGTTAGCATTAGCATGTTAGCATGTTAGCATTAGCATGTTAGCATGTTAGCATGTTAGCATTAGCATTAGCATGTTAGCATGTTACCATGTTAGCATTAGCATGTTAGCATGTTACCATGTTAGCATTAGCATGTTAGCATTAGCATGTTATCATGTTAGCATTAGCATGTTAGCATTAGCATGTTAGCATGTTAGCATTAGCATGTTAGCATTAGCATGTTAGTATGTTAGCATTAGCATGTTAGCATTAGCATGTTAGCATGTTAGCATGTTAGCATGTTAGCTTTAGCATGTTAGCATTAGCATGTTAGCATGTTAGCATTAGCATGTTAGCATTAGCATGTTAGCATTAGCATGTTAGCATGTTAGCATGTTAGCATGTTAGCTTTAGCATGTTAGCATTAGCATGTTAGCATGTTAGCATTAGCATGTTAGCATTAGCATGTTAGCATTAGCATGTTAGCATGTTAGCATTAACATGTTAGCATGTTAGCATGTTAGCATTAGCATGTTAGCATGTTAGCATTAGCATGTTAGCCTGTTAGCATGTTAGCATGTTAGCATGTTAGCTTTAGCATGTTAGCATTAGCATGTTAGCATGTTAGCATTAGCATGTTAGCATTAGCATGTTAGCATTAGCATGTTAGCATTAGCATGTTAGCATGTTAGCATGTTAGCATTAGCATTAGCATGTTAGCATGTTACCATGTTAGCATTAGCATGTTAGCATTAGCATATTAGCATGTTAGCATTAGCATATTAGCATTAGCATGTTAGCATTAGCATTTTAGCATGTTAGCATGTTAGCATTAGCATGTTAGCATTAGCATGTTAGCATGTTAGCATTAGAATGTTGGTGGCAACGTAATGTGCAATAAACTTAGACAAAATACCCCATTGAAAGTCAACCAAATGGACCCTTACAGGGTCTGAGAGGCTAAATGTCATCAAATGGTGGTCCGTGGCTCAAATGCTGCACAGACTTGGCGAGCTGCAGGCACCCAGTCAAATTTCCTGAAATTTGTTTCTAGTTAAGTATGCGTTTTAGATTTCAACCTGTGTTTCTGCCATTGCATGGCAGGCACCCAGAATTATATTTTAATAATGATTAAATAAATACACATTCTGTTTGGAATACTCAAAAACAGGGAGTATAGTAATGTGCTTGAGAAGTGAGGGTCACAGTTTACACTGCTGTCTCTCAGTCACATATTGATATTCATGTGTTGTTGTTTTGTTTTTGTTTTGTTTTGTTGCAATTTGTAACATGTTTCGTGTGGATCCCAAAAGACTAGCTGACTGCCATGGCATCAGCTAATGGGGATCTTTCCGAATAACCAAATAAATAAACAACAGCCAGCAGAGCTTCTATAATCTCTCTCTATCTCTTTCTCTGGAGGAGGTCGCACCTGAACTCCACAGCTGAGCTGAGGCACAGAGTGTTTGAGTTGGAGACAACACTCTGCTCCAAACTTTTTGCATTATATAGTGTATATACGTATGCAGATTTCCACTGTTTAGCCCATGCTTAGAACGGGGATTTATGAGTCCGCTTTCCAGGCAACAATTACCCTACGATATATCACCGTGATGTCACGGGGATGTCACCCACGGGATTCCCTACACAGCACTGGAGACCAGACTTTGTTTGTTGTGGAATTAATGTATGCCCCGCTGTGTCAGCGAGACCGCGCACTGCATGCGTGAGTTGGCATTCAGCTCGTCCTGTCTATGACAGAACCACCACCGTCGCGTGAGCTGACCCATCAGCAATACGACAGTGCGGTGCGCTGACTGCCTTTCTCAATTCGGAGAGCTTGCTCCGTGACGTCACACGGGATTCCCTTCGTGTCGTGTCACTGTCCACACTGTCAGTGTGGACTTTTTCCTTTTGCTCAATTCGGAGGAAAACTTGCTCCGTGGCTTCCCCCGTCCGCACGGGTTCTACCACGCAGTCTACGCCGGAGTGCGTGAACGGTTTTATGGCCGCAATACACTTAAGCGAGCGAGCTCTCACGAGGCGAGCAAAGACACAGCGCTACAGACGCGAAAGTCGCCCCGGCGACAATACGACTGTGTTGTGTGCTGTGTTCAATGCTAGCCTGGCAGGACTGTTGTTTCGCTGCGCCACCGCAGGTCAACTCCAGCCCACGGAATATGCCCCACGGATGCGTGTATTGACGCTACGCCAACAATACACCCGTATAGAGCTCTATTCCGCTGCCTTTATCAAGGGTTACCGAGCCACTTGTCCTGTCTGTGTCCCTGCCCGCAGGTCGACAGACAGGCTATACACCACATGACGCGTGAGCTAACGCAACGTCAACAATACGCCTGTAATGGTGTTTTTGGCTGGTTACCCTGTCAGATTACAAACGAGTGATTGAATGAGACAACCCTGAGAGGGGCGAATGTCACGCCGGCTCTCTACCGCAACCTGCGGTGGGTCTATCCGGTCTCTATTCCAACCCGTATTAATTTAAATTAAGTCGAGACGCCACGTCTGTCTGGTGACTAGAAGAAGATCAAAAAATCTGTGTAATCACGCACACCTGGGCCTTATATACCCGTGCGTGCCAGTACAACTGGTGTGTCTTAAAGAGATATCCACGTCACAAGTGAGGTGGGGTCATTCCCCATACATCTGAAATATGTTGGGTGGAGAGGTAGTCTCGATACGATAGAGAACTCCTGTTCTGCCGTACCTTTGAGGTATCTAAACACATGCTTCACTGTGTTCCAGTGTTCTAGTGTTGGCTCAGCAAAGTGTTGGGATAACTTACTAACCACAAAACTGATGTCTGGTCTAGTGCATGTGGATAAGTAAATCAGGCTTCCCACTGCCTCTCTGAACCTTCTTGGGTCTGTCATTTTTTTCGGCATCTTCAGTGTACTCTAGTTTAGCCTCACACAGAGTCTCTCTGGACCTGCAATCCTGCATTTCAAATCGCTCTAGAATTTTGTTCACATATTTATTTTGTGGCATTTTGACTTCACCTTCTGTTTGGTCAAAATCGATCCCTAGAAAATGCTTCAACTTTCCTAGATCCTTCATTTGAATTTTTTCAGTGAGCATCATTTTCACACTGTTGAGTACACCCTTGTTGCTAATAGCTATGATAAGGTCGTCAACCCAAACAATTAACATCACCTTCTCATCATGTTTCTCTTTTGTGTACACACAGTGATCAGCGGGATTCTGTACAAAATCATTCTCAGTTAAACATTCGAATTTCTACCGGACTGCTTAACACTAGCATGTCTGAATTAAAATCACTACTACTATGACGGCTAACGGTCAGGCTGACCGGTGTTTTTCGTGCAATTCCATTGGCCACTCTCTCCCTGCATCTCTTCACACCTCTCCCCCCGTGGCGGGGGGTTGACGACTTGCCATTGTCTTCTAAATGTCACATTCCAACTAATTCAAGGCAGCGTTTCAACTCGACAGGACAACTCAAAGTTATTTTTCAACATGTATTTATTTAGCTATGCTCAATAGATAGGTGGAAACAATACGCCAGTCAGTCAACACACCATATTTCACCATATTTTTGATGCGCTGATATATGAAATGAATATGCGCGACAGCTGTGCGTGCGTGCGTGCAAATCAGAAAAGTTTAGGCTACAGACAAAGGAGTTGGGAGTTTGGGAGCGGCCGGCTAGCCACATATTAGCCTATATATATTTTAAAAATACCCAGCATAATTGTTGGGAAGGCTAAGCCTGGCCTAGCCGCCGCCTATGATCGATGTCATTTATATATATTTGATTTATTGTGCCAGCAGAGAGATCCGTAGCAGCAGCACGGTTTATATATACACCATAGGATAGATCAAGTCATGTGACGCATCACCGCCACAAATAGTGCTACAGCGTTATCTAAAATGCACTTCCGCATACCTCACCGTCAGTTACTTGGATATTTTCTCCCTCTCCACGAGAGAGGGAGGGAGAGAGAAAAAAGAGAGCCGTGATGCGTGGAAATCAGTTCCACTGGTCGCGTGCAGAAAAGTTATTTTCTTTTTCATTTCAGTTTACCAAACTATAATTATAGTGACGATGTGAGCGCTATATATTCAATATAGCGCTAGCTATAGCTAGTTTCTGTACCATACCACGTTCCTATGTCGCGCATTTCATATCAGTGCATCTTACCGTCTCGTTTCTGTATTGAATCAACCAAATTTGTACCGTAGTAAAAAAAAACAATGTCTGTTTACTTGGATCCATGAACATAAATTATAACATAATTATGCTAAAGATGGCGTGTATAGTCAACATGTATTTATATCTATTGAGCTATGCGCTTGGTGGAAACAATACCACACACCATATTTCTTTTTCCGTTTCGAGAAATAAAGTCAGACATCGTTATTTCTGCAAACCGCATATAAGAAATATAACATCTAAAACAACATTTAGTTTATGTAAGTTTGTAATGTAAGTTTGCCTACATGTGGACTTCCACATGTAGGTTGGAATGCAAATGACACATTAGCTTGAACAATGCCCGTCTCCAGCCGGGAGGAAGGTGTGAACAGCACGGCTTGTGGGGGAGAAAGGGTGAGGGCTCTAAGAGCGGTCCCACGGACCGCAAAAGAGCAGACATTTTAGTAGAATTATGTCTAAAATCATATTTCCAAAACGTTTCAGATGAAAAAAAAAACAGAGATGGTTTGAATCGAACATTTAGAAAAAGTCATGCAAGGGGAACTTTCTCAGGACTTCATGGGCAAAGAAAATCCACTTCAAAATGTCTAAATCGGTCAGCCTGACCGCTCCGACGCGCTAGTGTTAAGGCCATAGAGAGATTTGTGTAATTTGCACACTAGCTTTTCACCGGCTGGTGACTCTTTCTCATAGCCTTCTGGGCTGCTCTATGTATATTTCGCAATCAATCGGTGCCAGTGGCGGCTCCAGACAATTTTTACTGGGGGAGCTATAAGGGAGCTTGACTAATAATGGAGGTGCTATGTCCCGCACAGCGGGACGATTTCTTTTTCGGGTTTAGCCCCCAAAAACACGCCTCTGGGTGGTTTTTTTTGCACGTTTCCTCCCTAAAAAACAGCCTTTGGGGAGCAATTTCACACCAGCAAACAAGCAACTTGCAATAATGCAGTTATTAATGTGCAGGCTACTGTTTTCAAAAGCAAATTGCAATACATTAAGTTCATCATACACCTATTGCTCTAAGGCTGCAGTCCATTAACCTTCCCTGACTCCGCCAGATGGTGGCAGTATTGGGGGATATTAGCCCATGCCTATCCAACAATCTTGAGCATTATGGATTATCAGTAAACCATGTAACCAACACAAAATCATGCGCGTGCGCGCACGCACGCACGCACGCACGCACGCACACACACACACACACACACACACACTCTATGTAGTGGATGGACCACGACCAACCACGACTAATAATGGAGGTGCTATGTCCCGCACAGCGGGACGATTTTTTTCCGGGTTTAGCCCCCAAAAACACGCCTCTGGGTGGTTTTTTTTGCACGTTTCCTCCCCAAAAAACAGCCTTTGGGGAGCAATTTCACACCAGCAAACAAGCAACTTGCAATAATGCAGTTATTAATGTGCAGGCTACTGTTTTCAAAAGCAAATTGCAATACATTAAGTTCATCATACACCTATTGCTCTAAGGCTGCAGTCCATTAACCTTCCCTGACTCCGCCAGATGGTGGCAGTATTGGGGGATATTAGCCCATGCCTATCCAACAATCTTGAGCATTATGGATTATCAGTAAACCATGTAACCAACACAAAATCATGCGCGCACACGCGCACGCACGCACGCACGCACACACACACTCTATGTAGTGGATGGACCACGACCAACCGTTTCTTTAAACAAGTGTTTTATTTTAATTGTGTTGCTGGGACTATATCACTATATAGCCAATAACTTGTAATCACACACAATCTGAGAGCGAGCAAAGCAGTCTGAGAAGTGAGAACCCAATCAAATCAACCCATCGGCAAATAAAGGAAAAACATGACTACGAGAGAGAGAGAGAGAGGAAAGGGGGGGAGAGAGAGAGGGCTGTGTGAGAGAGAAAGAGAGCGGTCAGAGCGGTCACACATTCTATTGGCCCTATACAAGGAAGCTCAGAGAAGGAAAATAAACAAACGTCATTTTCTCTACCATGCAATTCAAGCCGGCAGATTCGTCACAGTGAGTGGCAATCTGCTGCCGAAACTGCGGGGAATGCATTGGAGTGAATGGAGCCGAGTGGACAAGCACACGAACAAACTCTATTTCTGAACGATTGAGACCAAAATAACAGAAGACATATAACACATTATTGTCTGCTGTGTTGCTTTTCGATGTGTACACTGTGTAATTTTATAGAGCTATCCAAAGAGCAAAGTACGTTTCTGAACGTGACTGTCTGCAATTCCAGCCGGCAGATTCGTCACAATGGGTGGCAGCCTTGCAAACTGAAGCAGACGTGAAATGCATTGGAGTCAATGGAGCCGAGTAGACAAGCATATTAATATACACTATTTCTGAATGATTGAGACCATTGTAAAATAATATCTTATGGAAAATAAAAGACATATATCACACATTGCTTTCTACTGTCTTGTTTTAGATGTACACACCTACATAATTTTATTTAGCTATCCAAACCGCAGCTGAGTGTTGATAGACTGAGTGATTAGGCCTACAGTCACTGATTGACAGCTGTCTGCAAATCAATCCAAACACCTGTTGCCAGCTCTAATCCATTGAGTTGAACGAGCAACAAAGTAAGTAGGCCTATATCTTGTTATGGAAATATTTGTAAATACATGCATAAATATTATGAAATTAAATTAATTTAAAGGACTGACCTGCAGTGCCAACTAAGCATTTTTATTCAAGTACTGTATTGCTACTATTTTGAGGGACATGACACAATCGTTTTATATTACCTCTATACATTTCACATGCAAATATTGTACTTTCACTACAATTATTATAGTTATTACTACTTACTACCTAAAACTTATGTATTAGGCCTCTATTGTTATTACAACAATAGACTGTCTGTATGGCTAGTTAATGTATTGTTACTAGGCCTACAACAGCATCTAGGCCTACTCTAGACTGTAGGCTACAGTTAATTTGCGTAGGCCTATTATTTTAAAACTTAACCACTTAAGCCCTATTTTGGATATCTGCTATTTTCATTAACGCTAAGACATTTAAAAGAATAAAGTGAACTTTTACTTTGGTACTGTAAGCAGGCCTATATTTAGCTGGCAATACTTACTGTAGGCTACTTGTAAATTGTATTGCTATATTACTTTGAGATAGCCTACTGTTAGGCAACTTTTGCTTGAGTGAAGAAAAAAAAACGTATTAGTATTTCATCCAACACCACTGACATTGCAATTTGCAAAACACTTTATTTTCAACATTTTAAGACGCTATTTAGTTTGTAATGTTGATGAATTAAAAGTTAACCAATATGGTCTCGCGTCCTCAATGAAATTTGAGAATAGTGGGCTAGGCCTATTACAATTTATTAATTATGGAAAAAATCATTAACATGGTGAAACACATCTTGATGATGTCATCAAGATGTGTTTCACCATGTTAATGGTTTTTTTCAGACCTCTAGTTCTAGGAAACACAGAATGGGGGGACTTTTTTATTATTTCCACACAACAGCTCTAAGGTATATTAATGACATAGTAAAATGTTGAAAATGAGTGGAATGCCCCTTTAATGGGGGAAAAAACGTAGGCCTATCTATCAAAGAAATGTAAGCAAAGTCTTAACAGGCCTACTAAACTACACTACAACATTAAATAAATCGATTACAATTAAGAAATTTAATGAAAAGTAGCAATATTTCTATTTGTAAGTTCTTATCTTTGTTTTCTGTGGTGTTTGTTTGCGCTCCTGCCTCCATTGACAAAAAAACAATTGCATCTAGACCTGGGAGCCGGAGCTTCTTCCTTTTGGCATTGAAAATCATTGCAAGTGACAACCGACAGGGCGGCGGCGAGGCGCAGTTGAAGCCGACAGGCGGAAGTAGAAGGAAAAACAAGGCAAAACACAGAAATGACCGGACAAAAATGCTTTTTATTAAAGAACACGGAATGTACCAGCAAATTTCTAACACCCGTGTGACAAATTGTGAGTAGGCCTACTTTATATTTGAAATCGGAATGTTTATATACACGTTTGGACTGTAATAGTAGCGATCGCGTAAAACAGGCTGCAGTTGCGCCATGACTGTATGTCATGTTTCAGGGCTATCTCTCCCCATGCCTTCGGCCTGGTGGAGACAATAAAGATGGTGTTGGATGCAGCTAGGCGATTCTTGGACTATTGGTGAGATAACTGGAGAAGACCTGGATGACATACTAAGAGAGGAATACATGAGTCATAAATGGACATACAATGTTGTGAAGTGGATATATTGGGTGGGGTCACTGTATATTATAATTGCACTAGCTGAAACTCAGCAAGAAATGTAGGTGGAAAGTTCCACACTCAGTCTAGTAGGTGGCGGTAATGCACCATTTAGGATTGCCAACCGCCATAAAGAAAGAAGAGGAAGGTCTAGTTCTTCCTGTTGACAGGTTTCTCCTAAACAAAGACGGTCTCACAACAAAAGAGGTCAAATGTCTCATAACACGAGTTAAAATGTCTCTTAGTTGCGGAAAAATGTCTCATAAAGAAGTTAAAATGTCTCATAAAGGAGGTAAAACGAGTCAGATGGAGTCTGTACGGCTGGAGATAAATGGACACATGACGTCGGTGGGAGAGCAGATATTGTGCGTTATGGAGAAACACACAAGCGGTGATGTTTGTCGGTTCAGAGTGTTTGTGTTGGAGCGCCTCAGTGCAGCCGCACTGTTCATGTACAGCCTCTTCCAGAGAGAGATGGAGACACTACACACTGCTGCAGGTGTGTGTGTGTGTGTGTGTGTGTGTGTGTGTGTGTGTGTGTGTGTGTGTGTGTGCGCGTGCACACGTGTACGCGTGTGTGTACGTGTGTGGACGTGTGTTCAAGCCATGCTTAATTTCTGAAACATTTCCATGTCAAATTAATAACTATACCAAAGCAGTTCCTGCAAAATGTTTTAAATCAGAAGAAAATGTAAAAAGAATATATAACATCAATGGAACAAACAAAAGCATTAATAAACTTGATTTGAATTGTGTAGCGCTGGCCGGGGGCGAACGCGGGTTCCCCATTCCACAGGCACGTACGTTACCAGTCGACTAAAGAGCCATGGCCCAATGGGCGAGTAGTAACGCAGCACCGTATATTGAATATAATACTTTTACATGTACAAAAAGTTCCAATAGAAGCAGCATTTCAGTGGAATAACTTAAAGTCCAAAATGTTTGGTAAAACCACGTTTGCTACAGTCTAATTGACGGTTGCTAGGATGCACCAGTGAACTCCATGCACCAGTGAACTCCATGCCCCTTAGAGTGGCAGCGGTGGCCGAACGGATAGCGGCGCGGTCTAGATACCGGAAGGTTCCCAGTTCGAACCAGCCGTCCGACACGTTAAAATTACCACCGCTGAAATGCCCTTGAACAAGGCATCAACCACTACGATGAAATGTGTTCTATGAGCAGGGCCTGGCTGGAAACAAGTTCTTGAGCTTAGCCCAGATACCCTGGGTAAATATAGATTTCATTTCATTTCATTTCAGAGAGTGTGTGGGTGAAGTTTAAAGGCAATCAGACAAACCGGAAGTTTGAGACCTGTATCATGCTGGGGACCAGAGTTATGGCTGTTTTTCTTGGTACCACATAATTCTATACTGTCACAGTAGTTGGCAGCAGAGTCAGACACAGGCCTTTTGCTGATATCTGAGGTGGCTGGGTCTTTCAGTACCTTCATGATGCTCAGTGATCATAGAAGGTAGGTTTGTTTCCTTGCCCAGCCCCACATCCCTGGTTTTGTCTACAGGCACGTGTTCGGGTGCATTTCACCTGTGTTTAGTGATAGAGAAAAATCCCATACACCCACAATGGGCTTTCTTTCTTATTTGTCCTTTTTTCACTGGAGCATATAGCACCGAAGTTTGACGTCACTTTCAGTAGAAGGCGTCAGTCCCCAGGTTCATGTATTTTTTTATTTGCATTGTAATCTCCATGGGGGGATTTTAGGTCGCTTCATATAAGAACTGTGTTTGAAAAATAAACCGACCACCCCGGCCTTTCTGTCAGGGGTGTGGCTGTGCGTCGTTAATGATGTCCATTCATATTTGATACAGCCAGTTTCTGGAGAAAATGGAATTAATGTGGCTGCAAAAGCCTTGAAAATACATATGAAGGCAATGTCGCTGCTAATATACGTCATGCCCAGCTGTCAACACATTGCGTTCCTGAGATTCCTCGTTGACGTAAGCTCAGCTGGTGGTGACTCGACTCGTACTAACCACGAGACATTAAATATCAATAAAATAAAAATAAACGTAATTAACGTTCAGTTTCTGTTGTGCGACGGGCAGATGCAGCCACCCGCCTACCCGGAAATGTAGTCTCTGGGTTGTTTGGCTCGTTTCTAACGCTTATTTTGTTACTCTTTGGGTATATTTGTACATTTCCACCTTCAGTCGATGCTTCATATCCATATGAGTGAAAAGGCCGGGGTGATCGGTTTATTTTTCAAACACAGTTCTTATATGAGGCGATCTAAAATCCCCCTATGGAGATTACAATGCAAATAAAAAGTACACAAACCTGGGGACTGGCGCCCTCTACTGACAGTGACGTCAGGACTTCGGTGCTCTATTATCACATGTCTCAGGTAAGGCTGAACGATTAATCGTTTTCAAACCGAAATTGCGATTTGAAACCACGCGATTAGCAAATCGCAAAGGCTGCGATTTTTTTTTAATTATAATATTCAACCCGGAGCACGTCTGATCCAGTATTTACAACACGGCTGTACTGTGCTCTCTATTCTAACCAAAAGTGTCCCTGCAGTGCATGTGACTGCAGTGCATGTGTACACGCTCGCCCAGTGCCCAAAACAAAGTCATCATTTAAGTCTACTCTGCTCTGTGTTCAGTCAGTGCGTTGATGCTAATGCTATGCTATATAGTAGTCAGCAGCAGCTGAGCAGCAGCCGCATGCATAGCGTCTGCGGAGCCCGAAGAAACTTTCTTAAATCCGCACAATTTAATCCCAAAGAGATCAGGCACTTCGGGGATATGGCATTATTTTGGTTTTGACGTTACAGACGTACAACAAGAGAGTTTTGTGCAAGACCTGTCATGGTGCGGCGACAGTCAAAACATCCCGCGGCAACAGCACAACTTCGCATGGCACGGGCGCTGTCCTGCTGTCCTGTCCCCTGTTTATTTTAATGCTACATTGTCGTCGTCGTCCCTGATTCTGGTGAACCGGTCCCCATTGTGGTGCATGTACATTTGTAATGATTTGTCTGAGCGAGGTCCGCGAAATTGTACCGAGATCCGAGTAGAGCCGTCATTAAAAAATAGCTTACACCAGGACCCGTGGTGGGAAAAATGTTTAACAAGCTCATAAACATTAAAGTTAAAGTGAGCTTGTCTTAAACCTTAGACAAAATTATCTCTAATAATTGATAGCCTAATTATGTCATCACATCTGTCAAAATGTAGCCTACACTTATGCAATGCATGCAATGCTTTTATTTGGTTAAAAAAATCCCACCCGTGTGAAGTGAGGGGCGCTCTTATCATCTTACATCATCATGACGTAAAATAGACACCATGGCCTATGTCTTTGCTCAGACACTGACATCAAATTGTCCATTCATTGTCATTGGGAATTTAATGTTTGTGTAGGACGTTTGTGACCATACACTAAAGGCTGGATATTGGAGGGGCTATAGTGCCCCTCAAAAACAAATAAATCAATTGAACATATCTAAATGTGAATATTAAATGAGAATCACAATATTTTGCTCTGATGATTAGATAACTGTAGGCTAATAGCAATTGCACTTAAATCTGGAAATTACATTGCATTTATGGTCTGTATCCAGAGAGCTGTTTACAATTATTTCTAACATTACAATTTGAACACACATTCTTATTGTAGACAGTTAATTAAACACAGGTCAATTTGGTTAGTTAGCCTACATTATTTTGAGCTGTCTCACATCATGTGAATCCTGACATCACTGCCTGGTAAAGTAAATTAATGGTATGCTATTTGGTAATGTTTCATTACTTTTTAAATGGACACAGTTAATACTAAATTGAAGCTTTACTTTGTGTGGTTCAGAGTGGTGCAACCACTTCATTACGGAGCTTTGTGTGTCTGTGGGTGGGTGGCTGGCTGGCTGGCTGGGTCTGTCCGATCACGAAAATAGCATTTGGTTGGTTTTCACAACCAAGTGTCACTGTTGCGCAGCCTAACACACACACACACACACACACACACACACACACACACACACACACACACACACACACACACACACACACACACACACACACACACATACTAACTGTATAGGCCCTATACAGTATTGTAGCGTCCCAGTGGAACACTAGTACTGTGTTATGGTTAGGACTGTGCTACTGTGTGTGTTCCTTTAAGGACCAGCCCGGGGGGGAAGTACTTCCGGGGTGAGGGCGGAAGCACGTTTACTAGTTTGGTTGTTGTTGTGCTCTGAGCCGTAGGATTACGCTAGCATTTTTGGGTAAGCTATTCGTAGCTATCCAGCCACCACTATTGTGTGCCTTGTAACTCGTATTACTAATAAAAGCTACTTCAAGAAAGAAGGTTGTCATGTCGTTCGATGGGGAGAACCCCACCGGTCATTACAATGGTGTCAGAGTTGGGATTAATGAAGAAGAAATCGACAGAGACTTCCCGCGTTTACAGTTAACAGACGAGCCAGCGTTTGAGAGGTTTGGCGCGCAACAGTGTGAAAGACGCCGGGTATCGGCTCCGGAATATGCCGTTGAAGAGGGAGAGGACTCCGCGTTGGGAACCATGCTGCGGACCCCAGCGTTTTACAGCCGTGCCCGCCGTCCGGGTCCCGCTGGGGGGGGGGGGCGCTCTGAGCGAGGACTCCCACGGCTCACAGAGAGCTGTGTCTGACCGCACTCCACCGCGCACTGACGTACTAGAGACATCACAGGCGGCAGCAGGGAGAGCTACCGTCAACCACCCCCCACCGCTGTCTACCCCCACCAGCACCGCACGTGCGCCACCTAGAGGACATGTTAAGTTGCCGCAGTACAATGGAGAGGAGCCGATTGAAAGTTACCGCATTCAGGTGGAACTGGCAGCTCAACTCAATTGCTGGTCTGATGGAGAGACAGCAATGGGACTAGCAGTGGCATTGAAAGGACGAGCAGCACAGGTATTAACAAGCCTACGCAAGGAGGAACGGCTGAACTATAATGTGCTGATGGGAGCTCTGGAGCAGAGGTTTGGCCGACCAGTGTCCATGGATGAAGCCATGTCCAAATTGTTCGCCAGAGTGAGAGGTGAAAAAGAGGGCATAGGAGCTTATGCTGCGGAGATACAAGAATTAACCCTACGCAGCTACCCTGGCTATCCACGTGAGATGCAGGAAGATTTGGCACGCACCGCCTTTGTGCGTGGCCTCCGACCCTATCGTCTAAAAGAGCACATTGGTGTGTTTGGGCCGCAGACTTTCCGAGAGGCATTACGAGAGGCGGAACGGGTGGAGTCAATGCTATGGTCCCCCAACCGAACCCCAGCTGCACCAGCCTACGTGAGACGGGCAGAATGGGTAGAGGACCAGAGTGTCGAAGAGGAGGCCGTGCAGAGTGCAGCTCCAACTCCCCCTCGCCAGGAAAAGAGAACAGCAAAGTGGCGCCAGCCAGGTGAACGTTCCCAAGCCGGCTGCTACCGCTGTGGGGAACCAGGCCACATCGCTCGCAACTGCCCTGCCCCAGCACCACTAAACCCAGCACCGGCGTTAAACGAGACAAGGACGACACAGTGAGGGAACTGTCGTCCTGTCTCACCCCCCCCCCCCCCCCTCAGAACATCGCCTCGGCCGGGTTGGCCAAACAAAGGGACTGTATTTGGACTGCAAATTGAACGGTGTCAGTTGTCAGGCTCTAGTTGACACCGGAGCCTCTCTGTCCCTGGTGCGAAGAGGAATACTGCCAGGTGGCCACGACGCATCACCCACACTGTGGTCACCTACAGCTATGCAGGTCAGGACAGTGACGGGAGAACGAGCACCGATGCAAGGCTATGGACAGCTCCAGATAGCGATATCCAGTAAAAGTCTGCGCCATGAGTTTTGGCTGGCAGACATTCAGGAGGACTGCATCGTTGGGGTAGACCTACTGGAGGAGCTTGGGGCAGTGATTGACGTTCCACGGGCCCGCCTTCACATGGGGCCCGTGACCATAGCTCTCCATCAACGTTTGAGAAGCAAGACCAGAAAGACAGCCAACGCCGTCGCCAGGGGGGGAGACAACCACCAACGCTGCCGCCGGAGGAGAGACCACCGCCACCAGCATCGTCACCGGAGGAGAGACCGCCGTCACCAGCATCGTCGCCGGAGGAGAGACCGCCGTCACCAGCACCGTCGCCGGAGGAGAGACCGCCGTCACCAGCATCGTCGCCGGGGGAGAGACCGCCGTCGCCAGCATCGTCGCTGGGGGAGAGACCGCCGTCACCAGCATCGTCGCCGGAGGAGAGACCGCCGTCACCAGCATCGTCGCTGGGGGAGAGACCGCCGTCACCAGCATCGTCGCTGGGGGAGAGACCGCCGTCACCAGCATCGTCGCCGGAGGAGAGACCGCCGTCACCAGCATCGTCGCTGGGGGAGAGACCGCCGTCACCAGCATCGTCGCTGGGGGAGAGGCCGCCGTCGCCAGCATCGTCGCCGGAGGAGAGACCGCCGCCGCCGTCAGCATAACCAGCGAGGGGACCCTGGCCTGCAATCCACCAGCTCCAGCACCGCCGGTGCTGGCGCCGTCGGAGGAGACCCGTGCAGCAGTAGGGGAGCTCTTCCAGCGCAACAAAAACAATCTCTCTCCCTCACAGCAGCATCTACTGTGGGGCCTGCTGGAGGAGTCCCTCGATATCTTTGCCGCCCGTGACGAGGACTGTACGCAGACCACCCTGGTTCAGCACAAGATTGACACTGGACCGAACCAGGCCATTCGCCTCCGGCCACGGCGGTTACCCCTTGCCAAGAGAGACGCAGCGGAGCAAAAGCTGCAGGAGATGGCACAGGCGGGTATTATTGAACCCTCCAGCAGCCCTTGGTCTGCCCCAGTCGTCTTAGTTCCCAAGAAGGACGGCACTTGGCGGTTCTGCGTGGATTATCGGCGGCTGAATGATGTGACTCTCAAGGACTCGTACCCTATACCTCGCATTGACGACGCCCTTGACCACGTCACTGGCTCCAGCTGGTTCAGTTCCTTAGACCTCCGTTGCGGGTACTGGCAGGTGGAGCTGGCGCCTGACTCCCGGCCCAAGACTGCATTCTCCATAGGGGAGGGGCTGTGGCAGTTCCGCGTTATGCCCTTTGGACTCTGCAACGCCCCGGCGACATTCGAGCGCCTAATGGAGAGGGTGCTGTCCGGGATCCCCCGGAACCGCTGCGTGGTCTTTCTAGATGATCTTCTGTCCCATGCAGTGGACTTTGAGGCAGCGTTGACCGGCCTTCGGGAAGTGTTCCAAGCCATACGCAGAGCAGACCTCCGTCTGAACCCAGTTAAATGCAACCTGCTGCAGCGAGAGACAGCATTCCTGGGCCACGTGATAAGCGGGGAGGGGGTTGCCACTGACCCAAACAAGATCGCCGCAGTGAAGGGGTGGCCGACGCCCCGGAACGTGGAGGAGTTAAGGAGCTTCTTGGGCCTGGCATCCTACTACAGGCGGTATGTGCGAGGCTTCTCGGAAATCGCCAGTCCCCTCCACCGCCTCACACATAAAGGACAGACATTCCAATGGGACGAGGCATGTCACGCTGGATTCCAACAGCTGCGCGAGGCACTGACCGTATCCCCCGTTCTGGCCTATCCGGACCCAGGCAAGCCGTTTATCGTGGACACGGATGCCAGCAACAGGTGCCTGGGAGCAGTGTTGTCGCAGGAGGGAGAAGATGGAGAACGGGTGGTGGCATACTACAGCCGCTGTCTCGAACGGACTGAGAAGAATTATTGTGTCACCCGGCGGGAACTGCTGGCAGTCGTGAAGGCATTGAGACATTTCCGGCCATACTTGTATGGGAGACGGTTTCTATTGAGAACTGATCATGCCTCACTGACTTGGCTCCTCCACTTCAAGGAGCCAGAGGGACAGCTGGCCCGGTGGCTGGAAATCCTCCCGGAGTATGACTTTGAGGTGCGGCACCGGGCGGGAAAACTGCACACCAACGCCGACAGTCTGTCTCGCCGACCCTGTGAGGAGCTCCAATGCCGTCATTGTCAGCGTGCGGAGGAACGAGACACACCAGCGCTGTCTGTGGGCGTTCTTCAGGCTGACATGGGGGCGACCGGGGACGAGACCACAGGCAGTTCCACCGCAGTGGAGGCCATTGACCCACACAGCATGTGCCAGGAGCAAGACAGCGATGCAATCCTCAACCGGGTCCGGAGTTGGGTTGAGGCAGGTCAACGTCCTGAGTGGTCCGCCATATCAGCTCTAGACAAAGAGAGCAAGGCGTACTACTCCCAGTGGGCCAACCTGGCGGTCATCAACGGTTTGCTGCACAGACGGTGGCGGGTGCCCGACAGAGATGGAGAGATACAACAGCTCCTGGTGCCCCTCGGCCTCCGCGACAAGGTGTTGCAGCTGGTCCACGGCGCTGTAGGGGCGGGGCATTTCGGTGTTACCAAGACCCTGCGTCGGCTCCGGTCCAGGTTCTATTGGCCGAACTGTCGCTTGGATGTGGAGCTATATGTCCATCGGTGTGACCTATGCACTGCCCAGAAGGGTCCCACCCGGCGCTCTCATGCCCCACTGCAGCAGTACCAGGTGGGGGCGCCTATGGAACGTGTGGGCGTCGACATCTTGGGGCCATTGCCGGTCAGTGACAGGGGGAACCGCTACATCATCGTTGCTATGGATTACTTCACCAAGTGGCCAGAGGCCTACGCCGTTCCAGACCAGACTGCGGCAACCACGGCGGCGGCACTGGTTGATGGAATGTTTTGCCGGTTCGGGGCTCCGGAGGAGCTACATAGTGACCAGGGCCGCAACTTTGAGGCCCACGTGTTCCAGGAGGTCTGTCAACGGCTGGGGGTGAGGAAAACTAGGACCACTCCGTTACATCCCCAGAGTGACGGGCTGGTCGAGAAGTTCAATCACACCCTGACCACCCAGCTCGCTATCCTCACGGACCGACGGCAGAAGGACTGGGACCTTCACATACCTCTGATTCTATGGTCATACCGGACCGCAGTTCAGGAGTCGACACAGTGCACCCCGGCCGCTCTCATGTTTGGCAGAGAGTTGCGGACCCCGGTGGACCTCGTGTTTGGTCCTCCACCTGAGCCAGACCTCCCGGGGGAGCCAGGGTTGGACTACTACTCGCAGCTACGAGAGAAGTTGAGAGTGACACACGAACTGACCCGGGGGGTGCTTGCAGAGGCTGGGGCTCGCCAGAAGCGGGCCTATGATTCCCGGTGCGCGGGGATGGATTTTGCTCCAGGGACTCGTGTGTGGGTGTTTAGCCCAACCCGGAAGAAGGGCGTGTCGCCTAAACTTTGCAGCAAGTGGATTGGGCAATGTACTGTATTGCAAAAGTTGTCTGACGTGGTCTACCGGGTGCAGATGCTGGGGGGCCGAGGGCGCAAGGTGGTCATTCACCGGGACCGGCTGGCACCTTATCAACCACGTGTGGAGGCTGTTGAGACCCAGGGTGAGGCTGAGGGCCTCTCCATGTCAAATGTGTCTCCAAGGGGGTCTCCAAGGGGGTCACCGGAGGCCCCGAGGCGCGGACAGAGACAGAGGCGTTTGCCTCAACACCTCCGGGACTATGACGTTGGGTTAGGGGTTACTGGGGACAGTTAAACCCCTTAGGTGGGGGCAATGTAGCGTCCCAGTGGAACACTAGTACTGTGTTATGGTTAGGACTGTGCTACTGTGTGTGTTCCTTTAAGGACCAGCCCGGGGGGGAAGTACTTCCGGGGTGAGGGCGGAAGCACGTTTACTAGTTTGGTTGTTGTTGTGCTCTGAGCCGTGGGATTACGCTAGCATTTTTGGGTAAGCTATTCGTAGCTATCCAGCCACCACTATTGTGTGCCTTGTAACTCGTATTACTAATAAAAGCTACTTCAAGAAAGAAGGTTGTCATGTCGTTCGATGGGGAGAACCCCACCGGTCATTACAGTATGATGATTTCGGGTGTGACAGTACAGTACAGTGACTGTATAGTACAGTATAGGGACCCCCTGGGGACCCCCACACGGTAACTCTCGACCGTTTCGGACACGGGGCGGCTCGCCTGAACCGGGCCAGCACCATGGGCGTGTTCCTGTGGGTCTGGAAGTTTCGGGGACCCCCCCGGGGACGCCCACACGGAGTTGCACCACTTACTTCACATGGGTGTGATTTTTTTTTTTTTTATTGCGAGTCAAATCGCAATCGCAATATTGGTCAGAAAAATCGCAATTAGATTTTTTTCTCAAAATCGTTCAGCCTTAGTCTCAGGAATGGGTAGACAAAGGAGAAGTTCCCAGATCCATTATATTGTCTTTTTAGGAATATTTATTTTAATTAATACCCAAGCTTTTCAACGACCCCCCCCCCCCCCCCTCCCCTATGATATGTATTATTTTGTTTTCTTTGTGAAAAGTCATGATGAAATATTAAAGAAGAGTACCTCAATTTGTATTGCTGTATTCGTATCGTATCGTATTTTGTATTTATATGGAATATTTTACATTGCGTAAAATATAGGCCTACCCGAGTTTAGTGATGGTGACAAAAAGGATGTTTAGTGTTCCAGGTTAATAAGACAGACAATAATGCATTATCTCTCTCTCTCTCTCTCTCTCTCTCTCTCTTGCTCTCTCTCTCTCAGATGTGTCCAGTTTGACGGTAGAGCACATGGTGGTCGAACCTCAGAAGCGTGGCCGAGGCCGTCCCAGAAAGTATCCCGTGTGTCTGCCCTCCCCTGTGCTACAGTCTGTGGTGATCCAACCTGAGAAGCGTAAACGTGGCCGTCCGAGATTGAGTGAACGTGATGGTCCTGTGCCCTCCCCTCTGCCAGAGGAACATCAGGAAGAGGAGGAGAGAGCAGGACGAGGCAGAGAAAGAGAAGAGGAGACGGGAGGAGAGGATGAAGAGAGGATAGGAAGACAGTGTGATAACAATCCAACATGGCATCCAGGTGACAATGGAACACTTATATTATTAGGGCCCGAGCACTGCACAGTAGTGCAAAGCCCTATTGAAATCGCAATGACTCATCTTCTTCTTCTTCTTCTCATTATTATTATTATTTTATCCACAATGAATCACGTTTTTGAGGCGCTAAACGTACTCGAAAAGTTGTGTAACTTTGCACACACAATACAAGTGGC
The DNA here is from genome assembly GCF_951216825.1 of Electrona antarctica. Lineage (NCBI taxonomy): Eukaryota > Metazoa > Chordata > Actinopteri > Myctophiformes > Myctophidae > Electrona > Electrona antarctica. The sequence continues at coordinate 58,826,940 of NC_136807.1, forward strand.
AGAAAATTACGTATTTTAACCGTTATGCTAGGATATCGCGCCGCTCAACCCTTATTTTGAAGATCTAAAACGCCGCCACCGGATGTTTGTCAGCCTAATGGTGTGTGTGTTGTCTCGACCGGATGTTATTGTTTGCCTGGACGATGAGAAGCACTGGGCGGCGCCATTACAGCAACAGCTAGGCTCCGTGCAATAAGCGCTGTTTTGACCAGAAATGCCGCCTGGGAGGGGGATTTGGAGACTAAAGCGACTGAAAGTGTGCGTGCGTGTAATAATGAAGATGGCACAGTCCACGGTCTAAGCTAACAACAGATAGCCGTCCGAAGCTTATGTGAGTAGCCTTTCCACTAGATCGAATCAAACACATTTATACAACTGAATAAACGTAGCTACGTATTTTGGCAGCGTCTCTTCCCGACAAATAACGCAGACTACGTTTTTTAGCGGGGAAAAGGTTAATGACACTAATATCCTGGCGTGCGTACCGCACATTTTTTTTGGGGGGGTGGTATTGGTAAAATCATGTAGTCCTTATTTTTGCTGATATCTTTAACATTACATTGCATCAAGTTTGTTCTTTTGTTTTTGTTTTGGTGAATGTAGGTATAGTAATTGGCGAAAAAAATAAGAAAGAAATAAAGATCCAAATGTCCAAAGGAAAGAAGAAGACAGGTGAGGAAGAAAATCATTACTATGTGTATTATACATGTATGTGTCCTGCCGGTTACAATAGTGACCATAATTATTTTCTTCATTCACGAGGCTATAAAGTGTTACTGAATGCTTCATTAATGCATTTCCAGGAAATATTGGATAAAAATAAAGGGTCTCAATGGAATATGTGCAGTGTCACATGATTACTTTAAATTGTCACATGAACAGGGCTTTTTACTTCCTGTCTGCACCAAGAGGAGAGGATGGCAGCAAAATGTTATTAAAGTATCTTAGAAATATAGGACAAAGATGTTTGGTACACATATTGTTTATGGTGTGTATGCCTTTGTAATTACTCAAATTTGTTCAGTGTGGTCATAAAACTAAAGGCTCATTCATAGTCTGGATTTTCGGTGGTGGGGTGACCACCGCTCCGTTGGTGAGGTGACCACGGTAGCTGAAATAACGTTGAGCGGTGGTGAGTAAAAACAGAGAGAAAAATCCATACTATGAATAACGCTTCACAAACATGTGAACGGCAACAATAGTGACCGGTGGGATAATACATTGCATCTAGCTTTACACATACTAATACACATATCGTAGCTATTTATTCTCTTTCTGCTGTGCTTCCTTTTAGTTTAACCCTGGCTTAAATTCTATTATGTTGGATGAAAATGCTCCCAGATAAGGGATGCATCATTGCTGTGATTCCTCAAAGTGAGAAAGATGGTGTCTTTAGTGATTGTGTTAGCAATGGATCAGACGTGGACTTTGAGCGGCAAACAGGCCATTAGCCAGCCAGGCTGTTGAATGCACATGCTGAAGTTATGCAAGTATGTGGTACAATGACCTCATCACCACACCCCTTTCTCCCATGAGTAGATGAGGGATGCAGCATGGTGGTCGGTATCTAGTTAGATGATGGTCAAGGTGAACTTTCACTGTCCACAATACAATTGTCTTGGGCTTTCACCCCTCCTGCAGCCACACATAAAACATCAGTGACAAACAAAAACAGAGGGAGACACAACATTATACAAGTGTACACAGTGTGGTTAATTGAACCTTTCACAGTCACTACGCATTATGGTGGTAGGTAGTTAGATGAGGGATGCATTGGTGGTAGGTAGGTATGTATGTAGTTTGTGTTTCAATATTTTTTATTAAGCAGAAAAAGACATGGACAATACATGAACTTATGACACATGGACACCACAACATACGACACTTAAGGGGCGGGAACCCCCTTCTGTAACAGTTTTTTTTTCTTTCTCTATTAAATACTTGGAGGTTCTCTGAGGGTTTAGATCAAGATCTATAAGACATTAATAAGATCAACCATAGTATGTATGTAGTTTGGTGAGGGATGCAGTATGGTGGTAGGAACATAGTTATAAAGGATAGAGACCCCCCCCCCCCCCCACTATTAATTTCAGTGGAAGTTGCTCAGTGACGCACGTGACGTCATGAACGTCCGTCCATTTCCATTAAAGTGCTGCAATTCCACATTTCGCCAGTAGGTAGTGGCATCTTCAACGTTGGATAGCCTTACTGGGGGCTTGGGTAGGAAGGATAGTTAGGTGAGGGATGCAGCATGGTGGTTGGTAGATAGGTAGGTAGGTGAGGGATGCAGTATGGTGGTTGTTGGGTAGTTAGATGAGGGATGCATTGGTGGTAGGTAGGTAGTTAGATGTGGGATGCACTATGGTGGTAAGTAATCAGATAGTGGAGTAGGATGGTTAGATGAGGGATGGATTATGGTCATAGGTAGGTAGAGCTATGAAAACCTGCCTCGTCGTGCCCGTCACGCCATGTGACACGCTCCATATACAGTATGGCCAATACATATTCCATATGTTGATCTAAACCTCATCAAACCCTTAGATCTCCATATATGGAGCTGACCTGTTCTGACATTACATATGTTGATCTGACCTCATCAAACCCTGTACACTCAAGACACGCTCCATATATAGACATATCCTTTTTTGCATTTTGCCTAGCCTTGTTAAACAGGGACAGGATTTGTTTTCCTGTGGGAGTGTCATCCTCCACAATATATGTGCTTGTTTCTAATTCCCTTTTCCCCCCGTAGACTACTTCGCCTTCACAGAGGAGGTTCCTGAACAGCAGGAGAGGAGCTCCAGTCTGGTCCAGGAGGAACCACAACCTCCACAGATTAAAGAGAGACCAGAGGAGGCTGGTGGTTCAACATTGGCATTACTAGAAGTAAAGAGTGTACATGATGATGAGAACAGAGAGAAAGAGCCAATAGCTGGTACCTCAACTGAACACATGAAAACACAAGCTGATGTAGAAGACTGTGGAACATCACAAGCAGCTAGTGATGAGCAGCTACTCTATTCACACTGTTCTGAATCTGACACTGGAGAGAAAAGTGAAGGTGATGAAGAAAACGGAGAGATGGAGCCTGTAGCCGGCACCTCAACTGAACACATGAAAACACAAGCTTACATAGTAGGCTGGGTATCATCACAACCAACTAGTGATGACCAACACCTCTCTTCACACTGTTCTGATTCTGATGCTGAAGAGAAAGGTGAAGGATACGATGAAAACAGAGAAATGGAGCCTCTACCCAGCACCTCAGCTGAAGCCGATGACTGTGGAACAGACCAGCTCCTCTCTTCAGACTCTTCTGAATTTGACACTGAAGACAGTGATGACTGGGCGGAGACCAGGGAAGGTCAGTCAGCCTTAAACTCGCTGAAATCAGACTGTTCTGAATCTGATGCTGAAGACAGAGATGACTGTAAGGAGACCAAGGTATGTCAGTCAGATTTAAACTCACTGAAATCAGACAAGACACAAAATATGGAAGGAGACAACAAGCTGTCTCAAGACATGAACACTACCTCCATGAAGAGTCAAACAGGGACGAAAGGCTTTATTTGTTCCTATTGTGGCAAAATGTTTAATGACAAGAGTTGTCTGAAGAGACACACAATGATTCATACAGGGGAAAAACCCTTTACCTGTGGAGTGTGTGGCAAAATGTTTAATCGAAAGGGTGATCTGGAGAGACATGCAATGATTCATACAGGGGAAAAACCCTTTACCTGTACAGTGTGTGGTAAAGGCTTTATTCGAATGTATCATCTAAAACGACACGCAATTATTCATAATGGAATAAAGCCCTTTAGTTGTAAAAGGTTTGGCAAAGGCTTTAGTCAAACTGGTACTATAAAAACACACATGAAGAACCATAGAGGGGGAAAATCCTGTAAATGTACAGTTTGTGGCAAAGGCTTTATTCAATTGTATCATCTAAAAAGACACATGATTATTCACACAGGGGAAAAACCCTGTCAAGACCCGAAAACAACCTCCACGAGTGCCACAGGGAAACAAAGATTTCTATGTTCATATTGTGGCAAAATGTTTAATGTAAAGAGAACCCTGGAGAGACACACAATGATTCATACAGGGGAAAAACCCTTCACCTGTACAGTGTGTGGCAAAGGCTTTTATCGAATGGACATTCTAAAAGGACACATTTGTGGAAACATCAGTAGTCCAAGGGGTATTCAAAAAACACACACGAGGACCCATATAGGAAGAAAACTCGTTATCTGTGCTGTGTGTGGAAAAGAATTTAGCCTAAAAGGTAATCTAAAAAAACACATGCAAATTCATACCGGAGAAAAGTCCTCCATTTGTACAATTTGTGGCAAGAGTTTTCGTAAAATGAAAGCACATATGTGGATGCATACAGGGGAAAGACCCTTTACTTGTACAGTTTGTGGTGAACAATTTAGTCTAAAGCCTAATCTAAAAAGACACATGAGGACTCACACAGGTGAAAAGCCCTTTACTTGTCGAATTTGTGGCAAATGCTTCAGTCGAAGGGACGAAAAAAAAAGCCACATGATGATTCATACAGGCGAAAAGTCTGTTTCTTGTAGTGTTTGTGGCAAAGGCTTTATTCAAAAGTATCATCTAATAAGACATATGAGGACTCATACAGGGGAACAACCCTTTACTTGTACAGTTTGTGGCAAAGGCTGTAGTCAAAAGGGTGATCTAAAAAGACACATGAGAACTCATACAGTGATAAAAACCACTTAGTTTCAGTTTGTGGCAAGTTAGTTGCATCTGAATATATATATACTGAAATAATTAATACATTGTAGAAGTTGTTAGTTTAGCAGTAATAGCTACTTTTATTTTCAAGAAGGTCATTGAGTTGACACATGACATCACACAGACAATATTATGATCATTCAACACGATGACAAGGACAAGTCAAGACTCACTCATGGAAGGTTTTTGAGGGGCGCTAGCCCATCCAACATCTGTCTTTTGAAATAACGTCACATGGCAGCCAAGTCTATGGACTTTTAATGTCATGTGATGTCATGTGGGTCAATACAAAATGGTTGATGATGGTTTTGTTTTACACAATAACACATGCATTAATGTCTCGTAACATATATAGCGTTTTAAACAATAACACAGTGCATTCATGTCTCGTAATGTATATATTGACAGTAAATCTGCAATGAATGAAAGTGACCCTGCCATATATGGGCAGGCTTAAAAAGGTCAGGCCCCCCTCACTTCACACAAGTGTGATTTTTAAGTCAATGGATGTGATTTAATTCATTAAACGCAATGTTTTGACTGACTTGGTTTACTTGTTTCATTCTTTCTTTATTCTTTAACCTTTTCTGTAAACTTCAAATGATGGTAGATGTATGTGCTCATTCATTGTATTTACTTAAAAAAGCACAAACATGCTCAGCATTATGGTTGAAAAAGTAAATATTGGTTGCCCAAGTGAACATACAATTGCCATATTGAAATAAAAGCAAACGCATAAATATATAGTTATTGCCTACCAAAAACACAGAAACAACTACACAAGGAATCACACAGAAAGGCAGGCAGGCAAACACACAGACAAGCAGACAGACAGAAGGTGGGACAAACCAAGAGACAGACAGATCAACTGACAAGCAGGCATGCAGACAAACATGACGTTTGACACAATAGGTGGGTAAAGGGGTCAGGAGGGTGACAGGAGGACTGTGTAGTAGACAGACGGACAAACAGACTGGCATACACACTAGCAGACAAACATACAGACAGACAGACAGACAGGGAGAAGGACTAACAGGCTGGTAGGTGGGGCAACTACACCCTTTAGAGGGCTGGACGTTACAGAGGGGGCCGGGTACTGGAAGTAGCTCACAAGGTACACATGATGTGTCAACAGGGAAACCCGACGGGGTCACTGGTGAGGCGGGGGTAGCTGACATGGGTTCTGTTGGGACGTTGGCGGGGGCAGCCAACGTGGGCTCAGGCAGGGCGTTGGTGGGGGCAGCCAACGTGGGCTCATGTGAGGAGTCGGCAAGGACAGCCAACAAGGACACAGAGAAGACAGGTGGGAGATCCGTGAAGACAGCTGGCAAGGGTGCAGAGGGCACAGGCAGGTCGTCAATGCAGACGGCTGGTGAGGGCTCTGGCAGGTTGTGAGCTGGTGCAGTCACTGATGTTTCTGGCAGGACAGGCAGGATGTCGGCAGAGACGGCCGACAAGGCCTCGGGCAGGGCGTCGGCCGGGACAGCCGACCTGGACTCTGTATTGCTGGGCAGCAGTGGAGACTCCTGAACGCCGGGCAGTGACCCACACAGGACACTGGACGGTGAAGACTCCAGGGCGCTGGGCAGCGGAGGCTCCATGGCGCTGGGCAGCGGAGAGCGCTGGCGGTGTCAAGAGCCATGGCGACCACGCCCGCTCGTCCGGTTCCCCCTGAAGATGGCCAAGCGAGACCCCATGAATGGATCCAACGCTGAAGCCGTCTCAGCGTAGGCTGGCTCAGGGAACACAGGGTCAACAGGGGCAGGTTCTGGACAGACAGGCTGGAGGCCTACAAACCCCAGCCGGATTGACTGGGTTGTAGGCTGGTGAGCAGGTTGTTGGGAAGCAGGCTGGGCCGCCGAAGGTCAGCGAAAATAGCCAATCTACAAGCTCATTTTTCATGACAGTTTTCAGAAATCTTGTTTCTATGTCAGTGGTTCTCAAACCCTTTCATGTCAAGGACCCCCAGAATTATCGGTTTTTGGCCGCCGCACCCCCATCTGAAAATATGTTGTTCCAGGGATCCCCCAGAAGCAAAGACTTGAGTTAAATCAAGCTGAATCACGCTGGATTATAATTTCTTCAAATCCCTATTATTTTCTCTCTCTCTCTCTCTCTCTCTCTCTCTCTCTCTCTCTCTCTCTCTCTCTCTCTCTCTCTCTCTCTCTCTGCAAGCAAAAGGATGTTGTGGATCGCATTGTCGTGTAATTTCTATAAATGAACCAAATATATGCTATTTTCAACTAAGTTAAGTAACAGCTGGTTAAAGTTAACAGCCGGTCAGAGACTGAGATGTGCTCTCATAGATTGATCTTTGGAAACAGGAGGTAAAAACATTCCGTTCCTGACCGGCACCTCACAATCAAAGATCCTTTGTCTAGTCCTTTTGAAGCCGTGGGGAGGGGATTTTTACTGTCTCAAAGCAGGAACCTGCTGGGATTGTAAAAGTTTATCAATAGCTTAAATCTTGTTTTTACAGTCGTGACCAAATGGTAATGTAGACTTAAGGACATTCGGTTGAAGTATGGCTTAGTTTATATTCTGGTTAACTTAAATATCATAATGTTATCATAACTGTTCTTAAATAAAATAGGTCCTAATATCTATTTGTCATTATAGATTACAGATACAACGCTAGGAAACTAATACATAGACTGGTTACTAAACTATTAGAGTGCATTCAGTACTAATCTAAAATGTACTCTTAAACATATGGTATTTCAGGAATATAATTTTATGTACCGAGTTAAACAGCTCATTAATTTCTTAAATATAGTCAGTTCAGTTTTATATACTTCTGTTTCAGTTTCATATAATTCTGTTTAGTTTCATATAGTTCTGTTCATATATTTCCGTTATGTTTATATTTTCATTGTATCTTTAAAATCATTACTATGGATTTGTAGATTTCAGTTGTAACAAACAGCATTCTTCATAAAGACGCAGTTTAGATTAGGTCCCGCCCTCGCGAGAACAGGATGTCCTGTTCAGCTGCTTTCTATTGGAAGAGGCAGCTGACAGTATATTTTGAGAGGGGGCGGGACTAAGCGTTGACTTGTGATACTTAAGCAAGAGCTCATTTCAGAACTGGAGACTGGATCCGGCGTCGAAATTGGAGAACGGAACACTGTGTGTTGAATGTCCAGACTCAGGCATAAGGATTTATCTTATGCAGTTTGTAACGGCTTTTTTGACTCTGTACTTGACGAAAATAAATACGGAGTCGATCTTTGAGGCTACTTCCATCGGGCGTCTTCTCCTTTTGTCCTCGAATGCATCGCTGATTTCAGACCGGAAACTACAGCATACAGCCAGACTAATAGCCGAGACGTTTGGCGAAATGCTTGACAAATGGAAGATTACAAAACAAGCTGTTCATGTGGTCGTCCGAGACAATGCTGCCAACATGAAGAAGGCCATGGTTGATGCTAGACTCCCAAGCATCCCCTGTGTCGCTCACACACTCCAGTAGTGGAGCAGATAAGTGCACGTTATAGCAAGAATCGTTCAAATGGTGATACAAGCATGACATTTGGTACAATATACTCTTTTCAAAAATACCGCTGGCCATGCAAAATTCCAAGATGGCGGCCCCAACAATCCAAGATGTCCGTCCAGAAATTAGGTTTTTCCTTTATAACTTGAAATGCATTGATTTTAAGCCACATAAATGTATTGAAGGCGAATATAAAGTATTGCGGATATCTTGGTGCCAAGTACATGTCTGCATCTATTACGGGTCTTGAGATACAGCATATAGGTACTTTTACAGACTCGGGAAAGCTAGAAATTTGTAACATTGATTGTTGTTGTGTGAAATGAAGTGAATATGGTAATACAAATGTTATTTTCATAACCCCATATTTTCAGTAAGGTTATAACATAACATTCTAAATGCAAGATGGCGTCCAAGATGGCTGCCATTAACTTGACGTAATCATATTTTAGCAACTATGACACATTACTTTTTGGCGTGCACCTGTTTTTGGTCTATGAATCGAATTATAGGTACTTTTACAGAATTGGGAGAGCAAAAATATGAGTTTGAGACCCACACAAGTGTAGTGTTACACCTCACAGAGCTGTACACACGAGACCCAGTTTATAGCACTTGCACCTGCTACAACAGCCAGATTTACTGCCACATTTGGTGAGCTGTTCGCAAGATTTGGCTATTGGAGAGTTGGCTGTCCAGAAGACCTGCCATTCCTCACCAACCTTCTGCCATTCCCAGTCTGCAGGGTCCTCTGCTTCTGGCTGACACTGGGTTGCCTGGGCCCACACACAATCAGCCTGGTAGGCAGCACGCCCATGGTGTGTTGGAGCAGAGCTGCTCTGGTTGGTGGGATTGACTCATAAGGCCTCTGCTTTCTGGTGAACATGTCAAGCCTGGCCTCATCCACAGTAACAGCTGTGCTGGATCTGTCATACATAGTATGACAAACTTCTCCAGAATCTCTAGGTCACTATACTCCACTGTGGGAGGGTAAATACCCAGTTTGGAGAATACAGGCGAGGCCTCTGGACATGTCCCATGTCTGCCAAGCAGCCCCATATCCATTAGCTAGTAAACCATAGTTGTTAGTTAGTGATATAGTTAGATAGCCCACTTGAATTGACAGGGTGTGCCAGCGTGGGAGAGCCGAGCCAAGGGTAACAGGCCTTCAGTTACCCGGATGGTGTACAGATCACACAGGACTTAAATGGCACTGGATGAATAATCGGGCTAGGTGTAGGTTAAACAATAACTGAACCTAGTTGTATCCCATACAGGAATGTGTGTTATTTGATTGAACCCAAAATGGCAGATTCAAACCCCATGTTTGTAAAAACACAAACTGACTGGTCTAAATGTTGTCTTCGTCAAAAAGACAGCACAGACACAATTAGACTCCAATTAATTTGTCTTTCATACTTCCTAGTTCCTATATATCTGGAATTCATAAACATACCGATGTTTCATAAAATCCAGCAAATGCCATTGATCCTGGATCCAGCAAGGCTGGATGAAGGTCCTTCCCTGTTGCATTGAGCAAGGGTGGAAGATTGTACTCTTGCCAGAAGTCTCAGCTGACCACTATCCGTGAGACGTATGTCCCACCAGTTGACAAAGAACCTGAGGCAGACATTCTCATTGTAGATGGGTCAACTTTGGTCCATGCCCTGCCACCAAAAAGATCCAAGACATTTGAGGACTATGCAGCTCTCGACTTCCTACCAGTGATACACATGTACACCAGCAAGTATCTGGTCTTTGATGTGTACAGCCCATCAAGTCTTAAAGCTGAAACCAGGTCCAAACGTGGCCAGGGAGGAAGACGCAAGGTGACAAATAAGAACACCATGCCATCTAACTGGCATAACTTCCTGAGGCACAATGACAACAAGACAGAGTTGTACGGTACCACTTTCTTGGCGACAAGATTGCACAAATGTTTGCTCCAAATATTATGATTGTCACAAAGGGACCTGTCCTCAGCACTCATGAAACTAGTCTTGATGGACTGGATAAATGCTCTCACGAGGAAGCTGACAGCCAAACATGCTGCAGAACATGGTAGCCAATCCATCATAATCAAGGCAAATGACAGATGTTCTTGTCTTAGCACTAAGTGTCATTGCTGCTCTTCAAGAGGCTGGACTACAAAAGATGTGGGTTGCATTTGGGCAAGGTCAGACCCTGATCCATGTGCATGGCCTATTTCACTATGTTGGCCAGGAGAAGGTCAAAGGCATGCTATTCTTTCACGCGTTTACAGGATGTGTCACCGTGTCAGCCTTCCGTAACAAAGGCAAGAAAACTGCTTGGCAGACATGGGACATATGTCCAGAGGCCTGTATTCTCCAAACTGGGTATTTAACCTCCCACAGTGGAGTATAGTGACCTAGAGATTCTGGAGAAGTTTGTCATACTAATGTATGACAGATCCAGCACAGCTGTTACTGTGGATGAGGCCAGGCTTGACATGTTCACCAGAAAGCAGAGGCCTTATGAGTCAATCCCACCAACCAGAGCAGCTCTGCTCCAACACACCAGGCATGCTGCCTACCAGGCTGGTTGTGTGTGGGCCCAGGCAACCCAGTGTCAGCCAGAAGCAGAGGACCCTGCAGACTGGGGATGGCAGAAGGTTGGTGAGGAATGGCAGGTCTTCTGGACAGCCAACTCTCCAATAGCCAAATCTTGCAAACAGCTCACCAAATGTGGCAGTAAAGCTGGCTGTCGTGGCAGGTGCACTACATGTGGGTCTCAAACTCATATTTTTGCTCTCCCAATTCTGTAAAAGTACCTATAATTCGATTCATAGACGAAAAACAGGTGCACGCCAAAAGGTAATGTGTCATAGTTGCTAAAATATGATTACTTCAAGTTAATGGCAGCCATCTTGGATGCCATCTTGCATTTAGAATGTTATGTTATAACCTTACTGAAAATATGGGGTTATGAAAATGACATTTGTATTACCATATTCACTTCATTTCACACAACAACAATCAATGTTACAAATTTCTAGCTCTCCCGAGTCTGTAAAAGTGCCTGTATGCTGTATCTCAAGAACCGTAATAGATACAGACATGTAAAAATATCCGCAATGCCCAACTTTATATTCGCCTTCAATACATTTATGGGGCTTAAAATCAATGCATTTCAAGTTATAAAGGAAAAACCCCATTTCTGGACGGACATCTTGGATTTGTGGGGCCGCCATCTTGGAATTTTGCGTGGCCAGCGGTATTTTTTAAAAGAGTGGGATTTGAAGAGTATATGTACCAAATTTCATGCTTGTATCACCATTTGAACGATCCTTACACTTATCTGCTCCACTACAGCTGGCTGTCCACGAAGGTCTTCTCTCCCAGCGGAGTGTGATAGATGCTGTGGCAATCGGGAGGAGGATTGTAGGACACTTTAAACATTCACCTCTGGCGTACTCTCTCCTTGAAGACATCCAGCAAGAGATCCATCAGGATATAAATCGTCTCCAACAAGACGTACAGACCCGTTGGAATAGCACGTTTGATATGCTGCAATCACTCCTCGAACAGAAACGAGCCCTCGGAATATTTGCAGATGAACACGGCCTCCCTGCTACCCTCACTGCAAACCAATGGATTCTACTGGAGAATAGTGTCACTGCATTGGCTCCCTTTGAAGAGTTGACCCGAAAGGTAGGCTACATATTTTTTTATTTTCGATTTATTTTAACAAGTATTGTTATAGTATAGTATTGTAGACATGACAACCTTCTTTAATGATTTTGCTTTAATGAACAGTATAACGTTGCACAATGAATAAACTCCCATAACTCTTATGTACGTAATGCTACTATGCTAGCGACCTCAGCATGCTAACAACATATGCAATGAACGTTCGTTCCATAAACGGCAGGATCATGAGGCTGCAGCAGCCTCTCTCTCTCTCTCGCATTACGTTCAGAAGAGTTGAGGGAGTTTATTCATTGTGCAACGTTATACTGTTCATTCATTAAAGCAAAATCATTAAAGAAGGTTGTATGTAACGTTACAGTGGGATACAGTCCAGACTGTGTCCCACTGTGACGTTGGATATAGTAGGCTATTACACAAAAGGACCCCAATGGAAACAAGCCATAATACTTTCTTGGGTTTAAATCATCCTGTGCTTGTCTTTGCAAACTGTTGTTAAGTGTTAATAATAATAAATTAATAAATATTCAAAAATCTATCAAAGGTGAGCCAATAGGATGCAACAGCAGCATATGTGATCCCTGCTGTGACGGTGCTGCAGAGGTTGCTGGCCACAGAGACAGAGGAGGACTGGGGAGTGTTAACCATGAAGGACACCTTACTGCAAGCTGTTAAGAAACGCTTCAAGGAAATCGAGGACAATCCAATCTACTGCATCGCAAGCATACTCGACCCAACCAGTCCGGATTCAAAAAGGCCCACTCCACGGAAACGGCCCTGCTGGCAGTCACAGAAGCACTACATGCTGCCCAGGCTGCTTCCCACTCTGCAGTCCTGATTCTCCTAGACCTATCAGCAGCATTTGACACAGTGAACCACCAGCTGCTCCTAGACACCCTAGCGGATCTAGGCATCGGCGGGACAGCACTAAAGTGGTTCTCTTCCTATCTCACCGACCGGACCTACCAGGTCTCCTGGAAAGGTCTGCTATCATCCCCCCGAACCCTCCAAACTGGGGTCCCACAGGGATCTGTACTTGGTCCCCTCCTTTTCTCACTGTACACTAAATCCCTTGGCACTATCATCTCTGCTCACAATATATCCTATCACTGCTATGCCGATGACACACAACTGTTTCTATCCTTCCCCCCCTCTGCCACCCAGGTGGAAGAGCGCATCACTGCATGCCTGGCTGACATCTCACAGTGGATGTCCTCCAACCACCTCAAGCTGAACCCAGACAAGACTGAGCTTCTCTTCTTCCCAGCTAAGTCCTGCCCTATGCGGGAGCTAACTATTTCCGTAGACGCTGGTAACGTCTGTCCCAACAGCCAGGAACCTTGGTGTAGTCCTGGACAGTCAGCTCTCGTTCAAAACTCACATCACAGCTGTCACTCGATCCTGTAGGTTCACACTCTATAACATACGACGAATTAGACCATTCCTCACCCAGGAATCAGCCCAGCTCCTAATCCAGACAACAGTCTTGTCAAAACTTGACTATTGTAACTCCCTCCTCACTGGCCTACCGGCATGTGCACTTAAGCCTCTCCAACTGATCCAAAATGCCGCAGCTCGCTTGGTCTTCAACCAGCCAAAATTCTCACATGTCTCCCCCCTGCTCCGCTCCCTGCACTGGCTCCCGGTCGCTGCCCGCACAGAATACAAAACTCTGATGCTGGCATTTAAAGCAACCAAAGGTATGGCTCCCCCATATCTTGCAAGCATGATTGAACCCTACAAACCCAACCGAGCACTCAGATCAGCCAACGCAGGGAAGCTGGAAGTACCCTCACTAAAAACGCCGGGACAACGCTCCACACGTCCCAAACTCTTCTCCCTTCTGGCCCCAAAACTGTGGAACGCACTTCCCGTTGCAATCAGAACTGCAGCATCACTCCCGATCTTCCTCCGTAGTTTGAAAACCCACCTTTTCAGACTCCACCATGGCCCATAGCACTTACCCTACCCCCTTAGACAGCACTTTATTAGACTTAGATAGCATTTGAAACAGACTTATAGCATGTCATGTAGACAGCACAATAACAGTACAGCATAGTATAATATATATGTATAGCTTATATGTATAGTGTCATTATATATAGATATGTTCTAGTTACGTTCTTAGCTTACGCATGTTTCTTGATAAATGCTGTTTATATATGTGATGTATTCCCATGCTTTTTGTTCTTGCTTAATGTAAGTCGCTCTGGATTAAGAGCGTCTGCTAAATGCCTAAATTGTAAATTGTAAGGTAACTGTCTTATATTAGTCTTATATTATTTTTTATTTATGGTAAACAAAATACAAATTTGCAAACTGCAAGACACCTATACCTGTACCTGATATTATAGAATGCATACTGTAAATACATGTAAATGTTGCCTATGTTTGTCATACAGTATTGTAAACTAAACTGTTCGATTCTCTCTTCTCGTTTGTAATTTGTATTTTGTACTAGATACAAAGATGGGTTTTTCTCTGACAACGATGCAGCCAGGATCGCCAAGGAGATGGTGTTAAAGGAGCTCCAGAAGATACATAGAGGGACTGGGGACAGTGGGGGTACACAAGAGAGGGAGGAGGACCACCAGGACGTGGATGAGCCAACACAAAGAGCGATGTCCCACTCTCTCCCAATTGGCCCAAAAATACCTCTGTGCACCATGCAGTAGTGTAGAAAGTGAACAGCTTTTTAGCTCAGCCTCAAACATTCTTGATGAAAAGAGGAATAGGCTCACAGCTGAACATACAGAGATGATTATTTTCATCAAAAAGAACCTGCCACTTACCTTTGCAAAACCCAAAGGGGCCTAGAGTCACTCTTTACATAGCAGTAGCACACAGGCTGTTTGATGCCATTTATTATGCACAGTATTTTCATTTTTGTATTTTCATGGTTTAAGTTAATGTAAAACGTACAGGTATTTTGCACCGCAGTAAATGCATACATTCATATGTGGACCATGGATGC
>NC_136807.1:58842038-58884538 GCF_951216825.1 Electrona antarctica
TCAGCAAGTGGATTCACGAATAGCCTATATGTATATAGACAATATTTTAGGCCAATAAAAAATACCAAATTTCCCACCCGTCCACCTCGACTGCCGGACTATCAAGGAGATTGTGTGCAATTAAAAACGACTGGAGTTGTGCAAGTGCAGCTTTTTCTAAAATGTTGTTGTTTTTGTCACCAACACCCCTGTCTGCCCGCTCTGAGCCCCGCAGCGCGACAACGGACTGTCTGCTGTTGCCTCTGCCCGCTCTGAGAGCTCTCAGCCCCGCAGCGCCTGTCTAATGTACTGCTGTTCTCTTCCCTTCCTTTCTTCCCCTCTCAGCCACAGGACGAAATGTATACCCTCTGCAATACCTTAGTTACCACAACATTGTTCAAGTGAACTTGTGTGTTTGTTTATTCATTGTAAATAATAATCAATATCGCTATGATGAATTATCGCCCTGGTTGTCCGAGCCGCTCCGCGGGTTTGAGGCAGTTTTGCCCCGGGCCCGGGGAGGCTGCGTAGCCTCTGGTCCCCGCAGTGAGACCTGATCATGCAGGCATACTATAACACACACACACACACGCACGCACACACACACACACACACACACACACACACACACACAGCACACACACACACACACACACACACAGATATGGGGGGCGGGACCTCTCTCTCTCTCTGGGCGGGACCTCTCTCTCTCTCTCTCACACACACACACACACACACACACACGCACACACACACACACACACACATCGCGTCTTGCAATGGAGGACGGACTCTGGCACCATTAGCGAAGCGTTATTTGAAGATGGGGACTTTAGTGGAGCAACCATCATTGCCCTACCAGTTTGAACCCCTGGCTTCTGGCTCAGCAGCTACGGAGGCAGTTGATGGAGCTGTCGGAGGTGTGAAGCCATGGCCGCTGATTATCGCATGGGTGACAAAGCTTGGTAAATAAACACAACTCTTCGCGTTCACAACGGCTATACACTACACAGGCTAAAACATATCGATATAATCAACTTGGTAAATGAACGTCACCCCACTTCTAGTAAGAGTATGTTCCAACGTGGGCTTTGTGAAATACTGTCCCCCAAACAAAATGTGTGCTGTAGCCCTTACTTTTCTATGGAGAGCCAACACAAGAAAAGGGGAGGCTTGTGATAACTGGCTAGCCGCAATTTGCAACTCTAGATTTTTTTATAATGGGATGAATCTAGAGTTGCAATACCCTCCATTGACTCCCCACTCATCATTTTGCGTTTGCGATCTGCTTGTCTTAAACGACGTTAAACTCACCAACATTGCAGCTGTAGTCCAAGCTTGAATTATTCTCTTTCAATCTGCCGAGCTTGTTTTTCATAAAAATCCCCCGTAGACATGTTATGAGCTACTTTCTGTCAAGACATTCTGTGCAAGTGATTCTTTTTCTAAGTGCTGGAGTTTGGAAGCGCTCGTCGTAAGTCACTGAACGTCCCTGCATGCATCTGTTTCGCATTTGCACATAATGCAGGAGGCAGCAGCGCGACCCCTTAATACAAACGAGCGCTTCCAAACTCCAACATTTCTTCTTCTTGACAGAAAGTAGCTCATAACATGTCTACGGGGGATTTTTATGAAAAACAAGCTCGGCAGATTGAAAGAGAATAATTCAAGCTTGGACTACAGCTGCAATGTTGGTGAGTTTAACGTCGTTTAAGACAAGCAGATCGCAAACGCAAATGGATGAGTGGGGAGTCAATGGAGGGTATTGCAACTCTAGATTCATCCCATTATAAAAAAATCTAGAGTTGCAAATTGCGGCTAATAACTGGCATACGTGTTATAAGAGTTTTTATATACAAAACGTTTAGACATTTTAGTCCACTCACAGTGACTCACTCACAACATTTATACACAAAGTACACCCTGGCTTCTGTCTGGGAGATATGTGGGTTAGTGCTTTGATTCTAATTATCATTATACACCCTGAAGTGAAAGGAAATACATTTTGATTGATTGATTGAATCAATCAAAATTAAGTGAAAGGAAATAAATAAAACACAAAGGTCATGTATTGCCTTTAGACAATCAAAACCAGTTAGAAATATTACATACAATACAGCATTGAATGTGATATGTCACTTCATGTTGATATGACACTATCAGGAATGAAGCCAGAATTGGAGATGAGTAGCCTACCATGTTTTGTTGGAATGTAAGAATACTAGCATTATGAATTTCAGGCAAAAATACCTGCCAATTAATTTTATTACCCACCCATATATGTTTAAATTAGTTGCATTACTAAAATCTGAAGAACAAAAAGTAATCTATAAATTGGGTGCTTTTCTGAAAAATGTTCTTCCACTGTTCAAATAGTGAATCTGTGCTCCATACCATGTGATTGTGGTTGTGATAAAATGATGATGATGAACATGTCAAAAAGGTTGCAGATCCATGCACTTGACTGCAGCAGGTCACCCCCATGACCTCAATGCTGTACTGTTAACATAATACATAAATGTTTTGAGTATAATAGACAAACTAATTTTGTATCATGGTAGGAAATTGAAATGTAGTACTAGTATATGATGAATCTAAAAACATGTCTCTCCAAATACAGGTCATGCAGCTATTACAGGCACCTGGGATACAGCAAATTCGTCCGTTGGTGTTGGAGTTACCTGGGCTGCTTTGTCCTCCCATCCTGTGTTGATTCGTGTGAGACATGAAATCCCCAATGCTCATGATTCACCATAGAGGTTTTTTGGCCCCTCTTGGCTTCCAATAACAGTTTCATAAATTACTCTTCAGTATTGTTTACTTTCAATTCATTATCTAAAAGTATTCCTGTTTTTCATTAATTGGTAGAATGTTCCCACACTAGTGAAGTTTGTAAAGGAGCCACAGCTAATATTTCATG
Organism: Electrona antarctica; assembly: GCF_951216825.1. Classification (NCBI taxonomy): domain Eukaryota; kingdom Metazoa; phylum Chordata; class Actinopteri; order Myctophiformes; family Myctophidae; genus Electrona; species Electrona antarctica. Next base: position 58,844,938 of record NC_136807.1, read on the forward strand.
TTGTTGCTGTCCACCTACCGTAATTCCTTTATTGATTGTATGTTGGTTATCTCTGCCCTACCAAGCTTATGTAGATTATATGTTGGTGTGCTGGTTATCTGCAGCCTACCGAGCTGTGGATTCTGAACATTTATTTGATTGAATATGTATTTGTTTCACACAAAAGGGGGAAATAACTAACTAAATAAACATATCAATATCAGTATTGGCTAAATTGTTATCGGTATCAACCAAGAATTTCCATATCTGTGCATCCCTAATCAAAAATCATTATTTATTCAGAATTTGACCCAGACTACCATTTGAGATTTTAGCCTCTCAGAAGAACCAAGACATAGAATATTGTCATTGTTGGATAAAATGTTGATCACATTTCCATGCTGTATTGATGTGTCATTGTAGGAGAGATGACAGGCAAACGTTGAGCAAAATAACAATTCTACATCATACCCATTTAGGACTGAGACCAGATTCTACTAAATGTTTTCTAAATCATTTTCTGAAAAACCTGTTTCTATAAAAGTGGCTTTCAAACTATTTCATGTCAAGGACCCCAAAATATGTATGTAATTGACCGTGGACCCCCATCTCAAAATGTTGTTTCAGGGACCTCCCAGAAACGTTCGCTGTGAATGGAGTTGGAACAACAGATGTTCAGGAGGCGGAGGAACACACCTTGACCACACCTTCACGCCAATCTCCGCCCTCCACGCCAATCTACCTGAGCCTACTTATACCCGCCCAATACAACCCAGCATCCTCTATGCTTTTCGTATGCTCGTACCCGCAGTACTCATACCACAGCAAAAGAAAAAACCACAGCAAAAAGTTATACCAACTTGCTCACCTGCCACCATGGCCTCCTCCAACGTCCCGCTCGCCCCAGACTCGGGCGACGAATCCCCCGGGGACGCTCAGGGAAGCCCGACGCCTGCCGGCGCCGGGCGTTCGCCCTCCTTCGTCCCCGACACGTCCAGTACCTCCAACCCAGACGACAACAGTGGTGACAACAGTCCCACCACCGCTTCCCAGACCGCCACCGCCCCGCCATCCAACGCATCCCACCACTCTGCTTCCAGCCGCTCCTCCGGCGCTTCCTCAGGTCGGTCTCGCACCGGCTCTCAAAGCAGCAGCAGCACCTCACGTTCCAAACACCGCTCTTTTAAGACGAAGGAACGCCACCAACCACCCACCCTCCCACCACCACCCTCCGACGGCACCAAGCGCTCCAGGCGCGCACACCACGCTCACCGCAGCTCCGCCGCCTCGCGCCTCCCCAGCAATCCAAGCCCGCCACAACCCGCCATCACAGACTGGACTGTAGCGGGACTCCATAAGCAGCTCCGCGCTCACAATGTCCCATTTGCCCGCTCCACCAACAAAGCGGGATTATTCAAGCTGTTCTGCGACACCACCACCACAACAACAACAACACAGCCGGGTCCTTCCTCGAGCCAGGCGCTCCCCGATGACGTCACGAGGCGCGCTCCTCGCGCTACCACCACTGCTGTTGACGTCACCCGCCGTTCCAGACGTTCCAGAGTCAACACAGCCTCCTTTCCCCCCCCTACCTCCAGCTTTGGGTATCTACACTATATTTGGAATATACTTCATTACTATTACTTAATCTTGTCAAGTTTTAAGTTTTAATGTGGTGTCAGTTACCCACCCTCCAGCGTCGGGTGTCCAACCAGGAACCCACAGAACATCGGCGCCGCCCTCCGCAACCAGATCCTACTAGGTAACGACCTTAACCTAGCCACTCTCCTCCGCCCCTCCATCACCAACTCCGAGTCCCGCATCATTGAATGCGGAGACATCTCCATTCAGCTCCGCAACCCCACCCCCTCACGCTCCGCCATCCTCACCGTCGCCGAGTTCGGCCTGGCTTTTTCCATCTTCAGAGACGTGATTTGCTCCGCCTACCCAGCTCGGCGCCAGGAGCTGGACGACTACCATACCATCATCCTCGACCTAGCCGTGAGGTTCGGCGGCTCCCTCTTCCTAGAATATCACCGCCAATTTTCCGCCACCGCCGCAGCCAGACTCCATCAGCTCAACACAGCCACATACTGGGGCCAACTGGACCTACAACTATATTGCCGTATCTTCGCCGGAAGGCTCGCCATCGCATGCAGCCTTTGCGGCAACCCCACCCACCCCGCCAGCCAGTGCGTCCACGCCGCCCCCCGCACCCCCACAGCCAAACCCATCACCAACAGACCAACTTCCGGCCCCCCCTCCCTCCTCGCCATCTCCGCACCCCCGCCACGCCCCCAACCCTACCCAGCTTCCCAAAACTCCCTAGACAGACGCGGCCGCCCTGTCCTGTTCTGTGGCTCCTCAGCCATCTGTAACAACTTCAACGAGGCAGGGTGCGCCGCGGCTGTCTGCAGACTGCTCCACGTCTGCACCCACTGCGGGGGCACCCATGCCCGCTCCACCTGCCCCCAACACCCCACCAAACCTTCCAAACCCAGCTGACATTCGGTCCACCTCTCCACCCCCATCAACATCCCCGCCCTGGCCGCCGCACTATCACGCCACCCAGACCCCGCAACTGCCTGCTTCCTCCTCGGAGGCCTTAACTATGGCTTCTCCCCCGGCCTCGTCACCCTCCCCACCAACACCCACACCTGCCACAACCTCCAGTCCGCCCTCACCGACCCAGACTCCGTCACTTCCTTGCTCAACAAGGAAGTGGCGAGCGGCTTTATGATCGGCCCATTCTCCACCCCACCCTTCCCCACCTACCGCATCAACCCCCTAGGCATCGCCACCAGGAAGTATTCAGGCAAAAAGAGGATCATCCTCGACCTCTCCTCCCCCCACGGCACCTCCACCCCCAGCGTCAACAGCCTCATCCCCAGCCCCCCCTTCTCCCTGCAGTACGCCACCATTGACGGCGCCATCAGGCTCATCCGACTCGCCGGCCAAGGCGCTTGGCTGGCCAAAGCCGACGTCACCGCAGCCTTCAAGATCCTCCCCTTCCACCCAGATTCTTGGCACCTTTTTGGGGTCTCCTGGCAGGACGCCTACTACTTCGCCGTCCGCCTCACCTTCGGCTGCAAGAGCAGCCCGAAGCTGTTCGACACACTAGCCGAAGCCCTCTGCTGGATCCTCACTAACAACCACAAGCTCCCCTACGTCACCCACCTGCTAGACGACTTCCTCGTCGTCACTCCCCCTCACGCACCCCCCGCCTCCGGCCTCACCACACTCACCTCCGTCTTCAACGACCTCGGCGTCCCCCTCGCCCTAGAGAAGACAGAGGGCCCTTCCACTTCCCTTGAGTTCCTGGGCATCACCCTGGACACTGTATCACTCCAAGCCTCCCTACCCCCCGACAAGCTCAACCGCATCACACTCCTCCTCTCCAATTACCTGAACCTCCCCCAGTGCAGCAAGCAACAGCTCCTCTCACTGCTCGGCCATCTCAACTACGCCATACGCATCGTCCCCCAAGGCCGCTCCTTCATCTCCAACCTCCTCCACCTTTCCACCTCAGTCCCCTCCCTTCACCACCAGGTCACTCTCGACACCCCCTGCCAAATGGAGCTCCGCCTTTGGCACCTCCTCCTCTCCAATTGGAACGGAATCACCTTATTTTATGACGACTTCATCTCCTCCCCCGAAGACCTCCAACTTTATACTGACGCGGCCCCCTCAGTAGGCTTCGGAGGCTACTACGCAAGACGCTGGTTCTCCTACCCCTGGCCCGACGACTTCCGCATCCTCGACCCCGACCATTCCCAGTCCTCCACCCTACATGAGCTCTACCCCATCATCATCGCCGCAGCCCTGTGGGGCTCAGAGTGGACCGGCAAGAGTGTCCTCATCCACACGGACAACCAGGCCGTGGTCCACATCATCAACAAAGGCCGCTGCTCCTCACTCCCCGTCATGTCCCTCCTGCGCCGCCTAACCTGGCTCTCCGTCACCCACCAGTTTCTCCTCCGCGCCGCCCACGTCCCAGGCCACCACAACTCCATCGCTGACTCCCTTTCCCGTTTTCTGTTCCAGAAATTCAAGACCTTGGCCCCGCAATCCGATCCCCTTCCAGTCCCGGTCCCTCCATTTTCCGACATCATCTTCCCCTAGAACACCCTCTCCACCACCTCATCCTCCAGTCCCAGCGCTCCATCCTGCTGAGCGTAGCAGACTCCACCCTCTCATCCTACCGGACAGCTTGGCACAACTTCCGGTCCTTCCACCTCCGCCACAATCTACACTTCCCCTCACTCGATCTCCTCTCCCTCTCCGCCTTCATCAGCTACAGCGCCTCCACCCTCTCCACCCGCTCCTCCACGATCAGAGTCTACCTATGCGGCATCAGCTTCTTCACCAAACTCCTAACCGGTTCGCCCCATCCATTCACCCAGCACCCCCAAATCATCCTCCAACTCAAAGGCTTGCAGCGCGGCGAACCGCGGCTTCCTCCCCGGCGCCTCCCCCTCACCATAGAGATCCTGGCCTCCTGCATCCACACCATCCGTTCCGGCTACGCCAACCAAACCTTCAACTCCACCCTCGAATCCATGTTCCTCCTGGCCTTCTACGGCTTCCTCCGCTGCTCTGAGTTCACGGCCGCCAACCATAACTTCGACCCCGCAATCCACCCCTGCCTCTCCGACTTAGCCTCCCACGACCACGACACGTTGGTCTTCACCCTGAAAAGAAGCAAGTCCTCCCAGCATCGCCCAATTCCCATCTACCTCTTCCGCATCAACTCCCCCACCAGTCCTTTCGACTCCCTGGTCAACCATGTCCGCCTCAGACAATCCCAGCACGCTCTCCCCACTGACCCCCTCTTCACAAATGAACACGGAACCGTCGCCACCCGCTGCTGGTTCCTCCTCCACCTCCGCCAAATCCTCACCACCTCAGGCTACCCGTCAGAAAACTTCTCCGGCCACTCCTTCCGCATCGGCGCCGCCTCCACCGCCGCCAGCCGAGGCCTCCAGGACCACACTGTCCGCCTGCTCGGCAGATGGTCCTCCCAAGCCTACCTGACCTACATCCGCTCCTCCCTCCACGACATCAGACAGGCCCACAACTCCCTGGCCTAGTGGTCGCCCCCCGTCTTCCTTTTGGGGATCACGCCTCCATGTGTGCCGCGGGCTGACCGCCACACGACCCCCTCCCCAAAGACTCCAGGGTCGGCGACCCCCCCGGAACCCACGCCCCGCTCCCCCCACTCTCCTCCTCATCATTCCATTCTTTCATTCAATAAAATCTTTAAACCTTCCACAATGTGTGTTCATTCCAAGAATTTCCAACTAGTGAAATGGAGTTGGAACAGATGTTCAGGAGGCGGAGGAACACACCTTGACCACACCTTCACGCCAATCTCCGCCCTCCACGCCAATCTACCTGAGCCTACTTATACCCGCCCAATACAACCCAGCATCCTCTATGCTTTTCGTATCCCACCTCCATCCCCATCACCTCCTCAGGACCAGCAGCACCTTCACTGCTCCATCTCCTCCTCCCTCTCTCCTCACCTCCTCCCTTCCTCAGAGTTCCCACGGGGGGATCACGCCTCCATGTGTGCCGCGGGCTGACCGCCACACGACCCCCTCCCCAAAGACTCCAGGGTCGGCGACCCCCCCGGAACCCACGCCCCGCTCCCCCCACTCTCCTCCTCATCATTCCATTCTTTCATTCAATAAAATCTTTAAACCTTCCACAATGTGTGTTCATTCCAACTAGTGAAATGAATATTATATTCAAAGATTGACACTCATTTACATGATTTTTCAAAAATGCCAGAGCTTGTAGATCTGCTATTTTTCAATATTCTTCAAAGTATAACATAATGCACCAAACGGGGTTCCTGTCCTGAATCCTGAATTGAGCATACAATGAAACCAAATGGACCAGATCTAAAAAGGGTCCATTGGTAATGGTTACCAACTCTCCATTTAGCTGGGCCCATGGGGACAACCTGGAATCCCCTCAAGGACCACTGGTGGTCAGGGCCACTGGTTGAAAACCATTGCATTGGACTATATGACATTATAAATGCATAATTTCCGTACATGGTAAAAAAAATCAAACAATTATATTTGTACACAAATATATGTATTGTATTTTATTACAAGAAATTAGGACTCTGGTAGAGGGGGCATGTTGAAATGCTTGGAGTCCTTGGATCCAACATAAATACCAGAATCTTCGTGAAGACGCATGACCGTTCTGATGAGCTGCTCTGCCAGACATCCCTAGCACCAACGGACAAAGTTCCGGTAGGCTGTGTACCGGTACTGCCTATTGGGCAGAGAAACAGACTGTGAGACATGATTTACTGTACATGGGCTTTGATGGTACGATTTTTGTACAACTGTGATATAATGACTTGAAACGACAACCACATGCACTCTGGCCACGTTCAGGTGTTTAGACAGATATCTGGTGTTGTGTTCATGATGTGATCATGCAATGGTTCAATTATTGACATGGTTCTGTTAGTGAGTGACATGTTGCCTCAATGTAATGGTTCACTGGACCCAGGGATGGTCGTTTAGATGGGTCCCAGGGACATTTTACGAGTCCTACTTCAACAACGTTAGAGTACAGTATTGCATCCCAGAGTCTAAGGATGTCATTTTCACTTCAAACTGCAATGATGCAAATAGCCTGCATCCTGGGCTATTTGCATCATTGCAGTTCCAAGTGAAAATGACATGGTGTCTTTTATTGACATGCAGATCCATGGTTCCTTTATTGATAGGCTATATGTGAGACATGACAACAAAGGTGATATAAGTGAAAATTAAATAGTTTTGTTTGTAAGATGACTGTTAGTTCGTTCTATTGGAATAATGGCATGGTTCTGTGGCAAAATAAATAATAGCCTATGCAACAATTCTGAATCATTTACATTGTTCTGGGTTGTTCTGGTATGTGCTTACAGTCAAATATGTTCAAAATTGGAATAATGGCATGGTTCTGTTGTGAAGTTACACCACATAGTTGCAATGTGATTCACATGACGTTATACATCATTGATTGATTGACATTTTTATTCAGCTTGTAGAATGGGTAGGCCTACATTTCAAGCACACGTGAATACAACAAGAAGATGAAACCAGAAAAGCACCAAGACTGGTTTGGTTGTAATCAGGGATGAAGTTTCATCCGAGTCACATTCAACATTAGCTCTGGTCCATAGCTCTAATGCCAGCAAAGGGCATTAGGGCTATTGACCAGAGATAATTCAACATGCACTATATATACTATACACGATGCAATACTGAATATGATAAAACAGCATGGTTTCTACATTTCACACTTTACCCCCATTTATTATGTCTAAGCAAACAATATTATTATTATATTGGTATTTTTTAGCCTGTGTAGCCTAGGAGCAGGACGATATAGTTGGCCACGTTGTGTTTATTTACCAATCTTTGTTGCTCCACCCCGTTGATATTTTCCACGTTCGATATTGGGATGAATGATGGGGAGTCCTCAACCTCAACCTGAAATGTCGCTTCGCTTCGGTGCTACCGAGGCACAGATTCTGTACGTGGGTAAAGTGCGCGGCGCATCTGAGGGTCCCTTCGTTGAGTGTTTTTTTTTTTTGCAAAACTAATGCTTGGAATGGATTCAGCATCATGAAAACCCCCTAGTTTGACATGTCACATGCTACATGCATGATGACATTTTGAATATTTTGCCTTCTATAGGTTGTAATTGGTATGGTCACATATTATGCCAATTATAAAAATTGCTCCAACATATGCAAGTTAGCATCCGGCAGTTTCTACATGCTGGGGACCCATACTAAACATTTCTAACATAAAACGTTGGTGTACTCAACATGTCCGGGTTCACTTTTTGGCTACTAGGCTATTTTTAGAGTGTTTATCATAGAGTATATATATAATAGAGACTGAACTAGCGCGAAGCTCCGCCCCCCCAGCTATTCATGTCAGTGGAAGTTGCTCAGTGGCGTTTTGAAGCACCCGGAAGACTGCCGGAAGTCCCTCCCAGGACCTCAACTTTGAGGTCCTGAGTGACGTAGGGCAACCGAGCGCTCAACGTTAAAGCCCAGCTGCACGGGGTTTCCCGGTCATGAATCCACGGGTCCGCCTGTAGTCCCTCCTCCTACCACTAGGACCCAGAGCTTCAACGTTGGAAAGTCTGCCTGCCCCCTTGGTGTTTATCCATGGATGTGGATATGTACAATATATATGATTTCAGAATAGGGCATTTTTAGATATTAACCCCTTCATGCTTAAAACAGCAAAATCCCATAAAATACAATATAAATCAATGCAAATGCAACACATTTTCATTGCAAAATAAATACTTATATCTCCTTTCCACCACAACCCCTTGATGAATTAACTCCTTCAGCCCTATTGTGAGCATTCTACACCAAAACATCAACAGAACATTGTGTGCATGACAAACCATATATAATCATTCATACTTATACATTATTATTACACATAATTATAAAGTGTGCATGCTGCACACTTTATAATTGCACAAATGCCATCTGGGGCATTTTTGTATTCTTAAGGTAGATTGTTAGGGCTCAGTGGCCTGATGTGTCTTTTTCCATCCAAACGACTCTGGGTCCCATGCCGGTGGACTTGGCTTTCTCAATTTGCATCCCATCCTCAGTGAACATGGCAGTTAAGATTGGTGCCAGCTCATAGGCGAGGGCATCCTCCACATGAACCTCACAGTCACTAGACAGGAGTATGATGACCCTTGAATAGATAGAATTTAGGTCATACACTTTGAGTGTATTATTTTAATGGATTTGGCTGTTGTTGCCACCATCTTCACTTTAGATGGGATGGTCTTGTAAAATACCTTTGACCAGGACATCTTTTCTAAATCTTGAAAAATTGTGTTCCCACTCTTTATAGTAGCCTCGCAGTGGCCAGACACAAATCTGCTCAGGGCCAAGGTATTCACGGTCCCTTGCTTCAAGTTTATTCTAATAATCCATTCTGCACTGTGGCCGTACCTCATGAAGGTGAACCCTATGAACTGGTTGGTCCACCGACAATTTCATGGTGTCACATAAAAATACCATTTAACATGTGGAAGTAGCTTTTCATGTAGTAGAGGCCATAACATCAGATGGAGAAGGCAGTCATCTCATGGTCAGACTAGATGTATATGACATCAGCAATTGCAATCTGATCCAATGCTCTCATCAGGTCCTCTGCCTCTGGTCCATCTGCGATCACACTGTAGCACAAGCTCAGCCATCAACTGCAGGGCACCCACACACATTCTGAAGGAACTTCTTTCCCATTCAACATCTTGACAAAAACATCTGACAGAACACCAGAAAGCCCACTTTCCGCTAATAGTGAACCTACTGTGTATAACCTATATCACAAAATCATCAAGGCATGTGTTGGAGCCAAAATGCTTTTGTTTATTTTTGTTTTATTTAAACGAATTTATGATGAATTTAACGTGTCCTTCTTATATTGAGTTTGAATACTACTGCTGCAAGAAAGTGGATGTTCTCAATAAATGGATTGACATATCCAAAAGAGATTCAATGACTTGATATTGAATTAATCATTGCACGTGTCAAACTAAAGTTCAACCCAGTTGCCCTGCTGTTTAGCCTAGAGGTTAGTAGAGTCACAAGCAATAGGTTCTGTGACCATCCTCTAGCAACAATGTTTTGATGATTGATTTGACCTCTGTGGACCCTTTATAAATGTTTTAGCCCCCATGTCCCTCGCAAAAATCCCGGCATTTTTAGCTAGAGGGCCAAATTCAAAATGGTGCACGGCGCCATAGCCAAAAATTGACTTTTGATCCAGATGACCTAGAATCATGTATGGAGACACTTTTTCATACAAGTCAACCATGAGGATTCCAAATCTGACACCATTTTAATCATAAGACCTCGTTTTGGCCCCGGAATTCAAGATGGCCACCATCCAGTAGCGTGAAAACGTAACTTTTGAATAGAAAAGTAATGTATTTAGGGGTTTTAATTTTTACAGACACAAAACACATTCAGAGCATTCTGTGTCACTGATTTATGAATGATTGCTGTGTGTCTAGCATGGCATAGGCAAGTCTATATTTGGTTCCTTCTTAGTTGACACCCATACTGGTACAACCATAGAGGTGTTAGGAGATCCATCCCCGGCCACATTAAGTGATGTTACTGCAGTTAAATCGTTAGTATTGTCTTGTGCTGGAGCTGTACTAGGTGCACGTGTATCCATGCCACGACTGAAATCATGGAGGCAGGTAGGGTGTTTTGCCTTACAGACCTCGCACACATGGGGATAACGACAACGTTTAGAGTTATGGCCGGATCTCAGGCATCCGTAACAGAGTCCCTTTTCCCTCACATAGTTACGTCGCTCCTCCAAAGACATTGCCGTAAACCTTAAGCAGCCCTGAAGTTGATGCGTGCCGTCTTGGCAGAGCATGCATGGAGGTTTTGAACTCTTTGGATATTGATAGCCGCCATCCGGGTCTGCTTGAGTATGGAAAACCCTAGCATTGTTCCCCTTTGTTTCTCTGTGATGTATTTTTTCCATGTTGGAATCTGAAGATCTGAGAGCGTGGGAAGATGTTATTGGGTTACATGCAATTTCTGCCTCTATGGAAACAAAATCAGAGAAAGTTTTGAAACTGGGAAAATCCTTGTTATCATGCAGACGCTGAGCTACTTGCCGATTCCACATGGAAGCTGTCCATTCGGGTAGCTTTTGAATGAGCCTTTGATTTTCCTCGCAGTCATTCAGAATTTCTAAACCCTTCACATGGGGCATGGCATCAAGTCTGCAAATTCACGCAATCCTAGGGCATCTCTGTTCTGAATCTTAGGCCATTTTGTAAGTTTCTCTCTGAAGGCTTTTTGAATAGTAAACGGCTGTCCATAGCGCTGTTGTAGTCTGTCCCAGGCTTCGCGATAGGCCTCACCATCGCTCCTATAGAAGGTGCCCTCCAGAACCTTACGAGCCGATCCACCCACGTATCTCTTTAAGTAACGTATCCAGGGGTGAAAGTGGGCCGGAACGGTCCGGAGCTCCGACCCGGTAAGACATGACCGGCCGGAGCGCACCGGAGCTATCAAAATACTATATTAAATAACCTGCCAAAACGCATGTCCAAGAGGAAAACAATCAAAACATAATCTACTAACGTCAGAATCGGGGTTTCTTAATAAAAAGTGCTTCTGAATTGTAACAGTGTGTTTGTGTCAGCCAGCGTAATGATCCGTTGTTATTCTGGGTGCCTGCCATGCAATGGCAGAAACACAGGTTGAAATCTAAAACGCATACTTAATAATTATTATAATCAATACGCGAAACTTCGACGTCTACGGCCGGCCGCACGGTTTGCCAAAGCCCCGCAATATATACATCAAAACGTGCGGCTCGGCCGGGAATGGTGTGCTTGTGCTTTTCTTTCCGATTCGTGTTACCGTGCCCACGTAATTCGCAATAAACGACGCGAAAAATGCCCCATTCAAAGTCGATGGGGAAACGCGTGGAAAAACAGAAAACGACACGTTACTTTGGAGCCACATTGCTCTGGCATACTGGTACGTAGAAACACGATTTGAACGTCAAACAGCACACGAGGCCATCGACTTTGTGGTGGTTCAGACGGAATTCGAATACGTTGCACGGTTTGCCCGCTATCGCAGTTCAAAGTGTGTGTGGTCTGAGCAATATTCTCGACTCAGAGTGTCGCACGCCCAGAGAGAGAGCGGATCAGAGTGAGAAGCCAATGTGAAGACTATACCGAAATTCTCCGAACAAATCGTCCTCACGGCCAAAATATTCACTTTACACGCATGGGTTTCGGTAATTTTGTAGCCACACTCGTCCTCTTTCACCCAATGTCACAACCAAAGCCCAGATACATACAGTACGTGAACTACAGCTCTGAAAGCGACAGGTGTACCATCATAATGTGTCAAAAACTCCATGTTAACTGCCTGAATGACTCAGCAATTTTTTCATCACAAGCACAATTCTTAACTCGCTCTTATAACCACGTTTTTCATCGTACCAATGCCACGATCGCACACGGCGTACCTCAATGCCTCGGGTCACTCACGGCGAAAACAAAAATCGCATTCGACTTTTACTTTTTGCGATAGAGCAATTTGTTCGGACATACCTGTCATTGACAGTCAGTGGGCTTTTAACATTCAATACTGTTTGCGTTTGCATAGACTAGCCCAGGTGAAAATGATACTTTGTTAATGATTCAAGGTCACCTGACCAACTCTCACACACGCGCGCACACACGCACATGCATGCACATGCACACATGTGCACGCACACACACACATTGAAAGTCAATAGAGGAATTCGGGGAAACACGTAACTCTGTCATTTCTCAACCGTTTCGGACGCAGGGCGGCTCGCCAGAACCGGGCCGCCCCCCTGAGCGAAACCAAATGGACCCCTTAGCATGTTAGCATGTTAGCATTAGCATGTTAGCATTAGCATGTTAGCATTAGCATGTTAGCATGTTAGCATGTTAGCATTAGCATATTAGCATGTTAGCATTAGCATGTTAGCATGTTAGCATTAACATGTTAGCATTAGCATGTTAGCATGTTAGCATTAGCATGTTAGCATTAGCATGTTAGCATTAGCATGTTAGCATTAGCATATTAGCATGTCAGCATTAGCATGTTAGCATTAGCATGTTAGCATGTTAGCATTAGCATGTTAGCATTAGCATGTTAGCATTAGCATGTTAGCATGTTAGCATTAGCATGTTAGCATTAGCATATTAGCATTAGCATGTTAGCATTAGCATGTTAGCATTAGCATATTAGCATGTCAGCATTAGCATGTTAGCATTAGCATGTTAGCATGTTAGCATTAGCATGTTAGCATTAGCATGTTAGCATTAGCATGTTAGCATTAGCATATTAGCATGTTAGCATTAGCATGTTAGCATTAGCATGTTAGCATTAGCATGTTAGCATGTTAGCATTAGCATGTTAGCATGTTAGCATTAGCATGTTAGCATTAGCATATTAGCATATTAGCATGTTAGCATTAGCATGTTAGCATTAGCATGTTAGCATGTTAGCATGTTAGCATTAGCATGTTAGCATGTTAGCATTAGCATGTTAGCATGTTAGCATTAGCATGTTAGCATGTTTGCATTAGCATGTTAGCATTAGCATATTAGCATGTTAGCATTAGCATGTTAGCATTAGCATGTTAGCATTAGCATGTTAGCATTAGCATGTTAGCATGTTAGCATTAGCATGTTAGCATGTTAGCATGTTAGCATTAGCATGTTAGCATTAGCATGTTAGCATTAGCATGTTAGCATTAGCATGTTAGCATTAGCATATTAGCATATTAGCATTAGCATATTAGCATTAGCATGTTAGCATTAGCATTTTAGCATGTTAGCATGTTAGCATTAGCATGTTAGCATTAGCATGTTAGTATTAGCATGTTAGCATGTTAGCATTAGAATGTTGGTGGCAACGTAATGTGCAATAAACTTAGACAAAATACCCCATTGAAAGTCAACCAAATGGACCCTTACAGGGTCTGAGAGGCTAAATGTCATCAAATGGTGGTCCGTGGCTCAAATGCTGCACAGACTTGGCGAGCTGCAGGCACCCAGTCAAATTTCCTGAAATTTGTTTCTAGTAATTATTATAATCACCAATACGCGAAACTTCGACGTCTATGGCCGGCCGCACGGTTTGCCAAAGCCCCGCAATATATACATCAAAACGTGCGGCTCGGCCGGGAATGGTGTGCTTGTGCTTTTCTTTCCGATTCGTGTTACCGTGCCGACGTAATTCGCAATAAACGACGCGAAAAATGCCCCATTCAAAGTCGATGGGGAGACGTGGGTGAAAACAGAAAACGACACGTTACTTTGGAGCCACATTGCTCTGGCATACTGGTACGTAGAAACACGATTCGAACGTCAAACAGCACACGAGGCCATCGACTTTGTGGTGGTTCAGACGGAATTCGAATACGTTGCACGGTTTGCCCGCTATCGCAGTTCAAAGTGTGTGTGGTCTGAGCAATATTCTCGACTCAGAGTGTCGCACGCCCAGAGAGAGAGCGGATCAGAGTGAGAAGCCAATGTGAAGACTATACCGAAATTCTCCGAACAAATCGTCCTCACGGCCAAAATATTCACTTTACACGCATGGGTTTCGGTAATTTTGTAGCCACACTCGTCCTCTTTCACCCAATGTCACAACCATAGCCCAGATACATACAGTACGTGAACTACAGCCCTGAAAGCGACAGGTGTACCATCATAATGTGTCATAAACTCCATGTTAAATGCCTGAATGAGTCAGCAATTTTTTCATCACAAGCACAATTCTTAACTCGCTCTTATAACCACGTTTTTTATCGTACCAATACCACGATCGCACACGGCGTACCTCAATGCCTCGGGTCACTCACGGGGAAAACAAAAATCGCATTCGACTTTAACTTTTTGCGATAGAGCAATTTGTTCGGACATACGTTCTCTCATAGAGAGTCAGTGGGCTTTTAACTTGCAATACTGTTTGCATTTGCATAGACTAGCCCAGGTGAAAATGATACTTTGTTAATGATTCAAGGTCACCTGACCAACTCTCACACACGCGCGCACACATGCACATGCACGCACATGCACACATGTGCACGCACACACACATTGAAAGTCAATAGAGAAATTCGGGGAAACACGTAACTCTGTCATTTCTCAACCGTTTCGGATGCGGGGCGGCTCGCCAGAACCGGGCCGCCCCCCTGAGCGAAACCAAATGGACCCCTTAGCATGTTAGCATTAGCATGTTAGCATTAGCATGTTAGCATGTTAGCATTAGTATGTTAGCATGTTAGCATTAGCATGTTAGCATGTTAGCATGTTAGCATTAGCATGTTAGCATGTTTGCATTAGCATGTTAGCATTAGCATATTAGCATGTTAGCATTAGCATGTTAGCATTAGCATGTTAGCATTAGCATGTTAGCATGTTAGCATTAGCATGTTAGCATTATCATGTTAGCATGTTAGCATTAGCATGTTAGCATTAGCATGTTAGCATTAGCATGTTAGCATGTTAGCATTAGCATGTTAGCATTAGCATATTAGCATTAGCATGTTAGCATTAGCATTTTAGCATGTTAGCATGTTAGCATGTTAGCATTAGCATGTTAGCATTAGCATGTTAGTATTAGCATGTTAGCATGTTAGCATTAGAATGTTGGTGGCAACGTAATGTGCAATAAACTTAGACAAAATACCCCATTGAAAGTCAACCAAATGGACCCTTACAGGGTCTGAGAGGCTAAATGTCATCAAATGGTGGTCCGTGGCTCAAATGCTGCACAGACTTGGCGAGCTGCAGGCACCCAGTCAAATTTCCTGAAATTTGTTTCTAGTTCTGGGTGCCTGCCATGCAATGGCAGAAACACAGGTTGAAATCTAAAACGCATACTTAATCGTAGTAATAATAATAATAATCACCAATACGCGAAACTTCGACGTCTATGGCCGGCCGCACGGTTTGCCAAAGCCCCGCAATATATACATCAAAACGTGCGGCTCGGCCGGGAATGGTGTGCTTGTGCTTTTCTTTCCGATTCGTGTTACCGTGCCAACGTAATTCGCAATAAACGACGCGAAAAATGCCCCATTCAAAGTCGATGGGGAAACGCGGGTAAAAACAGAAAACGACACGTTACTTTGGAGCCACATTGCTCTGGCATACTGGTACGTAGAAACACGATTCGAACGTCAAACAGCACACGAGGCCATCGACTTTGTGGTGGTTCAGACGGAATTCGAATACGTTGCACGGTTTGCCCGCTATCGCAGTTCAAAGTGTGTGTGGTCTGAGCAATATTCTCGACTCAGAGTGTCGCACGCCCAGAGAGAGAGCGGATCAGAGTGAGAAGCCAATGTGAAGACTATACCGAAATTCTCCGAACAAATCGTCCTCACGGCCAAAATATTCACTTTACACGCATGGGTTTCGGTAATTTTGTAGCCACACTCGTCCTCTTTCACCCAATGTCACAACCAAAGCCCAGATACATACAGTACGTGAACTACAGCTCTGAAAGCGACAGGTGTACCATCATAATGTGTCAAAAACTCCATGTTAACTGCCTGAATGACTCAGCAATTTTTTCATCACAAGCACAATTCTTAACTCGCTCTTATAACCACGTTTTTCATCGTACCAATGCCACGATCGCACACGGCGTACCTCAATGCCTCGGGTCACTCACGGTGAAAACAAAAATCGCATTCGACTTTTACTTTTTGCGACAGAGCAATTTGTTCGGACATACCTGTCATTGACAGTCAGTGGGCTTTTAACATTCAATACTGTTTGCGTTTGCATAGACTAGCCCAGGTGAAAATGATACTTTGTTAATGATTCAAGGTCACCTGACCAACTCTCACACACGCGCGCACACACGCACATGCATGCACATGCACACATGTGCACGCACACACACACATTGAAAGTCAATAGAGAAATTCGGGGAAACACGTAACTCTGTCATTTCTCAACCGTTTCGGACGCGGGGCGGCTCGCCAGAACCGGGCCGCCCCCCTGAGCGAAACCAAATGGACCCCTTAGCATGTTAGCATTAGCATGTTAGCATGTTAGCATGTTAGCATGTTAGCATTAGCATGTTAGCATGTTAGCATTAGCATGTTAGCATTAGCATGTTAGCATTAGCATGTTAGCATGTTAGCATGTTAGCATTAGCATGTTAGCATGTTAGCCTTAGCATGTTAGCATTAGCATATTAGCATGTTAGCATTAGCATGTTAGCATATTAGCATGTTAGCATTAGCATGTTAGCATGTTAGCATGTTAGCATGTTAGCATTAGCATGTTAGCATGTTAGCATTAGCATGTTAGCATGTTAGCATTAGCATGTTAGCATGTTAGCATGTTAGCATTAGCATGTTAGCATGTTAGCATTAGCATGTTAGCATGTTAGCATTAGCATGTTAGCATTAGCATGTTAGCATGTTAGCATTAGCATATTAGCATGTTAGCATTAGCATGTTAGCATATTAGCATGTTAGCATTAGCATGTTAGCATATTAGCATGTTAGCATTAGCATGTTAGCATGTTAGCATGTTAGCATTAGCATGTTAGCATGTTAGCATTAGCATGTTAGCATGTTAGCATTAGCATGTTAGCATTAGCATGTTAGCATGTTAGCATTAGCATGTTAGCATGTTAGCATGTTAGCATTAGCATGTTAGCATGTTAGCATTAGCATGTTAGCATGTTAGCATTAGCATGTTAGCATTAGCATGTTAGCATGTTAGCATTAGCATATTAGCATGTTAGCATTAGCATGTTAGTATATTAGCATGTTAGCATTAACATGTTAACATGTTAGCATTAGCATGTTAGCATTAGCATGTTAGCATGTTAGCATTAGCATGTTAGCATGTTAGCATTAGCATGTTAGCATGTTAGCATGTTAGCATTAGCATGTTAGCATTAGCATGTTAGCATGTTAGCATGTTAGCATTAGCATGTTAGCATGTTAGCATTAGCATGTTAGCATGTTAGCATTAGCATGTTAGCATTAGCATGTTAGCATGTTAGCATTAGCATATTAGCATGTTAGCATTAGCATGTTAGCATATTAGCATGTTAGCATTAGCATGTTAGCATGTTAGCATTCGCATGTTAGCATTAGCATGTTAGCATTAGCATGTTAGCATTAGCATGTTAGCATTAACATGTTAGCACTAACATGTTAGCACTAACATGTTAACATGTTAGCATTAGCATGTTAGCATTAGCATGTTAGCATTAGCATGTTAGCATGTTAGCATTAGCATGTTAGCATGTTAGCATTAGCATGTTAGCCTTAGCATGTTAGCATTAGCATATTAGCATGTTAGCATTAGCATGTTAGCATATTAGCATGTTAGCATTAGCATATTAGCATGTTAGCATTAGCATGTTAGCATATTAGCATGTTAGCATTAGCATGTTAGCATGTTAGCATTAGCATGTTAGCATTAGCATGTTAGCATGTTAGCATTAGCATGTTAGCATTAGCATGTTAGCATGTTAGCATTAGCATGTTAGCATGTTAGCATTAGCATGTTAGCATGTTAGCATTAGCATATTAGCATATTAGCATGTTAGCATTAGCATGTTAGCATTAGAATTTTAGCATGTTAGCATTTAGCATTAACATGTTAGCATTAGCATGTTAGTATTAGAATGTTGGTGGCAACGTAAACTTAGACAAAATACCCCATTGAAAGTCAACCAAATGGACCCTTACAGGGTCTGAGAGGCTAAATGTCATCAAATGGTGGTCCGTGGCTCAAATGCTGCACAGACTTGGCGAGCTGCAGGCACCCAGTCAAATTTCCTGAAATTTGTTTCTAGTTAAGTATGCGTTTTAGATTTCAACCTGTGTTTCTGCCATTGCATGGCAGGCACCCAGAATAATTATTATCAATACGCGAAACTTCGACGTCTACGGCCGGCCGCACGGTTTGCCAAAGCCCCGCAATATATACATCAAAACGTGCGGCTCGGCCGGGAATGGTGTGCTTGTGCTTTTCTTTCCGATTCGTGTTACCGTGCCGACGTAATTCGCAATAAACGACGCGAAAATGCCCCATTCAAAGTCGATGGGGAGACGCGGGGAAAAACAGAAAACGACACGTTACTTTGGAGCCACATTGCTCGGGCATACTGTTACGTAGAAACACGATTTAAACGTCAAACAGCACACGAGGCCATCGACTTTGTGGTGGTTCAGACGGAATTCGAATACGTTGCACGGTTTGCCCGCTATCGCAGTTCAAAGTGTGTGTGGTCTGAGCAATATTCTCGACTCAGAGTGTCGCACGCCCAGAGAGAGAGCGGATCAGAGTGAGAAGCCAATGTGAAGACTATACCGAAATTCTCCGAACAAATCGTCCTCACGGCCAAAATATTCACTTTACACGCATGGGTTTCGGTAATTTTGTAGCCACACTCGTCCTCTTTCACCCAATGTCACAACCAAAGCCCAGATACATACAGTACGTGAACTACAGCCCTGAAAGCGACAGGTGTACCATCATAATGTGTCAAAAACTCCATGTTAACTGCCTGAATGAGTCAGCAATTTTTTCATCACAAGCACAATTCTTAACTCGCTCTTATAACCACGTTTTTTATCGTACCAATACCACGATCGCACACGGCGTACCTCAATGCCTCGGGTCACTCACGGTGAAAACAAAAATCGCATTCGACTTTTACTTTTTGCGATAGAGCAATTTGTTCGGACATACGTTCTGTCATAGAGAGTCACTGTGCTTTTAACTTTCAATACTGTTTGCATTGCATAGACTAGCCCAGGTGAAAATGATACTTTGTTAATGATTCAAGGTCACCTGACCAACTCTCACACACGCGCGCACACACACGCACATGCACACATGTGCACGCACACACACACATTGAAAGTCAATAGAGAAATTCGGGGAAACACGTAACTCTGTCATTTCTCAACCGTTTCGGACGTGGGGCGGCTCGCCAGAACCGGGCCGCCCCCCCTGAGCGAAACCAAATGGACCCCTTAGCATGTTAGCATTAGCATGTTAGCATGTTAGCATTAGCATATTAGCATGTTAGCATGTTAGCATTAGCATGTTAACATGTTAGCATGAGCATGTTAGCATTAGCATGTTAGCATGTTAACATTAGCATTAGCATGTTAGCATTAGCATATTAGCATGTTAGCATTAGCATGTTAGCATGTTAGCATTAGCATGTTAGCATGTTAGCATTAGCATGTTAGCATTAGCATGTTAGCATTAGCATGTTAACATTAGCATGTTAGCATTAGCATGTTAGCATTAGCATATTAGCATGTTAGCATGTTAGCATTAGCATGTTAACATTAGCATGTTAGCATGTTAGCATTAGCATGTTAACATGTTAGCATTAGCATGTTAGCATTTAGCATGTTAGCATGTTAGCATTAGCATGTTAGCATTAGCATATTAGCATTAGCATGTTAGCATTAGCATGTTAGCATGTTAGCATTAGCATATTAGCATGTTAGCATATTAGCATGTTAGCATGTTAGCATTAGCATGTTAGCATTAGCATGTTAGCATGTTAGCATTAGCATATTAGCATGTTAGCATTAGCATGTTAGCATGTTAGCATTAGCATGTTAGCATTAGCATGTTAGCATGTTAGCATGAGCATGTTAGCATTAGCATGTTAGCATGTTAACATTAGCATTAGCATGTTAGCATTAGCATGTTAGCATGTTAGCATTAGCATGTTAGCATGTTAGCATTAGCATGTTAGCATGTTAACATTAGCATGTTAGCTAATGCTAACAAAGTGTGTTAGCATTAGTAATTATTATAATCACCAATACGCGAAACTTTGACGTCTATGGCCGGCCGCACGGTTTGCCAAAGCCCCGCAATATATACATCAAAACGTGCGGCTCGGCCGGGAATGGTGTGCTTGTGCTTTTTTTTCCGATTCGTGTTACCGTGCCGACGTAATTCGCAATAAACGACGCGAAAATGCCCCATTCAAAGTCGATGGGGAGACGCGGGTAAAAACAGAAAACGACACGTTACTTTCACCCACTTTGCACCCAGTCAAATTTCAGGAAATTTGACTGGGTGCCTACAGCTCGCCAAGTCTGTGCAGCATTTGAGCCACGGACCACCATTTGATGACATTTAGCCTCTCAGACCCTGTAAGGGTCCATTTGGTTGACTTTCAATGGGGTATTTTGTCTAAGTTTATTGCACATTACGTTGCCACCAACATTCTAATGCTAACATGCTAACATGCTAATACTAACATGCTAACATGCTAATGCTAACATGCTAAAATGCTAACATGTTAATGCTAACATGCTAACATGCTAATGCTAACATGCTAATGCTAACATGCTAATGCTAACATGTTAACATGCTAATGCTAACATGCTAACATGCTAATGCTAACATGCTAATGCTAACATGCTAATATGCTAACATGCTAATGCTAACATGCTAATGCTAACATGCTAATGCTAACATGCTAACATGCTAATGCTAACATGATAATATGCTAATGCTAACATGCTAACATGCTAATGCTAACATGCTAACATGCTAACGCTAACATGCTAACATGCTAATGCTAACATGCTAATGCTAACATGCTAACATGCTAACGCTAACATGCTAACATGCTAATGCTAACATGCTAATGCTAACATGCTAACATGATAATGCTAATATGCTAATGCTAACATGCTAATGCTAACATGCTAACATGCTAAAATGCTAATGCTAACATGCTAAAATGCTAACATGCTAACATGTTAACATGCTAATGCTAACATGCTAATGCTAACATGCTAACATGCTAATGCTAACATGCTAATGCTAACATGCTAACATGCTAATGCTAACATGCTAATGCTAACATGCTAACATGCTAATGCTAACATGCTAATGCTAACATGCTAACATGCTAACATGCTAATGCTAACATGCTAATGCTAACATGCTAACATGCTAATGCTAACATGCTAACATGCTAATGCTAACATGCTAATGCTAACATGCTAACATGCTAATGCTAACATGCTAACATGCTAATGCTAACATGCTAACATGCTAATGCTAACATGCTAATGCTAACATGCTAACATGCTAATGCTAACATGCTAATGCTAACATGCTAACATGCTAACATGCTAATGCTAACATGCTAATGCTAACATGCTAACATGCTAATGCTAACATGCTAATGCTAACATGCTAACATGCTAATGCTAACATGCTAATGCTAACATGCTAACATGCTAATGCTAACATGCTAATGCTAACATGCTAATGCTAACATGCTAACATGCTAACATGCTAATGCTAACATGCTAATGCTAACATGCTAACATGCTAATGCTAACATGCTAATGCTAACATGCTAATGCTAATATGCTAACATGCTAATGCTAACATGCTAATGCTAACATGCTAACATGCTAATGCTAACATGCTAATGCTAACATGCTAACATGCTAATGCTAACATGCTAATGCTAACATGCTAACATGCTAATGCTAACATGCTAATGCTAACATGCTAATGCTAACATGCTAATATGCTAACATGCTAATGCTAACATGCTAATGCTAACATGCTAATGCTAACATGCTAACATGCTAATGCTAACATGATAATATGCTAATGCTAACATGCTAACATGCTAATGCTAACATGCTAACATGCTAACATGCTAATGCTAACATGCTAAGGGGTCCATTTGGTTTCGCTCAGGGGGGCGGCCCGGTTCTGGCGAGCCGCCCCGCGTCTGAAACGGTTGAGAAATGACAGAGTTACGTGTTTCCCCGAATTTCTCTATTGACTTTCAATGTGTGTGTGTGCGTGCACATGTGTGCATGTGCGTGCATGTGCGTGTGTGCGCGCGTGTGTGAGAGTTGGTCAGGTGACCTTGAATCATTAACAAAGTATCATTTTCACCTGGGCTAGTCTATGCAATGCAAACAGTATTGAAAGGTAAAGCACACTGACTCTCTATGACAGAACGTATGTCCGAACAAATTGCTCTATCGCAAAAAGTAAAAGTCGAATGCGATTTTTGTTTTCACCGTGAGTGACCCGAGGCATTGAGGTACGCCGTGTGCGATCGTGGTATTGGTACGATGAAAAACGTGGTTATAAGTGCGAGTTAAGAATTGTGCTTGTGATGAAAAAATTGCTGACTCATTCAGGCATTTAACATGGAGTTTATGACACATTATGATGGTACACCTGTCGCTTTCAGGGCTGTAGTTCACGTACTGTATGTATCTGTGCTATGGTTTTGACATTGGGTGAAAGAGGACGAGTGTGGCTACAAAATTACCGAAACCCATGCGTGTAAAGTGAATATTTTGGCCGTGAGGACGATTTGTTCGGAGAATTTCGGTATAGTCTTCACATTGGCTTCTCACTCTGATCCGCTCTCTCTCTGGGCGTGCGACACTCTGAGTCGAGAATATTTCTCAGACCACACACACTTTGAACTGCGATAGCGGGCAAACCGTGCAACGTATTCGAATTCCGTCTGAACCACCACAAAGTCGATGGCCTCGTGTGCTGTTTGACGTTTAAATCGTGTTTCTACGTAACAGTATGCCAGAGCAATGTGGCTCCAAAGTAACGTGTCGTTTTCTGTTTTTACACGCGTTTCCCCATCGACTTTGAATGGGGCATTTTTCGCGTCGTTTATTGCGAATTACGTGGGCACGGTAACACGAATCGGAAAGAAAAGCACAAGCACACCATTCCCGGCCGAGCCGCACGTTTTGATGTATATATTGCGGGGCTTTGGTAAACCGTGCGGCCGGCCATAGACGTCGAAGTTTCGCGTATTGGTGATTATTATTATTATTACTACGATTAAGTATGCGTTTTAGATTTCAACCTGTGTTTCTGCCATTGCATGGCAGGCACCCAGAACTAGAAACAAATTTCAGGAAATTTGACTGGGTGCCTGCAGCTCGCCAAGTCTGTGCAGCATTTGAGCCACGGACCACCATTTGATGACATTTAGCCTCTCAGACCCTGTAAGGGTCCATTTGGTTGACTTTCAATGGGGTATTTTGTCTAAGTTTATTGCACATTACGTTGCCACCAACATTCTAATGCTAACATGCTAACATGCTAATACTAACATGCTGATGATAACATGCTAATGCTAACATGCTAATATGCTAATGCTAACATGCTAATGCTAACATGCTAACATGCTAATGCTAACATGCTAACATGCTAATGCTAACATGCTAATGCTAACATGCTAATGCTAACATGCTAACATGCTAACATGCTAATGCTAACATGCTAATGCTAATATGCTAATGCTAACATGCTAATGCTAACATGCTAATATGCTAATGCTAACATGCTAATGCTAACATGCTAACATGCTAATGCTAACATGCTAATGCTAACATGCTAACATGCTAACATGCTAATGCTAACATGCTAATATACTAATGCTAACATGCTAATGCTAACATGCTAATGCTAACATGCTAACATGCTAACATGCTAACATGCTAATGCTAACATGCTAACATGCTGATGCTAACATGCTAACATGCTAATGCTAACATGCTAATATGCTAATGCTAACATGCTAATGCTAATGTTAACATGCTAACATGCTAATGCTAACATGCTCATGCTAACATGCTAACATGCTAATGCTAACATGCTAATGCTAACATGCTAACATGCTAATATGCTAATGCTAACATGCTAACATGCTAATGCTAACATGCTAATGCTAACATGCTAATATGCTAACATGCTAATATGCTAATGCTAACATGCTAACATGCTAATGCTAACATGCTAATGCTAATATGTTAATGCTAACATGCTAATGCTAACATGCTAACATGCTAAATGCTAACATGCTAATGCTAACATGTTAACATGCTAATGCTAACATGCTAACATGCTAATGTTAACATGCTAATGCTAACATGCTAACATGCTAATATGCTAATGCTAACATGCTAATGCTAACATGCTAATGTTAACATG
The DNA here is from genome assembly GCF_951216825.1 of Electrona antarctica. NCBI lineage: Eukaryota > Metazoa > Chordata > Actinopteri > Myctophiformes > Myctophidae > Electrona > Electrona antarctica. The sequence continues at coordinate 58,869,532 of NC_136807.1, forward strand.
CTAATGCTAACATGCTAATGCTAACATGCTAATGCTAACATGCTAACATGCTAATGCTAACATGCTAATATGCTAATGCTAACATGCTAATGCTAATGTTAACATGCTAACATGCTAATGCTAACATGCTCATGCTAACATGCTAACATGCTAATGCTAACATGCTAATGCTAACATGCTAATGCTAACATGCTAACATGCTAACATGCTAATGCTAACATGCTAACATGCTAACATGCTAATGCTAACATGCTAATGCTAACATGCTAACATGCTAATATGCTAACATGCTAATATGCTAATGCTAACATGCTAACATGCTAATGCTAACATGCTAATGCTAATATGCTAATGCTAACATGCTAATGCTAACATGCTAACATGCTAAATGCTAACATGCTAATGCTAACATGTTAACATGCTAATGCTAACATGCTAACATGCTAATGTTAACATGCTAATGCTAACATGCTAACATGCTAACATGCTAATGCTAACATGCTAATGCTAACATGCTAATGTTAACATGCTAATGCTAACATGCTAATGCTAACATGCTAATGCTAACATGCTAACATGCTAATGCTAACATGCTAACATGCTAATGCTAACATGCTAATATGCTAATGCTAACATGCTAATGCTAATGTTAACATGCTAACATGCTAATGCTAACATGCTCATGCTAACATGCTAACATGCTAATGCTAACATGCTAACATGCTAATGCTAACATGCTAATATGCTAATGCTAACATGCTAATGCTAACATGCTAATGTTAACATGCTAACATGCTAATGCTAATATGCTAATGCTAACATGCTAATGCTAACATGCTAACATGCTAAATGCTAACATGCTAATGCTAACATGTTAACATGCTAATGCTAACATGCTAACATGCTAATGTTAACATGCTAATGCTAACATGCTAACATGCTAATATGCTAATGCTAACATGCTAATGCTAACATGCTAATGTTAACATGCTAACATGCTAATGCTAACATGCTAACATGCTAATATGCTAATGCTAACATGCTAATGCTAATGTTAACATGCTAATGCTAACATGCTCATGCTAACATGCTAACATGCTAATGCTAACATGCTAACATGCTAATATGCTAATGCTAACATGCTAACATGCTAATGCTAACATGCTAATGCTAACATGCTAAGGGGTCCATTTGGTTTCGCTCAGGGGGGGCGGCCCGGTTCTGGCGAGCCGCCCCACGTCCGAAACGGTTGAGAAATGACAGAGTTACGTGTTTCCCCGAATTTCTCTATTGACTTTCAATGTGTGTGTGTGCGTGCACATGTGTGCATGTGCATGTGTGTGCGCGCGTGTGTGAGAGTTGGTCAGGTGACCTTGAATCATTAACAAAGTATCATTTTCACCTGGGCTAGTCTATGCAATGCAAACAGTATTGAAAGTAAAAAGCACAGTGACTCTCTATGACAGAACGTATGTCCGAACAAATTGCTCTATCGCAAAAAGTAAAAGTCGAATGCGATTTTTGTTTTCACCGTGAGTGACCCGAGGCATTGAGGTACGCCGTGTGCGATCGTGGTATTGGTACGATAAAAAACGTGGTTATAAGAGCGAGTTAAGAATTGTGCTTGTGATGAAAAAATTGCTGACTCATTCAGGCAGTTAACATGGAGTTTTTGACACATTATGATGGTACACCTGTCGCTTTCAGGGCTGTAGTTCACGTACTGTATGTATCTGGGCTTTGGTTGTGACATTGGGTGAAAGAGGACGAGTGTGGCTACAAAATTACCGAAACCCATGCGTGTAAAGTGAATATTTTGGCCGTGAGGACGATTTGTTCGGAGAATTTCGGTATAGTCTTCACATTGGCTTCTCACTCTGATCCGCTCTCTCTCTGGGCGTGCGACACTCTGAGTCGAGAATATTGCTCAGACCACACACACTTTGAACTGCCATAGCGGGCAAACCGTGCAACGTATTCGAATTCCGTCTGAACCACCACAAAGTCGATGGCCTCGTGTGCTGTTTGACGTTTAAATCGTGTTTCTACGTAACAGTATGCCCGAGCAATGTGGCTCCAAAGTAACGTGTCGTTTTCTGTTTTTACCCGCGTCTCCCCATCGACTTTGAATGGGGCATTTTCGCGTCGTTTATTGCGAATTACGTCGGCACGGTAACACGAATCGGAAAGAAAAGCACAAGCACACCATTCCCGGCCGAGCCGCACGTTTTGATGTATATATTGCGGGGCTTTGGCAAACCGTGCGGCCGGCCGTAGACGTCGAAGTTTCGCGTATTGATGATGATAATTAAGTATGCGTTTTAGATTTCAACCTGTGTTTCTGCCATTGCATGGCAGGCACCCAGAACTAGAAACAAATTTCAGGAAATTTGACTGGGTGCCTGCAGCTCGCCAAGTCTGTGCAGCATTTGAGCCACGGACCACCATTTGATGACATTTAGCCTCTCAGACCCTGTAAGGGTCCATTTGGTTGACTTTCAATGGGGTATTTTGTCTAAGTTTATTGCACATTACGTTGCCACCAACATTCTAATGCTAACATGCTAACATGCTAATACTAACATGCTGATGATAACATGCTAATGCTAACATGCTAATATGCTAATGCTAACATGCTAATGCTAACATGCTAACATGCTAATGCTAACATGCTAACATGCTAATGCTAACATGCTAATGCTAACATGCTAATGCTAACATGCTAACATGCTAACATGCTAATGCTAACATGCTAATGCTAATATGCTAATGCTAACATGCTAATATGCTAATGCTAACATGCTAATGCTAACATGCTAACATGCTAATGCTAACATGCTAATGCTAACATGCTAATGCTAACATGCTAACATGCTAACATGCTAATGCTAACATGCTAATATACTAATGCTAACATGCTAATGCTAACATGCTAATGCTAACATGCTAACATGCTAACATGCTAACATGCTAATGCTAACATGCTAATGCTAACATGCTAACATGCTAATGCTAACATGCTAATGCTAACATGCTAACATGCTAATGCTAACATGCTAACATGCTAATGCTAACATGCTAATGCTAACATGCTAAGGGGTCCATTTGGTTTCGCTCAGGGGGGCGGCCCGGTTCTGGCGAGCCGCCCCGCGTCCGAAACGGTTGAGAAATGACAGAGTTACGTGTTTCCCCGAATTTCTCTATTGACTTTCAATGTGTGTGTGTGCGTGCACATGTGTGCATGTGCGTGCATTTGCGTGTGTGCGCGCGTGTGTGAGAGTTGGTCAGGTGACCTTGAATCATTAACAAAGTATCATTTTCACCTGGGCTAGTCTATGCAATGCAAACAGTATTGAAAGGTAAAGCACAGTGACTCTCTATGACAGAACGTATGTCCGAACAAATTGCTCTATCGCAAAAAGTAAAAGTCGAATGCGATTTTTGTTTTCCCCGTGAGTGACCCGAGGCATTGAGGTACGCCGTGTGCGATCGTGGTATTGGTACGATAAAAAACGTGGTTATAAGTGCGAGTTAAGAATTGTGCTTGTGATGAAAAAATTGCTGACTCATTCAGGCATTTAACATGGAGTTTTTGACACATTATGATGGTACACCTGTCGCTTTCAGGGCTGTAGTTCACGTACTGTATGTATCTGGGCTATGGTTGTGACATTGGGTGAAAGAGGACGAGTGTGGCTACAAAATTACCGAAACACATGAGTGTAAAGTGAATATGTTGGCCGTGACGACGATTTGTTCGGAGAATTTCGGTATAGTCTTCACATTGGCTTCTCACTCTGATCCGCTCTCTCTCTGGGCGTGCGACACTCTGAGTCGAGAATATTGCTCAGACCACACACACTTTGAACTGCGATAGCGGGCAAACCGTGCAACCTATTCGAATTCCGTCTGAACCATCACAAAGTCGATGGCCTCGTGTGCTGTTTGACGTTTAAATCGTGTTTCTACGTAACAGTATGCCAGAGCAATGTGGCTCCAAAGTAACGTGTCGTTTTCTGTTTTTCCACGCGTTTCCCCATCGACTTTGAATGGGGCATTTTTCGCGTCGTTTATTGCGAATTACGTCGGCACGGTAACACGAATCGGAAAGAAAAGCACAAGCACACTATTCCCGGCCGAGCCGCACGTTTTGATGTATATATTGCGGGGCTTTGGCAAACCGTGCGGCCGGCCGTAGACGTCGAAGTTTCGCGTATTGATTATAATAATTATTAAGTATGCGTTTTAGATTTCAACCTGTGTTTCTGCCATTGCATGGCAGGCACCCAGAACTAGAAACAAATTTCAGGAAATTTGACTGGGTGCCTACAGCTCGCCAAGTCTGTGCAGCATTTGAGCCACGGACCACCATTTGATGACATTTAGCCTCTCAGACCCTGTAAGGGTCCATTTGGTTGACTTTCAATGGGGTATTTTGTCTAAGTTTATTGCACATTACGTTGCCACCAACATTCTAATGCTAACATGCTAACATGCTAATACTAACATGCTAATGCTAACATGCTAATGCTAACATGCTAACATGCTAATGCTAACATACTAACATGCTAATGTTAACATGCTAACATGCTAATGCTAACATGCTAACATGCTAATGCTAACATGCTAACATGCTAATGCTAACATGCTAACATGCTAATGCTAACATGCTAATGCTAACATGCTAATGCTAACATGCTAATGCTAACATGCTAACTTGCTAATGCTAACATGCTAATGCTAACATGCTAATGCTAACATGCTAACATGCTAATACTAACATGCTAATGCTAACATGCTAATGCTAACATGCTAATGCTAACATGCTAACATGCTAATGCTAACATGCTAATGCTAACATGCTAACATGCTAATGCTAACATGCTAACATGCTAATGCTAACATGCTCATGCTAACATGCTAACATGCTAATGCTAACATGCTAATGCTAACATGCTAATGCTAACATGCTAACATGCTAACATGCTAATGCTAACATGCTAACATGCTAATGCTAACATGCTAATATGCTAATGTTAACATGCTAACATGCTAATGCTAATGTTAACATGCTAACATGCTAATGCTAACATGTTAATGCTAACATGCTAACATGCTAATGCTAACATGCTAATGCTAACATGCTAACATGCTAATGCTAACATGCTAATGCTAACATGCTAACATGCTAATGCTAACATGCTAACATGCTAATGCTAACATGCTAATGCTAACATGCTAACATACTAATGCTAACATGCTAATGCTAACATGCTAACATGCTAATGCTAACATGCTAATGCTAACATGCTAACTTGCTAATGCTAACATGCTAATGCTAACATGCTAATGCTAACATGCTAACATGCTAATACTAACATGCTAACATGCTAATGCTAACATGCTAATGCTAACATGCTAATGCTAACATGCTAACATGCTAATGCTAACATGCTAACATGCTAATGCTAACATGCTAATGCTAACATGCTAACATGCTAATGCTAACATGCTAACATGCTAATGCTAACATGCTAACATGCTAATGCTAACATGTTAACATGCTAATGCTAACATGATCATGCTAACATGCTAACATGCTAATGCTAACATGCTAATGCTAACATGCTAATGCTAACATGCTAACATGCTAACATGCTAACATGCTAATGCTAACATGCTAACATGCTAATGCTAACATGCTAATATGCTAATGCTAACATGCTAACATGCTAATGCTAATGTTAACATGCTAACATGCTAATGCTAACATGCTAATGCTAACATGCTAACATGCTAATGCTAACATGCTAATGCTAACATGCTAACATGCTAATGCTAACATGCTAATGCTAACATGCTAACATGCTAATGCTAACATGCTAACATGCTAATGCTAACATGCTAACATGCTAATGCTAACATGCTAATGCTAACATGCTAAGGGGTCCATTTGGTTTCGCTCAGGGGGGCGGCCCGGTTCTGGCGAGCCGCCCCGCGTCCGAAACGGTTGAGAAATGACAGAGTTACGTGTTTCCCTGAATTTCTCTATTGACTTTCAATGTGTGTGTGTGCGTGCACATGTGTGCATGTGCGTGCACGTGCGTGCGTGTGCGTGTGTGCGAGAGTTGGTCAGGTGACCTTGAATCATTAACAAAGTATCATTTTCACCTGGGCTAGTCTATGCAATGCAAACAGTATTGAAAGGTAAAGCACACTGACTCTCTATGAGAGATCGTATGTCCGAACAAATTGCTCTATCGCAAAAAGTAAAAGTCGAATGCGATTTTTGTTTTCCCCGTGAGTGACCCGAGGCATTGAGGTACGCCGTGTGCGATCGTGGTATTGGTACGATACAAAACGTGGTTATAAGTGCGAGTTAAGAATTGTGCTTGTGATGAAAAAATTGCTGACTCATTCAGGCATTTAACATGGAGTTTATGACACATTATGATGGTACACCTGTCGCTTTCAGGGCTGTAGTTCACGTACTGTATGTATCTGTGCTATGGTTTTGACATTGGGTGAAAGAGGACGAGTGTGGCTACAAAATTACCGAAACCCATGCGTGTAAAGTGAATATTTTGGCCGTGAGGACGATTTGTTCGGAGAATTTCGGTATAGTCTTCACATTGGCTTCTCACTCTGATCCGCTCTCTCTCTGGGCGTGCGACACTCTGAGTCGAGAATATTTCTCAGACCACACACACTTTGAACTGCGATAGCGGGCAAACCGTGCAACGTATTCGAATTCCGTCTGAACCACCACAAAGTCGATGGCCTCGTGTGCTGTTTGACGTTTAAATCGTGTTTCTACGTAACAGTATGCCAGAGCAATGTGGCTCCAAAGTAACGTGTCGTTTTCTGTTTTTACACGCGTTTCCCCATCGACTTTGAATGGGGCATTTTTCGCGTCGTTTATTGCGAATTACGTGGGCACGGTAACACGAATCGGAAAGAAAAGCACAAGCACACCATTCCCGGCCGAGCCGCACGTTTTGATGTATATATTGCGGGGCTTTGGCAAACCGTGCGGCCGGCCGTAGACGTCGAAGTTTCGCGTATTGATTATAATAATTATTCTGGGTGCCTGCCATGCAATGGCAGAAACACAGGTTGAAATCTAAAACGCATACTTAATTATCATCATCAATACGCGAAACTTCGACGTCTACGGCCGGCCGCACGGTTTGCCAAAGCCCCGCAATATATACATCAAAACGTGCGGCTCGGCCGGGAATGGTGTGCTTGTGCTTTTCTTTCCGATCCGTGTTACCGTGCCCACGTAATTCGCAATAAACGACGCGAAAAATGCCCCATTCAAAGTCGATGGGGAAACGCGGGTAAAAACAGAAAACGACACGTTACTTTGGAGCCACATTGCTCTGGCATACTGGTACGTAGAAACACGATTTAAACGTCAAACAGCACACGAGGCCATCGACTTTGTGGTGGTTCAGACGGAATTCGAATACGTTGCACGGTTTGCCCGCTATCGCAGTTCAAAGTGTGTGTGGTCTGAGCAATATTCTCGACTCAGAGTGTCGCACGCCCAGAGAGAGAGCGGATCAGAGTGAGAAGCCAATTTGAAGACTATACCGAAATTCTCCGAACAAATCGTCCTCACGGCCAAAATATTCACTTTACACGCATGGGTTTCGGTAATTTTGTAGCCACACTCGTCCTCTTTCACCCAATGTCACAACCAAAGCCCAGATACATACAATACGTGAACTACAGCCCTGAAAGCGACAGGTGTACCATCATAATGTGTCATAAACTCCATGTTAAATACCTGAATGAGTCAGCAATTTTTTCATCACAAGCACAATTCTTAACTCGCTCTCATAACCACGTTTTTTATCGTACCAATACCACGATCGCACACGGCGTACCTCAATGCCTCGGGTCACTCACGGCTGAAACAAAAATCGCATTCGACTTTTACTTTTTGCGATAGAGCAATTTGTTCGGACATACGTTCTCTCATAGAGAGTCAGTGTGCTTTTACCTTTCAATACTGTTTGCATTGCATAGACTAGCCCAGGTGAAAATGATACTTTGTTAATGATTCAAGGTCACCTGACCAACTCTCACACACACGCGCACACACGCACATGCACGCACATGCAGACATGTGCACGCACACACACACATTGAAAGTCAATAGAGAAATTCGGGGAAACACGTAACTCTGTCATTTCTCAACCGTTTCGGACGCGGGGCGGCTCGCCAGAACCGGGCCGCCCCCCCTGAGCGAAACCAAATGGACCCCTTAGCATGTTAGCATTAGCATGTTAGCATTAGCATGTTAGCATTAGCATATTAGCATGTTAGCATTAGCATGTTAGCATGTTAGCATGTTAGCATTAGCATGTTAGCATTAGCATGTTAGCATGTTAGCATTAGCATGTTAGCATTAGCATGTTAGCATGTTAGCATTAGCTTGTTAGCATGTTAGCATTAGCATGTTAGCATTAGCATGTTAGCATTAGCATGTTAGCATGTTAGCATTAGCATGTTAGCATGTTAGCATTAGCATGTTAGCATGTTAGCATTAGCATGTTAGCATTAGCATGTTAGCATGTTAGCATGTTAGCATGTTAGCATGTTAGCATTAGCATGTTAGCATTAGCATGTTAGCATGTTAGCATTAGCTTGTTAGCATGTTAGCATTTTAGCATGTTAACATTAGCATGTTAGCATGTTAGCATTAGCATGTTAGCATTAGCATGTTAGCATTAGCATGTTAGCATGTTAGCATTAGCTTGTTAGCATTAGCATGTTAGCATTAGCATGTTAGCATGTTAGCATTAGCATGTTAGCATGTTAGCATTAGCATGTTAGCATTAGCATGTTAGCATTAGCATGTTAGCATTAGCATGTTAGCATTAGCATGTTAGCATGTTAGCATTAGCATGTTAGCATTAGCATGTTAGCATTAGCTTGTTAGCATTAGCTTGTTAGCATGTTAGCATTAGCATGTTAACATTAGCATGTTAGCATTAGCATGTTAGCATTAGCATGTTAGCATGTTAGCATTAGCATGTTAGCATTAGCATGTTAGCATTAGCATGTTAGCATTAGCTTGTTAGCATGTTAGCATTAGCTTGTTAGCATGTTAGCATGAGCATGTTAGCATTAGCATGTTAGCATGTTAACATTAGCATTAGCATGTTAGCATTAGCATATTAGCATGTTAGCATTAGCATGTTAGCATGTTAGCATTAGCATGTTAGCATGTTAGCATTAGCATGTTAGCATTAGCATGTTAGCATTAGCATGTTAACATTAGCATGTTAGCATTAGCATGTTAGCATTAGCATGTTAGCATGTTAGCATGTTAGCATTAGCATGTTAACATTAGCATGTTAGCATGTTAGCATGTTAGCATTAGCATATTAGCATGTTAGCATGTTAGCATTAGCATATTAGCATGTTAGCATATTAGCATGTTAGCATTAGCATGTTAGCATTAGCATGTTAGCATGTTAGCATGTTAGCATTAGCATGTTAGCATTAGCATGTTAGCATTAGCATGTTAGCATGTTAGCATGAGCATGTTAGCATTAGCATGTTAGCATGTTAACATTAGCATTAGCATGTTAGCATTAGCATATTAGCATGTTAGCATTAGCATGTTAGCATGTTAGCATTAGCATGTTAGCATGTTAGCATTAGCATGTTAGCATTAGCATGTTAGCATTAGCATGTTAACATTAGCATGTTAGCATGTTAGCATTAGCTTGTTAGCATGTTAGCATTAGCATGTTAGCATTAGCATGTTAGCATTAGCATGTTAGCATGTTAGCATTAGCATGTTAGCATGTTAGCATTAGCATGTTAGCATGTTAGCATTAGCATGTTAGCATTAGCATGTTAGCATGTTAGCATGTTAGCATGTTAGCATGTTAGCATGTTAGCATTAGCATGTTAGCATTAGCATGTTAGCATGTTAGCATTAGCTTGTTAGCATGTTAGCATTTTAGCATGTTAGCATTAGCATGTTAGCATGTTAGCATTAGCATGTTAGCATTAGCATGTTAGCATTAGCATGTTAGCATGTTAGCATTAGCTTGTTAGCATTAGCATGTTAGCATTAGCATGTTAGCATGTTAGCATTAGCATGTTAGCATGTTAGCATTAGCATGTTAGCATTAGCATGTTAGCATTAGCATGTTAGCATTAGCATGTTAGCATTAGCATGTTAGCATGTTAGCATTAGCATGTTAGCATTAGCATGTTAGCATTAGCTTGTTAGCATTAGCTTGTTAGCATGTTAGCATTAGCATGTTAACATTAGCATGTTAGCATTAGCATGTTAGCATTAGCATGTTAGCATGTTAGCATTAGCATGTTAGCATTAGCATGTTAGCATTAGCATGTTAGCATTAGCTTGTTAGCATGTTAGCATTAGCTTGTTAGCATGTTAGCATGAGCATGTTAGCATTAGCATGTTAGCATGTTAACATTAGCATTAGCATGTTAGCATTAGCATATTAGCATGTTAGCATTAGCATGTTAGCATGTTAGCATTAGCATGTTAGCATGTTAGCATTAGCATGTTAGCATTAGCATGTTAGCATTAGCATGTTAACATTAGCATGTTAGCATTAGCATGTTAGCATTAGCATGTTAGCATGTTAGCATGTTAGCATTAGCATGTTAACATTAGCATGTTAGCATGTTAGCATTAGCATGTTAACATGTTAGCATTAGCATGTTAGCATTTAGCATGTTAGCATGTTAGCATTAGCATGTTAGCATTAGCATATTAGCATTAGCATGTTAGCATTAGCATGTTAGCATGTTAGCATTAGCATATTAGCATGTTAGCATATTAGCATGTTAGCATGTTAGCATTAGCATGTTAGCATTAGCATGTTAGCATGTTAGCATGTTAGCATTAGCATATTAGCATGTTAGCATGTTAGCATTAGCATGTTAGCATTAGCATGTTAGCATTAGCATGTTAGCATGTTAGCATGAGCATGTTAGCATTAGCATGTTAGCATGTTAACATTAGCATTAGCATGTTAGCATTAGCATATTAGCATGTTAGCATTAGCATGTTAGCATGTTAGCATTAGCATGTTAGCATTAGCATGTTAGCATTAGCATGTTAACATTAGCATGTTAGCATTAGCATGTTAGCATTAGCATATTAGCATGTTAGCATGTTAGCATTAGCATGTTAACATTAGCATGTTAGCATGCTAGCATTAGCATGTTAACATGTTAGCATTAGCATGTTAGCATTTAGCATGTTAGCATGTTAGCATTAGCATGTTAGCATTAACATATTAGCATTAGCATGTTAGCATTAGCATGTTAGCATGTTAGCATTAGCATATTAGCATGTTAGCATGTTAGCATTAGCATATTAGCATGTTAGCATATTAGCATGTTAGCATTAGCATGTTAGCATTAGCATGTTAGCATGTTAGCATGTTAGCATTAGCATGTTAGCATTAGCATGTTAGCATTAGCATGTTAGCATGTTAGCATGAGCATGTTAGCATTAGCATGTTAGCATGTTAACATTAGCATTAGCATGTTAGCATTAGCATATTAGCATGTTAGCATTAGCATGTTAGCATGTTAGCATTAGCATGTTAGCATGTTAGCATTAGCATGTTAGCATTAGCATGTTAGCATTAGCATGTTAACATTAGCATGTTAGCATTAGCATGTTAGCATTAGCATATTAGCATTAGCATGTTAGCATTAGCATGTTAGCATGTTAGCATTAGCATATTAGCATGTTAGCATATTAGCATGTTAGCATGTTAACATTAGCATGTTAGCATTAGCATGTTAGCATGTTAGCATTAGCATGTTAGCATGTTAGCATGAGCATGTTAGCATTAGCATGTTAACATTAGCATGTTAGCATTAGCATGTTAGCATTAGCATATTAGCATGTTAGCATGTTAGCATTAGCATGTTAACATTAGCATGTTAGCATTAGCATGTTAACATGTTAGCATTAGCATGTTAGCATTTAGCATGTTAGCATGTTAGCATTAGCATGTTAGCATTAGCATATTAGCATTAGCATGTTAGCATTAGCATGTTAGCATTAGCATGTTAGCATTAGCATGTTAGCATTATCATGTTAGCATGTTAGCATTAGCATGTTAGCATTAGCATGTTAGCATTATCATGTTAGCATGTTAGCATTAGCATGTTAGCATTAGCATGTTAGCATTATCATGTTAGCATGTTAGCATTAGCATGTTAGCATTAGCATGTTAGCATTATCATGTTAGCATGTTAGCATTTTAGCATTTTAGCATGTTAGCATGTTAGCATTAGCATGTTAGCATATTAGCATTAGCATGTTAGCATGTTAGCATTAGCATGTTAGCATTAGCATGTTAGCATTAGCATGTTAATATTAGCATGTTAGCATGTTAGCATTAGAATGTTGGTGGCAACGTAATGTGCAATAAACTTAGACAAAATACCCCGTTGAAAGTCAACCAAATGGACCCTTACAGGGTCTGAGAGGCTAAATGTCATCAAATGGTGGTCCGTGGCTCAAATGCTGCACAGACTTGGCGAGCTGTAGGCACCCAGTCAAATTTCCTGAAATTTGTTTCTAGTTAAGTATGCGTTTTAGATTTCAACCTGTGTTTCTGCCATTGCATGGCAGGCACCCAGAACTAGAAACAAATTTCAGGAAATTTGACTGGGTGCCTGCAGCTCGCCAAGTCTGTGCAGCATTTGAGCCACGGACCACCATTTGATGACATTTAGCCTCTCAGACCCTGTAAGGGTCCATTTGGTTGACTTTCAATGGGGTATTTTGTCTAAGTTTATTGCACATTACGTTGCCACCAACATTACATACATTACATACATTGCATTCCATTACATACATTGCCACCAACATTTGATGACATTTAGCCTCTCAGACCCATTTGAGCCACGGACCACCAGATGACATTCAGCCTCTCAGACCCATTTGAGACACGGACCACCATTTGATGACATTTAGCCTCTCAGACCCATTTGAGCCACGGACCACCAGATGACATTTAGCCTCTCAGACCCATTTGAGCCACGGACCACCATTTGATGACATTTAGCCTCTCAGACCCATTTGAGCCACGGACCACCATTTGATGACATTTAGCCTCTCAGACCCATTTGAGCCACGGACCACCATTTGATGACATTGGACCCTGTAACGGTCCATTTGGTTACATATACTCTCAGAGCTACAGCACTGTAAAGGTCCATTTGGTTACATACTCTCAGAGTTACAGAGCTGTAAGGGTCCATTTGGTTCCATTTGTCATATTCTCAGAGTTACAGACCTGTAAGGGTCCATTTGATTCCATGTGTCATATTCTCAGAGTTACAGAGCTGTAAGGGTCCATTTGGTTCCATGTGTCATATTCTCAGAGTTACAAAGCCTAACCCTTAACACATACTTAAAGTCTCACTCACTCACTCGCTCACTCACTCACTCACTCACTCACTCACTCACTCACTCACTCACTCACTCACTCACTATATTTGAATTTATTTATTTAAATTGTTTTTCTTTGTGATTAGGAAATGCAAGAAATGTTACTGTTATTATTATTTTTTATTGGCATATTTGAAATAAACATGACAAACAAACAATGTTTGGATGATTAAGATTCCAATATGGCCGCCACATACACAACTGGGCAAATGCAAAAACATTGATTTTCTGATTTCCTTAGCCAATACCCTTTCCTAAAATGTATAGTTATGCACATCTTTTAAAAACAAATCCAACAAATTTACATAGTCATCTGATTAACCACGCCAGGTCATTTTTGACCCAGTCATGCATCTAAAGGGTTAATGTTGAAAAATATCATCTTCATAACTATTGGATTCCTTGATGCTGGGAATGTAGGTTTAGCAGTTAAAATCAATCGTAAAAGATGTGAAGGCCTTCACAGTGTGGCTACTATTTATGAAGACTGTCAAATTGAACTTACATTGCAACTTAAAAAAATCACAATGAAAGACTGTTCTGTCTCTTTATTTCTCTTCTGCACTGTAATGTTTTGTGTGTCTGTCGTGTATTTTCGCACACAACTGACCCAGTAAACTCACTAAACTAGAGAAACATGAACTCTCTAGACACAAAGCAAACTGTAGTAGTCAAAAACCTCAGATCAGATCGAAGAAACGCAGGCAGAGAGAGTGAACTGAAGATCCATGTTGACCATTTTATTCCAGACCAAAGACAGATAGCTTCGCCGTGGGCCCTGAGCAAGAGCTCAGGAGCTCCATGACTGACCGCAGCCAGCTAAGACTAGTAACTTTTACATGACAAAATGACAAGATAGGCCTATATACTTTTCACAAAACAACAGTTGAACTCTGGGTGTGGTTAAGATTTACATACAGATCAACATATTGCAGAGAGATAGCCAAGTGGTCTCTCACAAACATCTTGAAGGTTCCTGGAGGACAATAGAATACTAAGTGTCTCCAACACCTCACCAAGCCTCAAAGGCTACCCCCTGCAGGTAGTCTGCATGGGAACCTCTGAAGGGATTGCTCTCAGAGACCAAGCTATTCTGACCAGTCAATGTGTCTCCACACAAAATCTCCTTAGCAGTACCAAAATGTATAGTGTAATTATTGACAGAATATTGCAGATATGGCTTATGGACTATATTTACGATTCCACATGTCCACATAAAAGCATGATTTTAACAAGTAGGCCTACTGTACACTTTTTGGAAAACGTTCTTCCTCCTTATATTATAATACCTGATGCCTGATACCTGATACCTGATTTAAACAATAATTGTTTAAGGCTAAACTGTTTAAACGCATTACATGTATATAAGCATGCTGATACTAGATTAATTGGATGGCGATGAAACAAATGTTTCCATGTATAGATGAATTGCAAGTAAACTTATAACATACAATTTGAACAAACATATTTTTAGTACTACTCCTCATTCACTGAGTTAATAGTTTCCAGATACATGACTAGGAAAGA
>NC_136807.1:61980238-62160238 GCF_951216825.1 Electrona antarctica
TGGAATGAACACTATTTCACAACAAAAACTTATATATCCTTATAATAATATGAATTGTTATTAATAACACTGCACTTTTATTCAATGTTTTTTCAAATGCTAAATAATGAACAAAACTCACATTCTTCCCACCGGTTAAAATGTAAACAGGCTAAATGATGATGGCTGATGATTCATTCACTATAGACAATGCATGCAAATGCAGAGATTAAACGTGTTAATGGTCACTGTTTGTCTGGCATTGGACAGATCACCTGTTAATGATCACATTATGGATGAACTGAGACCATTTACACCTTTGACTCTGAGTTGCAGCAGAACTACAGAACTTCCTTTTGTGAAATGTTAAAGGTGTTGTAAGGGATTTGTTTTGATAAAATGGCTCTAGTAAATCATTGATATATTGTTTGTTCAGTAACAGAGGTCTTCCCATATATATCCATACCTACTTCACTAACATCATTATTACTGTTTCATAATGTGAATTGTGTTAAAAGTACAGCCTACTTTACTTACATACGCCTTGACTTCTGGGGCATAGGCTGTCAACAAGCGATCTCTGTATGTCAGTAAGAACGTATGTCTATAGGCTACAATATTCAAGCATTCATGAACAAACTCCAAGACAAAAATAATAAATCATCTAAATGTAAATTACAGCAAATCTACAGGTCAAATTACAGTGAAACAAATACAATACTGTGTAATAAAAGGATTATGTAATAATAATATCCACACTGATCGTCCACAGTTAATAGTTTTGTATTTAGTTGTGCTTGAAATGTACTGTAATTCCCCAATCTGTTAATAGAAACTTCAACCAATCAATTGTTCCTGGTGGGATCCAGAGAGTTCAGCTGTTTTACTATAAGATAACACATCACAATTATTTGTTTTTCTCCCCTGTGTCTTTTAAGGTTGGCCAAAAGAGAGAATTGTTTCCCACACTGATCACATCCATAGGGTTTCTCTCCAGTATGAATCTTCCGGTGGGTTTTAAGGTTTGTAATTTGAGAGAAGTGTTGTCCACACTGATCACATCCATAGGGTTTCTCTCCAGTGTGAATTTGCTTGTGTGTTTTAAGGTTGACCAAATTAGAGAAGTGTTTCCCACACTGATCACATCCATAGGGTTTCTCTCCAGTATGCATTTTCTGGTGGGTTTTAAGGTTTGCAATTTGAGAGAAGTGTTGTCCACACTGGTCACATCCATATGGTTTCTCTCCAGTATGAATTTTCCGGTGGGTTTTAAGGCTTGTAATTTGAGAGAAGTGCTGTCCACACTGGTCACATCCATATGGTTTCTCTCCAGTGTGAATTCTCTGGTGGGTTTTAAGGTTTGCAATTTGAGAGAAGTGTTGTCCACACTGGTCACATCCATATGGTTTCTCTCCAGTATGAATTTTCCGGTGGGTTTTAAGGCTTGTAATTTGAGAGAAGTGCTGTCCACACTGGTCACATCCATATGGTTTCTCTCCAGTGTGAATTCTCTGATGGCTTTTCAGGGTGGACTTGTGAGAAAAGTGTTGTCCACACTGATCACATCCATATGCTTTCTCTCCAGTTTGAATTTTCTGGTGGCTATTAAGGTGTGCCATTTGAGAGAAGTGTTGTCCACACAGATCACACCCATAGGGTTTCTCTCCAGTGTGAATTCTCTGGTGTATTTTAAATCTGGACATTGTAGGGAAGCGTTTACCACACTGATCACAGCAGTGGTGTTTTTGCGTAGCCAAGCTTCTTTGTTCATTCACCTCTGGTAGAACAGGTAAACCAGACTGATGATGCAACACTGAATTGGAGACAAAGACAAATGAAACATTGCTTAGTTGTACTTCATGGACTTAAAATAGCAGAAACTAATTTGAAGTTAATGTACACATTTTTGCATTAGCATCCATTTATAGTTCGATTCGACGATCTGTTGTGCATTTTAGAAAAATAGGTATTTTAAGTCAATGGTAATATTACAATAAAACAAATACACATGACTATTTATGACATAGTGTATATCCATATAGACAGTTAGTAACTTACAGAGGTCTTGGTGATCATCGGGTCCTCCATGTTGAGCAGAACTGTTCATGGTGGCATTGGTAGAGTTCATCTTCAGCTGTAGTATGGAGTCCACAGTCAGATGTGATCAGAAATTATTGATATCCTGGAGGAGTTGTGGAGAACTGACGACTACAAACTCTTCTTATACTAGAGAGCCTGAGGTGGAACCACTAACTGCTTGGTGTTGATTGGCCAAAGAGTGGAACAATAGAATCATGTCTCCACCTATCACAACCTAACACACTGCTGCATCTGCTATACCCCTCTCTGACTCCTCCCCCAGGCCATGCTCTATGCAACATTCTAGAAATTAACTGCTAACTGAGATTGCTTTGTACGCTTCATGTTTAATTAATCTAAACTATATCCAAATTATAATACATTGATGTATGAATGTAAGTACATCCTATCAGTCTATGTGAACGTGAGTAAAGTCAAAGCAGGAGTCAGCATAAATCCCAAATAACAGACACTGTCAGAGTCAAAGCATATAATATAGAAAACATGATTATTTAGTTATTGGTAAATCAGGAAACAAAATAAATAAAAATAACAAAACATTACAGCGCAGAAGAGAAATAAAGTCAAACTCAATCAAATGCATAACATAAATAAGAGTGCCAGCATACCTGCTGTTTTCTGGGAGTTTTTCCATGTGGTGCATAAAAACAGCTGGTTAATAATAAACCTTAAAAACCTCAAAGGAGTAGTTCCTACCAAACACTCTCCATTGGGACTCCTACTGGAGACTGATGTTCACAAATTATATGTTATGTACATGCAATGAGTATCTGGATAATATATGTCTAACAGTCTAACAGTATTGAATACTATAAGTGGATAATAATTCATGTAGCAGAGTCAAAGAGGATTGCTCCACATTCTTTCAGTAACATCAGAACCAAGTAGAACCAGCTCTGGTGAAGAAACAACTGCTCATACTGTGATTTACATCACAGCATCTTACAAAGAAAAACAGTTAGGCCTATTTGTTTTCCAAAACACAAACTACCACTCACAGAGTGATTGGGGACAGTCTTCATAAATAGTACACAAGCCTTCACATATTCTCTTTTACGTATAAATATACTACAGCAGCTCATACATAGTAGGCACAATGTGAAGGCCATTTTACTATGTCATATTTGTATGTTTTTTTAAGTTGCAATGTAAGTTCAATTTGTTTCCACTTTAGTATATAAGACAGTGGTCTGGTTTCTGTATATTGTCAAAGTATCATTCTGGGTGCCTGCCATGCAATGGCAGAAACACAGGTTGAAATCCGAAACGCATACTTAATCGTAATAATCAAGACGCAAAACTTTGTCCGCTATGGCCGGCTGCGCGGTTTGCCAAAGCCCCGCAATATATACATCAAAACGTGCGGCTCGGCCGGGAATGGTGTGCTTGTGCTTTTCTCTCCGATTCGCGTTACCGTGCCGACGTAATTCGCAATAAACGACGCGAAAAATGCCCCATTCAAAGTCGATGGAGAAACGCGTGGAAAAACAGAAAACGACACGTTACTTTGGAGCCACATTGCTCTGGCATACTGGTACGTAGAAACACGATTTAAACGTCAAACAGCACACGAGGCCATCGACTTTGTCGTGGTTCAGACGGAATTCGAATACGTTGCACGGTTTGCCCGCTATCGCAGTTCAAAGTGTGTGTGGTCTGAGCAATATTCTCGACTCAGAGTGTCGCACGCCCAGAGAGAGAGCGGGTCAGAGTGAGAAGCCAATGTGAAGACTGTACCGAAATTCTCCGAACAAATCGTTCTCACGGCCAAAATATTCACTTTACACGCATGGGTTTCGGTAATTTTGTAGCTACACTCGTCCTCTTTCACCCAATGTCACAAACATAGCCCAGATACATACAGTACGTGAACTACAGCCCTGAAAGCGACAGGTGTAACATCATAATGTGTCATAAACTCCATGTTAAATACCTGAATGAGTCAGCAATTTTTTCATCACAAACACAATTCTTAACTCGCTCTTATAACCACGTTTTTTATCGTACCAATACCACGATTGCACACGGCGTACCTCAATGCCTCGGGTCACTCACGGCGAAAACAAAAATCGCATTCGACTTTTACTTTTTGCGATAGAGCAATTTGTTCGGACATACGTTCTGTCATTGACAGTCAGTGGGCATTTAACTTTCAATACTGTTTGCGTTTGCATAGACTAGCCCAGGTGAAAATGATACTTTGTTAATGATTCAAGGTCACCTGACCAACTCTCACACACGCGCGCACACACGCACATGCACGCACATGCACACATGTGCACACACACACATTGAAAGTCAATAGAGAAATTCGGGGAAACACGTAACTCTGTCATTTCTCAACCGGTTCGGACGCGGGGCGGCTCGCCAGAACCGGGCCGCCCCCCTGAGCGAAACCAAATGGACCCCTTAGCATGTTAGCATTAGCATGTTAGCATTAGCATGTTAGCATGTTAGCATTAGCATGTTAGCATGTTAGCATTAGCATGTTAGCATTAGCATGTTAGCATTAGCATGTTAGCATGTTAGCATTAGCATGTTAGCATTAGCATGTTAGCATGTTAGCATTAGCATGTTAGCATGTTAGCATTAGCATGTTAGCATGTTAGCATTAGCATGTTAGCATTAGCATGTTAGCATGTTAGCATTAGCATGTTAGCATTTGCATGTTAGCATTAGCATATTAGCATGTTAGCATTAGCATATTAGCATTAGCATGTTAGCATTAGCATTTTAGCATGTTAGCATTAGCATGTTAGCATTAGCATGTTAGTATTAGCATGTTAGCATGTTAGCATTAGAATGTTGGTGGCAACGTAATGTGCAAATAAACTTAGACAAAATACCCCATTGAAAGTCAACCAAATGGACCCTTACAGGGTCTGAGAGGCTAAATGTCATCAAATGTTGGTCCGTGGCTCAAATGCTGCACAGACTTGGCGAGCTGCAGGCACCCAGTCAAATTTCCTGAAATTTGTTTCTAGTTCAATTTACATGCATGGGTTTCAGTAATTTTGTAGCCACACTCGTCCTCTTTCACAACCATAGCCCAGATACATACAGTACGTTAACTACAGCCCTGAAAGCGACAGGTGTACCATCATAATGTGTCATAAACTCCATGTTAAATACTTTTTGAGTGGTGTAAACCACTCCTACAACTGGCTTTTGTGTTGAGTGGTGTAAACCACTCCTACAACTGGCTTTTGTGTGCATAAAAAAATGACCATGGTTGCTATGTTCAAAATAATTTCTGACGTAATTAAATCACACCCGGGTGAACTGGATGACCGTAGCAACCGTGGTCATTTTCTCTGCGCAAAAAAAGCCAGTTGTGAAATCACATCCAGGTGTGATTTCATTACGTCAGATCAGAGCTGATCAGGCTACATAATACCTTACCTTATTTCATTACGTCAGACATTACGTCAGACCACAGCTGATCATGCTATATAAAACCTTACACCACTCAGTTCACACGGGTGTGATTTTTTTCATCACAAACACAATTGAGTGTGTGAGACGAATAACCATTTAAGTCCACATTTTAAACGTTTTGGAAAAATACATTTTTTTGATTTATGGGAGTGTAAACCACAAACTATTAGTTTAGAAGCTATGAAATGCTTAATGCACTCCCCCTTCATGATGTTAAATTTTATTTTTTTTCTTAACTCATTTATATTAGGAAATAGAAGCAATAATATGTCTGGAAAGTGGAAAAACAGTTTAAGTCCAACTGTTTGTGGAACAACAGTGTAAGTCCGTACAAGCAGGGGGGTCCCTGGGGGGTCCCTGGAACATCCAGACCACCAGGAATGTGCCCAGGGGGCTGTTACAAATACTATTACCATGTGGGGGTCCCCAGGGGGGTCCCTGGGGGGGGTCACTGGGGGTCCCTGGGGGGTCCCTGGGGGTCCCCGGAACATCCAAACCACCAGGAACGTGCCCAGGGGCTGGCCCGCTTCCGGTGAGCCGCCCCACGTCCAAAACGATCGAGAACTGACATAGTTACAATGTGGGGGTCCCCGGGGGTCCCCGGGGGGTCCCTGGGGGAATCCCCGGAACATCCAGACCACCAGGAACGTGCCCAGGGGCTGGCCCGCTTCTGGTGAGCCGCCCCACCTCCAAAACGGTTGAGAACTGACAGTTACGATGTGGGGGTCCCTGGGGGGTCCCTGGGGGGGTCCCCGGAACATCCACACCACCAGGAACGTGCCCAGGGGGCTGGACCGGTTCCGGCGAGCCGCCACGCGTCCGAAACGGTCGAGTAATGACAGATTTACCATGTTGGGGTCCCTGGAGGGAGTCCCTGGGGGGTCCCCGGAACATCCAGACCACCAGGAACGTGCCTAGGGAGCTGGCCCGGTTCCGGCGAGCCGCCCCGCGTCCGAAACGGTAAAGGAATGACAGATTTACCATTTTGGGGTCCCTGGGGGGAGTCCCTGGGGGGGTCCCCTGAACATCCAGACCACCAGGAACGTGCCCAGGGGGCTGGACCTGTTCCGGCGAGCCGCCCCGCGTCCGAAACGGTCGAGGAATGACATATTTACCATTTTGGGGTCCCTGGGGGGGTCCCTGGGGGGGTCCCTGGGGGGTCCCCGGAACATCCAGACCACCAGGAACGTGACCAAGGAGCTGGCCCGGTTCCGGCGAGCCGCCCCGCGTCCGAAACTTTCGAGGAATGACAGAGTTACCGTGTGGGGGTCCCTGGGGGTCCCTGGGGGGTCCCCGGAACATCCAGACCACCAGGAACGTGCCCAGGGAGCTGGCCCGGTTCCGGCGAGCCGCCCGCGTCCGAAACGGTCGAGGAATGACAGATTTACCATTTTGGGGTCCCTGGGGGGGGTCCCTGGGGGGTCCCCGGAACATCCAGACCACCAGGAACGTGACCAAGGAGCTGGCCCGGTTCCGGCGAGCCGCCCCGCGTCTGAAACTTTCGAGGAATGACAGAGTTACCGTGTGGGGGTCCCTGGGGGGAGTCCCTGGGGGGTCCCCGGAACATCCAGACCACCAGGAACGTGCCTAGGGAGCTGGCCCGGTTCCGGCGAGCAGCCCCGCGTCCGAAACGGTCAAGGAATGACAGATTTACCATTTTGGGGTCCCTGGGGGGAGTCCCTGGGGGGGTCCCCGGAACATCCAGACCACCAGGAACGTGCCCAGGGGGCTGGACCTGTTCCGGCGAGCCGCCCCGCGTCCGAAACGGTCGAGGAATGACAGATTTACCATTTTGGGGTCCCTGGGGGGAGTCCCTGGGGGGGTCCCCCGAACATCCAGACCACCAGGAACGTGCCCAGGGGGCTGGACCTGTTCCGGCGAGCCGCCCCGCGTCCGAAACGGTCGAGGAATGACAGATTTACCATTTTGGGGTCCCTGGGGGGGTCCCTGGGGGGTCCCCGGAACATCCAGACCACCAGGAACGTGACCAAGGAGCTGGCCCGGTTCCGGCGAGCCGCCCCGCGTCCGAAACTTTCGAGGAATGACAGAGTAACCGTGTGGGGGTCCCTGGGGGTCCCTGGGGGGTCCCCGGAACATCCAGACCACCAGGAACGTGCCCAGGGAGCTGGCCCGGTTCCGGCGAGCCGCCCCGCGTCCGAAACGGTCGAGGAATGACAGATTTACCATTTTGGGGTCCATGGGGGGGGGTCCCTGGAGGGTCCCTGGGGGCTCCCCAGAACATCCAGACCACCAGGAACGTGCCCAGGGAGCTGGCCCGGTTCCGGCGAGCCGCCCCGCGTCCGAAACGGTCGAGGAATGACAGATTTACCATTTTGGGGTCCATGGGGGGGGTCCCTGGAGGGTCCCTGGGGGGTCCCCAGAACATCCAGACCACCAGGAACGTGCCCAGGGAGCTGGCCCGGTTCCGGCGAGCCGCCCCGCGTCCGAAACGGTCGAGGAATGACAGATTTACCATTTTGGGGTCCCTGGGGGGGGGTCCCTGGGGGGGGTCCCTGGGGGGGCCCCGGAACATCCAGACCACCAGGAACGTGCCCAAGGAACTGGCCCGGTTCCGGCAAGCCGCCCCGCGTCCGAAACGGTCGAGGAATAACAGATTACCATTTTGGGGTCCCTGAAGGGGGGTCCCTGGGGGGGCCCCGGAACATCCAGACCACCAGGAACGTATGGGTTCAAGGTTCGGGGAACATCCAGACCACCAGGAACGTGCCCAGGGAGCTGGCCCGGTTCCGGCGAGCCGCCCGCGTCCGAAACGGTCGAGGAATGACAGATTTACCATTTTGGGGTCCCTGGGGGGGGTCCCTGGGGGGGTCCCTGGGGGGTCCCCGGAACATCCAGACCACCAGGAACGTGCCTAGGGAGCTGGCCCGGTTCCGGCGAGCCGCCCCGCGTCCGAAACGGTCAAGGAATGACAGATTTACCATTTTGGGGTCCCTGGGGGGAGTCCCTGGGGGGGTCCCCGGAACATCCAGACCACCAGGAACGTGCCCAGGGGGCTGGACCTGTTCCGGCGAGCCGCCCCGCGTCCGAAACGGTCGAGGAATGACAGATTTACCATTTTGGGGTCCCTGGGGGGAGTCCCTGGGGGGGTCCCCCGAACATCCAGACCACCAGGAACGTGCCCAGGGGGCTGGACCTGTTCCGGCGAGCCGCCCCGCGTCCGAAACGGTCGAGGAATGACAGATTTACCATTTTGGGGTCCCTGGGGGGGTCCCTGGGGGGGTCCCTGGGGGGTCCCCGGAACATCCAGACCACCAGGAACGTGACCAAGGAGCTGGCCCGGTTCCGGCGAGCCGCCCCGCGTCCGAAACTTTCGAGGAATGACAGAGTTACCGTGTGGGGGTCCCTGGGGGTCCCTGGGGGGTCCCCGGAACATCCAGACCACCAGGAACGTGCCCAGGGAGCTGGCCCGGTTCCGGCGAGCCGCCCCGCGTCCGAAACGGTCGAGGAATGACAGATTTACCATTTTGGGGTCCATGGGGGGGGGGTCCCTGGAGGGTCCCTGGGGGCTCCCCAGAACATCCAGACCACCAGGAACGTGCCCAGGGAGCTGGCCCGGTTCCGGCGAGCCGCCCCGCGTCCGAAACGGTCGAGGAATGACAGATTTACCATTTTGGGGTCCATGGGGGGGGTCCCTGGAGGGTCCCTGGGGGGTCCCCAGAACATCCAGACCACCAGGAACGTGCCCAGGGAGCTGGCCCGGTTCCGGCGAGCCGCCCCGCGTCCGAAACGGTCGAGGAATGACAGATTTACCATTTTGGGGTCCCTGGGGGGGGTCCCTGGGGGGGGTCCCTGGGGGGGCCCCGGAACATCCAGACCACCAGGAACGTGCCCAAGGAACTGGCCCGGTTCCGGCAAGCCGCCCCGCGTCCGAAACGGTCGAGGAATAACAGATTACCATTTTGGGGTCCCTGGGGGGGGGTCCCTGGGGGGGCCCCGGAACATCCAGACCACCAGGAACGTATGGGTTCAAGGTTCGGGGACCCCTAGGGACCCCCAGGGACCCCCACATGGTAACTCTTTCATTTCTCTACCATTTTGGACGGGGGTGGGTTCGTTGGAATCGTGTCGCCCCCCTGGGTGCGTTTTTGGGGGTCTCAAAGTTCGGGGACCCCTAGGGACCCCCAGGGACCCCCCCCAGGGACCCCCACATGGTAACTCTTTCATTTCTCAACCGTTTTGGACGAGGGTGGGTTTGTTGGAATCGTGTCACCCCCGTGGGGGCGTTTTTGTGGGTCTCAAGGTTCGGGGACCCCTGGGGACCCCCAGGGACCCCCCAGGGACCCCCACATGGTAACTCTCTCATTTCTCTACCATTTTGGACGGGGGTGGGTTCGTTGGAATCGTGTCGCCCCCCTGGTTGCGTTTTTGGGGGTCTCAAAGTTCGGGGACCCCTAGGGACCCCCAGGGACCCCCACATGGTAACTCTTTCATTTCTCAACCGTTTTGGACGAGGGTGGGTTTGTTGGAATCGTGTCACCCCTGTGGGGGCGTTTTTGTGGGTCTCAAGGTTCGGGGACCCCCAGGGACCCCCCAGGGACCCCCACATGGTAACTCTCTCATTTCTCTACCATTTTGGACGGGGGTGGGTTCGTTGGAATCGTGTCACCCCTGTGGGGGCGTTGTTGTGGGTCTCAAGGTTCGGGGACCCCCAGGGACCCCCCAGGGACCCCCACATGGTAACTCTCTCATTTCTCTACCATTTTGGACGGGGGTGGGTTCGTTGAAATCGTGTCGCCCCCCTGGGTGCGTTTTTGGGGGTCTCAAGGTTCAGGGAGCCCTAGGGACCCCCAGGGACCCCCCCAGGGACCCCCACATGGTAACTCTTTCATTTCTCTACCATTTTGGACGAGGGTGGGTTTGTTGGAATCGTGTCACCCCCGTGGGGGCGTTTTTGGGGGTCTCAAGGTTCGGGGACCCCTGGGGACCCCTAGGGACCCCCACATGGTAACTCTTTCATTTCTCTACCATTTTGGACGGGGGTGGGTTCGTTGGAATCGTGTCGCCCCCCTGGGGGTGTTTTTGGGGTTCTCAAGGTACCTATGTAGAGAGAGACAGAGATCATGTTCAGACAGAGAGAGAGACAGAGATCATGCCCCATCATGTTTGAAGAGAGAGACAACCCTAGCACACAACCCTAGCACACAACACACAACCCTAGCACACAACCCTACTTGTAGATCGGCTATTTTGTAAACCTTCTAGGGGCTATATCTCCATGGGGAAATGATATTAGAAGCCCATCTTTGGATATGTTATAGAGCTCGTCAAGATGAACAATCTGAGGCGTGTTTCGTGTTTTCTACGCGAACTCTATAAGCCAACTAGGGGCCAATTAAGGCACTTTTTTTGGGTCTCAAGGTTCGGGGACCCCTGGGGACCCCTAGGGACCCCCACATGGTAACTCTTTCATTTCTCTACCATTTTGGACGGGGGTGGGTTCGTTGGAATCGTGTCACCCCCGTGGGGGCGTTTTTGTGGGTCTCAAGGTTCGGGGACCCCTGGGGACCCCCAGGGACCCCCCAGGGACCCCCACATGGTAACTCTCTCATTTCTCTACCATTTTGGACGGGGGTGGGTTCGTTGGAATCGTGTCGCCCCCCTGGTTGCGTTTTTGGGGGTCTCAAAGTTCGGGGACCCCTAGGGACCCCCAGGGACCCCCCCAGGGACCCCCACATGGTAACTCTTTCATTTCTCAACCGTTTTGGACGAGGGTGGGTTTGTTGGAATCGTGTCACCCCTGTGGGGGCGTTTTTGTGGGTCTCAAGGTTCGGGGACCCCCAGGGACCCCCCAGGGACCCCCACATGGTAACTCTCTCATTTCTCTACCATTTTGGACGGGGGTGGGTTCGTTGAAATCGTGTCGCCCCCCTGGGTGCGTTTTTGGGGGTCTCAAGGTTCGGGGAGCCCTAGGGACCCCCAGGGACCCCCCCAGGGACCCCCACATGGTAACTCTTTCATTTCTCTACCATTTTGGACGAGGGTGGGTTTGTTGGAATCGTGTCACCCCCGTGGGGGCGTTTTTGGGGGTCTCAAGGTTCGGGGACCCCTGGGGACCCCTAGGGACCCCCACATGGTAACTCTTTCATTTCTCTACCATTTTGGACGGGGGTGGGTTCGTTGGAATCGTGTCGCCCCCCTGGGGGTGTCTTTGGGGTTCTCAAGGTACCTATGTAGAGAGAGACAGAGATCATGTTCAGACAGAGAGAGAGACAGAGATCATGCCCCATCATGTTTGAAGAGAGAGACAACCCTAGCACACAACCCTAGCACACAACACACAACCCTAGCACACAACCCTACTTGTAGATCGGCTATTTTGTAAACCTTCTAGGGGCTATATCTCCATGGGGAAATGATATTAGAAGCCCATCTTTGGATATGTTATAGAGCTCGTCAAGATGAACAATCTGAGGCGTGTTTCGTGTTTTCTACGCGAACTCTATAAGCCAACTAGGGGCCAATTAAGGCACTTCTGGTTGTCGGATTGAGATATAACCTACATATTCTGATTCAGCGCCATTGGTTTAGTGGGGGTAGAAGGAGTTTTGGAGTAAAATTCGAGAAAATATGATTTTTTTAAACTTTCAAACAGCAATTTGACCCATTTCTAAGTCTTCTAGACAGTTAAAACTAACACCATTAGATTTCCCTTACTTGACATAGGGGGGGGGGGAGTGTATTTAGAGGAATCCTTAAAAAGTTTGATTTTTAGTGGCCTCCAACGCGTTAAAATCAACTAAAAATCCAACATTTGTCCGTTTGTTTTGAGCAGGCAAATTTCTTCTTCTTCTCATCCAGCTGAATCCAATGAACTTGGTCCTGAGTCTCTACGACACTTCTAACTATCATAGGTCACGCCTGTGACCTTTGTATGGCGTCGAGGCCCTTTAAGGCTATAATCGACAGGGAATAACCAATTTTTCTAAAACAAAGGGTGTTTATCCATGTCTGAAGCACGGGGAATCCAATGGAATTGGTTTCAAGTCTCTACGACACTTCTAAATATTTTAGATATTTTTTTAGACACGTTTTTTGGACCCCACAAACACAAATTTTATTTATTTTTTACAAAAACTACTTAGTCTGACTCACTTTTTCACGCTGGATTTAATGGAATTGGTCCCGTTGAAAAAAAAAGTTTTGTTATTTTTCTAGCCTCTCTAAGGCCTCTAAGTCAAAAACCATTGGATATTAGGGCCCCATCTTTTAGTATGTTATATAGCTTGTCAGGACGAACAATCTGATATGTGTTTCTCTACACACGGTCATGTGGTTAAGAAAACTAGGGTTAGACTTTAAAGCGCGATAGCTCCTCCCACAAAGGTCGAAAATGGGCGTGCCTTACATCCACGCATAGCTATCGATTTGACGAACGCGCCAATATGTGTCTCCCCGCACACGGACCTGTGGTTCTCAAAATTAGGGTTAGCATTTCACCATTCAATACACTCTAAGGTTTATCATGTCTATAAAGCTTGTGGATTACAGGTCAGAGTTGGAGAACTCTTGCTACGGGTGTCGCACGAGAAGGACGGACCTATCGGAGCGTAGATCTTGGAGGGCTGTACGCGCCCATGTGAATTACTTGGCTGACGGACCTATCGTTCCCGAGCTATCGCGCATTGAAAACTAACCCTAACACTAGCCAATTAAGATAACCGTAAGTCTGTGTGCTGGGAAACACATATCAGCGTGTTCAGCTTGTCGTGTTGAGTCCGAAAATGGTCTCACTTTTTTCCAGACGTGTTTCGAGGGCAAGGGACCGATAGGAGGCGTTTACACCCACTTCCTGACATTGTAGAGAGATAAGACCACCACCGTTGGAATCGGGTCGAAAAAGTAAGTGGGGATACATACCCCTTGATTATTTTAAAACATTGGAAATATATCGTTTCTGGGTGCATTTGTGACACTTTTACAAAACCTTGGTGCCATTTTTGACCACTTTCCTGGGATCGGACAGTCTCGACATTATGATATCTGGATTCAGCGTCGAAAAGTAAGTCTAGATAAGTATGTTCATGTTCATTTTTATACTATGTGTTTCCCCTTCCGTCTGCTATTTCTAGACGTCGCACAGCAACAGCAATATGTGCATTGGATGCAGCGTCAAAAAGTGAGTCTACATAGGTACCTTGAGAACCCCAAAGACACCCCCAGGGGGCGACACGATTCCAACAAACCCACTCTCGTCCAAAACGGTTGAAAAATGAAAGAGTTACCATGTGGGGGTCCCTGGGGGGGTCCCTGGGGGTCCCTAGGGGTCCCCGAACCTTGAGACCCCCAAAAACGCACCCAGGGGGGGGGGCGACACGATTCCAACGAACCCACCCCCGTCCAAAATGGTAGAGAAATGAGAGAGTTACCATGTGGGGGTCCCTGGGGGGTCCCTGGGGGTCCCCAGGGGTCCCCGGAGCTAGAGACCCCCAAAAACACCCCCACGGGGGTGACACAATTCCAACAAACCCACCCTCGTCCAAAACGGTTGAGAAATGAAAGAGTTACCATGTGGGGGTCCCTGGGGGGTCCCTGGGCGTCCCTAGGGGTCCAAAACGGTTGAGAAATGAAAGAGTTACCATGTTGGGGCCCGGTTCGAACGAGATTCCCCCCGTACGAAACGGCCCAGGGACGGCCGAGATACCCCGCGGACCCCCACCTGGGCACGATGTCGAGGAATGACAGATTTACCATTTTGGGGTCCCTGGGGGGGGTCCCTGGGGGGGGGGTCCCGCGTCCGAAACGGTCGAGGAATAACAGATTTACCATTTTGGGGTTCCTGGAGGGTCCCCGGGGGGTCCCCAGAACATCCAGACCACCAGGAATGTGCCCAGGGGGCTGTTACAAATACTATTACCATGTGGGGGTCCCCGGGGGGGTCACTGGGGGTCCCTGGGGGGTCCCTGGGGGTCCCCGGAACATCCAAACCACCAGGAACGTGCCCAGGGGCTGGCCCGGTTCCGGCGAGCCGCTCCACATCCGAAGCGGTCGAGGTGAAAACCAACCAAATGACAGTTACCGTTTGGGGGTCCCCAGTGGTCCCTGGGGGGGTCCCTGGAACATCCAGACCCCCAGGAATGCACCCAGGGGGCCGGGCTGTTTCCGGCAAGCCGCCCCGCGTCCGAAACGGTTGAGGTGAAAACCAACCAAGCTATTTTCGTGCTCGGACAGACCCAGGGACACACATAGCTCTGTAATGGAGTGGTTGCACCACTAGTTGGGTAAAGTTAACTTAAGTTGTGGCAAATCTGCAAAAAAAATGCTTACCACTAGCTTTCTTCACAGATTTGTTCATAAAGGTGTCTACTATCACAGACAAATTTGTTCCAACCCAACTCCCTTGGTAAACTTTGTGACAGCTGCTGAAAGTTGGCTTACCATTATCAACCAATATAAGGCAAAAAATTCCTAATTTCATAAGTAGCATGTGACATGTCAAACTAGGGGGGTTTCAAGATTCTGAATCCATTGCAAGCATTAGTTTTTCACAAAAAACACTCCTTTGCCTAAAAATGCCCATATCACAAATGTGATGAGGTAAGTGGCTATGGCCAAATTTAGCCCAAGGAGTATTTTCGTTCTAAACTCATGCTTGGAATGGATTCAGCATCATGAAAACCCCCTAGTTTGACATGTCACATGCTACTTAAAGTATAATGAAATTTGGAATTCGTTGCCTTATATTGGATGTTAATGGTACCCCAACTTTCAGCAGCTGTCACGAAGTTTCCCAAGGGAGTTGGGTTGGAACACATTTTTCTGTGATAGTAGACACCTTTATGAACACATCTGTGAAGAAAGCTAGTGGTAAGCATTTTGTTTGCAGATTTGCCACAACTTAAGCTAACTTTACATAACTACACTCAAAAATGGAACCAAATAGACCCTTAAGGGTCTATAACTCTGAGGGTGTTTAATGGAACCAAATGGACCCTTAAAGGTCTACAACTGAGTCTGAATGTGTAAGAAACAATGGAACCCAATGGACCCTTAATGGTCTATAACTCTGAGGGTGTTTAATGGAACCAAATGGACCCTTAAGGGTCTATAACTGAGTCTGAATGTGTACAAAATGGACCCTTAAGGATCTGTAGCTCTATGGAACCAACCTGTACAATATGGAACCAAATGGACCCTTAAAGGTCTATATCTGAATGTGTACAACATGGAACCAAATGGATATCCTGTTTGTGTGCGCGTGTGTGTGTGTGCATGTGTGTGTGTGTTTATACACACACACACACACACACACACACACACACACACACACACACACACACACACACACACACACACACACACACACACACACACACACACAATATCAAAGGATTATAAAATGTGTAACTTCCATTGTTTGGAAATGATTCACTCACTGGCTTTACAATGGTGTACGCAGCACAATGCATATCAGGGAGATATAGCCTACATTTTCTGCAGGTCTATAACAAGTTAGACTGTGATGGAAGCGTATACGTGACTTTCTATCAATGCAATCAGTGGTGGACAAAGCATATGCTAAAGTAAAATGAAATACATTTCATTTAAATATCAATGCATTGTTTTATTGGACGTTTGAACTTTGTGTAAAACATTTTCAGATATTGAAAATCTAAAAATAATCCTTTCCTAAAAAATATCCTTTTTACACCAACATGAGCAAAGCTAACATTTTTAATCAGTGTAGGACTGCTGAATTTGAAGTCTTTGGGACATACTGTAGTATACAGTATATGTTCATGGAGGCATATTTACACCAACGTCCCATTGGCCCCTTAGAGCCCTATTAAGCAAGACGAAAAACCCATGCGGTAATACAGATTTCGCCCTCGCTCTGCGCCTTTTCGTATTATGGAAGCCGTGGTGAGCGCTCACTCATATGGAATACCACGTTCCTGCATAATTTAGCATTGGGGGAGTGTCCATATGTTAATTATTTTCGCTTTGCGCTAATTTGCTATTAAGCCCCTTGACCTAAAAACACTCAGCGCATACCGATTCCGCCTGGGTCTGACCACGTCTTAAAAGCAAAAAGCACTGTTTGATTTTACACTTGAGCGGCTCTGGAGTGCTGCTGGAGTGTTGCCATGTCTGTTTATTATAAGCGGCTTCTTTTTCTGCAAAGATGCTTGTAAATATTGGTAGTTGTGGTTGCTTTTCTTGTTTCTAAAGTGCTTATTTGGGCTTTTCTCCTAATGTTGTTTAAACCAGTGATCCTCACACAGCGACATTCCCATGTCAAGGACCCCCAGATGAATGCATTTGCCCAACTAAGCCAGTGACCCCCATGACAGATTTGTGTTTTTAAATGTTTCAATAACATTTTTCAAAAATATTCCACAATTGTCACTTTTTTCAAAGATTACTTTTGAAAATAGCAGATCTACCAGCTCACAATGCATCACATTCATTCATTAAAACAATGAACTCTGACTGCAGGGGGATATATATTTATAATGATCATTCTAACAATGTGCAAGAAAATATGTAAAAAGAAGGAAGAACTTTATATTTGTGGACAATCAAAATATGCTGGAAATTTTAATGTGGTGTCATTAAAAGGAATCTTGATATGGCAGACTCACTATCTAGAAAATAAAAACATGGCACTTCATTTAAAATAGGTTGTAGACCCCTGTTATATGCGATTCTTTTGGGAGTATGTTTATAGACCTATTTACTTGTTTCTATGACACATGGCAACAGCGAGTTTTCTGGCTTTCTCGTTGAGATTATAAAGGGTCATATATCGCTCATTTCTCAACCTTTTTTAGAAATTAAAACATCTCCATACTCATTGG
Organism: Electrona antarctica; assembly: GCF_951216825.1. Classification (NCBI taxonomy): domain Eukaryota; kingdom Metazoa; phylum Chordata; class Actinopteri; order Myctophiformes; family Myctophidae; genus Electrona; species Electrona antarctica. Next base: position 61,997,575 of record NC_136807.1, read on the forward strand.
GAGGTTTGCTTTCATACGCTGTATCACACCCGACTCAATTCTTCTTCAATAATATGCTACGAGCGAAGACCATAACATTGGGGCCGCAGCAATACGCATGGCGCACGTATGGCATTTCAACTCATTCCTTCGTCGTGACTCGAATGAAATAAAATAAAATAAACGTTATTTTACTGGTGTTTTTCAATAGAAACAAATAAAGAGCGTGTGTGCAACAGTCAGTGCATATACGTGCATGCACTATAGGCTATATTTCCTCCTTGTCGGGATGGTGAGCTGAGCTCTTCACAGCCCGTTTGTCTTTCATATTATTCTTATAATATTTGATATTATAAACACTCATGGTTCTCTCATTTCTCAACCGTTTTTTAAAATGTAAAAATCCCCATATTCCTTAGGAATCTTGCTTTCATTCGCTGTATGGTACATGGTTCTATTTTTATCGAATTAAACAATATCAAACGAACTTGTATGTTCGGGGGTTAGACGATTCTGGGAACATTACGCATGGATTGCCAATTTGCCAGCCAATGCTGCGTATCTACTCGCAGTTCCATTCCGATCTGAAAGGTATAGGTAGGTGCCATTTCAAAGTCTTAGTTATTCATTTATGAATCAAATGAACTAGAATAAAGATTTTTACAGCTGTTTTTCATGCTTAGAACAGAAACAAATGAAGTGATGATGTGCGTATATCTCCCTCCCTTAGCATATGGCTGCGCCGCTGTAATGACTTTCCAATGAACACTGCAAGTTACTTAACAAAATAGAGACATAGGCCTACAAGCTATGCACATCATGGCTGTGACAGCTTGTGGATCTGTTCTTTTGAGGCATAAAGGTGACAGCATGCAGTGCAATATGAATAATTAACCCAAATGTGACAAAGTCATGTCATGTCTATGGTGCCAGTCTGCAGAAATGTAATACCACTTGCCGAAAAGGGCGCATTCCATGAGGACATCAGCTGGTGTCGTAAAGAGAATAGTACGGACATGTTCATTGGGTAAGCCTCAAAACTCCCTGAAACACTCCCATGACTAATTCAAGGCCGTTTTGCTCACACCACGGGGTGTCGAAAGCGCTTCTCACCTGGCCCATAATTGTAATATGACATTGCACCCGCCCCCACGTCTTAAAAACTGTAAAATTATATGTAATTAGATTCCACTTGCTTAATAGGGCCCACAGGGTCCACATTCAAGTGCTTGGTAAAAGGCCTGCGCAGAGCATATGTCAAAGTAAAATGAAATACATTTAATTTCAATATCAATGCATTGTATTATTGAACTTTTGGACGTTTGAGTTTAAGTGTGTAAAACGTTTTCAGAACTCTAAAAATATCCTTTTTACACCAACATGAGCAAAGCTAACATTTTTAATCAGTGTAGGACTGCTGAATTTGAAGTCTTTGGGACATACTGTAGTATACATTATATGTTCATGGAGGCATATTTACACCAACGTCCCATTGGCCCCTTAGGGTCCACATTCAAGTGCTTGGTAAAAGGCCTGCACAGAGCATATGTCAAAGTAAAATGAAATACATTTAATTTCAATATCAATGCATTGTATTATTGAACTTTTGGACGTTTGAGTTTAAGTGTGTAAAACGTTTTCAGAACTCTAAAGAATCCTTTCCTAAAAATATCCTTTTTACACCAACATGAGCAAAGCTAACATTTTTAATCAGTGTATGACTGCTGAATTTGAAGTCTTTGGGACATACTGTAGTGTACAGTATATGTTCATGGAGGCATATTTACACCAACGTCGCATTGGCCCCTTAGGGTCCACATTCAAGTGCTTGGTAAAAGGCCTGCGCAGCTGGAGGCATATAGGGAAGCATGCTCATGATATCTTGGTGCTTCTCCTTCTTCACTGGCAGAGGAAACTCGTACGCTCTGGGGTAGATTCTACTGAATGAGGGAGCTGGAGGAGGTTGCCCTTTGCGAGGCTTTGTGACGAGCCACGGCCTCCAAGCTTCGTACAGGCTGTGGGTCTGCTTGGTGTGGAGATTCCATGGGTCTGCAGCTGGAATTGCAAAACACAACACAGAAATATATATATGTTAATTCCTATTGTGACAAGAGATTATTTCAGTGCTTCTATGACAGGAGCTATTTTAACCCATTTAGACCTGAAGACGATTCTACAAAAGGCTTCTACATCCTGACAGTTTTCTGAAATATCTATGTTTCTATGTCAGTGGTTCTCAAACTATTTCATGTCAAGGACCCCCAAAAATATATGTATTTGGCTGCTGACCCCCATCTCAAAATATGCTGTTCCAGAGACACCCCAGAAGCAAAGATTTGAGTTAAAAGAATATATAATTTTTCAAACATTGCAGATCTACAAGCTTGTGGCGCGGCACACGGTGCCGCGCTACGAGCTTGTAGATCTGCTATTTTTCAATAGCTAAAGTATAACCCTTAAAACACCAAAAGGGGTTCCTGTCCAGAATGGGTTAAGGTCATAGTAGGATTGTGAATAATACCTGTTACTTTAAACCACATTTGTGATGTGATTAGCAGGCCAGCTGGCTTCTTGAGCACGGCATCAGGGAGAAGTCTGAAGTCTTCACTATTCATCTGCAAGACTCTAAAAGGATTCTGCATCCTTGACTGCAAGATCATCTCTGTAAAATCGTCAGGTGTGTGGAGTCTGGACACCTTGCGCCTCTTCTCAATGACGGCAAAAGACCGGTCACAGGGCAGGAAAGAGTGACCAGAAACCATGAACTTTTGCTCGATCTCAGTGAAGTAGACCTGGGATGTTAAAAGAGACATCAGATTGAGCATTCTCCAGTTGTTGTTTTGCCCACAGCATCGGTCACTGTAGATGATAAGCCTTCGTTCCTTATGTAGCGTGGGTCCTGGACAGATATGAACACAGATGGATTCTGTTCATAACCAGAATGGATCCATACATGCACGGTACACCCCCCCCCCTTTTGGTCTCACTGACACTGCTTGGCTTGATGTAAACAAGACTAGCTTCCACGGGGGAGGGTGGATTTTAACTTCTCCCCAGCAGACATTTCCCTGCATGGCTAAACAGAGGTATTTACGACATGCTCTTGGCTCCTCTCAGAAGGACAGAGCCTACACAATGAGACAATACCATTCTAATAAAACTGTTCACGTATTATGCCTTTGAACCACGAATATATATATTTGTATACTATCTATTGGGGTTCAACCATATATATATATATTGTGTTGAATTAATGTGATGAGTGTATTATATATTATATATATAATTATATTCTGGCTTGCCTGACTTCTAATGTACATACGGCTGTGCTGTTTGATATCTCCACATGTTTAAGTTCATGCTGATTCCAAATATGCAGTCAGATGTATTAATAGGAGCTCCCCAGAACCACTAGTGACGAGTTAGTATTTCATGTGCTTTATGGTTCATGGGTTAAGGGGACAGCCCCCTACAGCTCACACACGTCCGGACCCTGCAGCTCCTTGCATGACAAGGACAACCAGTCTCCGCCTCTTCAATATATATGAGATGGCCAAGCAGCCATCTCTCTCTTAAAAAAACTTCTACTGGGACGACGGAGGACAAGGGAGGGTTGACGCACGTCCCCGCCCACACACACACACAGCTGTCCTCTGACCAGGCCCTGGGTTGACTCTGTCCCCACCACAGAAGTTCCAAGTTTCTGGGTAAGACCTCAGCGCCACAGCGGCCGGTTCCCAGAGACCGTGAGGCAACCCAAAACTGACCAGACGACAGGTTCTCTCTCTACGAGACTCTCAGCGCCACAGCGAGGATAAGACATCCCAAGTCTCCTCTGCCGCTCGAATCTTCAAGAGGGTCAGCTTAAGCCAAGCGCCACCAAGCTGATTCCGACGAGGGAAACCGATGCCTGCACACAGCTGCCTCTGACGACTACTAAACCCCTGCCCAGCTACATCCTTCTGGGCCTGCCATCCACTGCCCCTAGCCTCTGGCTAGCTCGACAGCACCACGGCCCAGCTACCACATGGTCATCGCTACACAACACGCAGCTACACCATTCTGGGCCTGAACATCCACTGCTGCCGTCCCCTCCACACACAGGCGAGCATTATATCACATGATAAATGGCAACTGAGTGTAGCGTTCAGGCAGGGTAGAGATGTTATTTTGGAAGGTAGATCTGCTATTTTCGAAACCTCTCTTTTATTATTTCATGTTTCTTTTCCCTTTATTCGTTTCATGAGCTATCACTATTTACCTTTACCTGACCTTACTTTGATAAAAAGGTTTCATTTAAACCTGTGTAAATTTTTGGGATTGTTTGTACACATTTGATTTATTTTGTTATAATAAATTTATATGATTTTCATTAAGAAGTCGTTGTGTATTATATCTCAATATTTACAGTACAAGTACCGTTGGAATATTTATTGCAAGTCTGTCCAAGAATTCAAATTACATTACAGTGACGTGAGCAATATAATTATTATATTGTAATATTTTAATAATTAATATTCATAAATTATGAATATTGATATTTGAAATATTACGTCCTGACAGCTGTTACCCAGCTATATTACAGATGGTGCCCCGTGTGAGGCAGACTCTTATTCCAACTGTACGTACTGTAAATTCTGAGATTAAAATTAATATTTTCAAAAAAAAATAATATATATATATATATATATATATATATTTTTGGAAAAAGTTTTTTTTTAAAATAACAATAATAATACAGGCCTAGTATTGTTGTTCTTATTTTCGTAATCGAGTTCAGTGATTTAAGTTGATCAATGTCTGGTTGGAAGTTAATTGTAGAATGATTCAAATCTAAAAACAGAATTTGAGTGAAAGCGTTTCAAAATAGGCACTATTCCAAAAATCCCTTTCTTTCCAACCCCTGAGGAAGTTAGAGAAGGCATGGTGTGTTAACAGTAGTTGTCAAAGTCATTTTTGTGGGGACTCCCCAAGTTATGATAATATATTAAATATTGTCATAATCATATCATATATCATATATGATCGACTCTGGATACACTGAGTCATCAAGCTTTGTTCAGGATTAGCGATCTAGACAAGCAAATGTGGCTATAGTGGCGTGAAATGTATATGTCAAATATCCTCCATCTGACACATTGGATTCATAATATCTGTGTCAAATCGAGTAGATCTTGACATTATTTGGAAGCCCTCTCCATAACTAGAGGACGTTTTTGAAATACAGCTTTGTTTCACTTCCTGTAGAGTAAAAAATTAAGTGTTATAGGTCTATCACTAATTCTCAAGTGTAACTATAACTACTATTTACCAATAGTCATAACTGCATACTGTTGGTTAAATAGAAGTGAAACTGTGACGCTCAGGTTAGTGATTGGACGTAAGCAGCTTGTCATAAGTTTGTTTTCCTTTTGTAGCCTATTAGTGACACAGTAGCAGTTGGTGTGAAATTTTGCTGAAGCAATTACTGTAACATTTTGACAGTATACTGGAGCAAAATTCTGCACAGATCAGCAGGGCAACAGTCTGGTTATATGTTTTGGTTTTAATTCCTGCCTCACATTCTAGACCTTGGCCTCTGGCTCCAAGCAAGCTAGGGTTTTTGATTGAGGTGTTTATTGAAACTAAATGTGTACCATGTTGTTGGTTTGTATTTAACTTGGCCAAATGGCTAAAGTTAAGCATCTCTCTGCCTAGGGTGAGAGAGGAAGTTTTTGTGTGCACTGTGTGTGTTTGACCGGAACCATTTTAAGTTTGGCCCTCACACACACACCCACACACACACACACACAACACACAACCCCCTTTGAAGATTTGTTATCAATCATTGAAAAGGGGGGTGAGTGTTGTAAACCTTTTGGGGTAGTCCATCCTGGTTCCAGGCCATAAACCCAGGCAGGATTAGCTGAGTCAACAACCAGTTGAATTCACACCAACCCCATTTAGTTTTGGCCTCCAGAGCCACACGGCAGACCCTGATCCCCACCCATTTTTCTTCATCTCTTCAAATCGAAGAGGAAGAAGGGGGGGTTCTGGGCCTGTTCCCCTGTGTTGGGCCATGCAGACAGAGAGAGACAAACTCCTATCACCAATTTTGCAGAATATATACTAGTAGTTTACTTCTAAACTCTCTCCTCTGTGTAGGCTGTGAAAGTCCTTGTGTCTTGTACATGTCTTGTACCAAATTGTGAGAGATTCACTTCAGTGGCAAATGTGTTCTTGTTAACCTCAAAACTAATTATAATGCTATCCAACTTAGTTCCATTATGATCTAGACTTAAGCTTTAATTCATTTTGGCAGAACAGATTGGTTACAATCAGTTCAGAATCCTAGAAGTTATTATTTAACTTCCAGGGAAACAACTAAATTCTATTTTAAACTTGTTCGAACTATCAAAGTTAGTATTTTCATTAAGTTTCTTAATTTTAAGTAGACCAAACACACTTCTAGTTCCCTAAGTCACGATTATATACTGACAAGTGGTACATTATAACTATTTTTGCCAGCCGAAGAGAAATCTCATAATTTTTTTTTTTCCAGTGACTATCTCTCAGCAGTCCTTGTCTCAAAAATTGCTCAAATATGCTGCATAACATGGCATATGTGGTAGCACAAGCAATAAGAGGGCTAAATTTTGATCCCAAACTGAAAAATACTTTGCGAATTGATTGTGATACAGACATGTGTCAACTGATTACACCGTTATCAACAGCTAAGAGTCAAAAGATCGAACTGCTGAGAGATGTTTTAAAACAGGAAAATGTGACAATGCAAAGATATGGTGATTTGACTCAAATCTGTAAACTACAGAGTTCTGTCATAGATTTGCAAGACAGGATTGCATGCCTGGAGAGTCGTAAATGTACCGCTAATGATGATATGGTTAAATGTTTTCAGGACCTCCTGACCGAGGTCAGAGGTCAAACTCAGGCACGCAATGGTCAGCTTTGCTGTGGACCTGTGGAGCAGACCCAGTTGGGGGTTAATCAGTCAAAAGTAATCTCAGAATTGAATTCTAATGTGAACAAACTAAATATAGAAATCGATCAATTACGGAACACTGTGGCTTCACAGGACGCTAGCCTTAATTTTAGCGTACAGCATATTTCAATGCTGCAAGCTAAAATAGACCAAATTGACAAAAATGAGTGGGAAAACCACAGGACGTGCAATAACACATCTCCTCTCATTAGCAGTCAACAAGGAGGGGGGGGGGCTGGATCCTGTTTCCTCCCCAACCTCCTATGTGCCTGATACTAAACTTTTAACCCCTTTCTCAACATGGCCAAAGCGACCACAGGTCAGCCAACATCCTTATCGGTCCGGGGTTGTGACCCGGTCAACTGGTGGTCAGACTCCAGATTTGGTCAGAGCACAATATGATGTAGGCGGGTCACCTCCACCATCAAATCAAGTAGATCCTGACCTTAACACACAGGCACATGCTAAGACCCTAAGGGATGATGTCCTGTGGAAAATCTCTAAACATATAGACCATTTTTACCCACAGGCTTCAGGCAATACAGATTCCCAAGCATACCTGGACTGTATTGTTGACAGTTTACGTTCGTATGAACCAGTCACGGTGGAAACAAAGGTGAATCTCATCCGTTTAACCTCAAGCCGCGAAGTTGCCTCCTGCCTTAGGCGGCAGGCAAGTCAAACACTACTAGACTGGCATTCTGTCTGTCAGGCAATAATCGGGGAGTTTGACCACGATGTTGCCAAAAGTGGGCTGATTTCAACCATGGAGGTTAAACAGCATGAGCAGGAAGATGTTAGGGTATTTTATAAACGTTTAATGAAAGCATTTTTCGGCGGTAAAAATAGCCCAAAGATGGAGGAAGATGTACATTTCAAGGCGTTGTTCCTAAATAATTTACTTCCCTCTGTTACAAAACACTTCCCTCTCGGAATCAATTCTGAGAACATACGTTCCGTTGTTTTACGATCCTTGGCAAAGGAAGCGTTTGACAGAGAATGCCATGAAGCATCTTATGTAACTGTCAGCACCCAAATCGATGACTGTCTCCCCGAAGGTCATCAGAGCCCTGTGTTGGTAATAAAGAGTTCCCCAAAGGAATCTCGTAGACAAAAAAAATCCCGCATCTACGCTGCCAGACAGGTTTCAAGCCCCACTGATAATGACTGGAGAAAATCTATGAGGGATTATACACCTTGATAATTCTAAAACAACACGGTGGTTATTTCTTTGTACGTGAATGTTTCAGACGACCACTCCACTATATAGTTTGTGTCATTTGAAACATTCGGGGGGATACAGTGTTACACCCGTTGTTTGTAGTAATTATATACATCTGTTTGTACACTTTGTCTCACGTATGTCTCATAACAGTTTGAGATGTTTATACACAGGCAACACGTTTGCATGTATATAAATGAGTGTATAAGATACGGCAACATAAACTTTTTTTTTAGTCACTCCATGATGATGAACATTATCTGTGTGCCTTGATCATTATTTGTTTTACTAACCATAGGTGAGGTAACAGCATGTATTAACTACACTGTAGCTCCACCCACATTGGTTGTGATTTTGCCCTATCAAAGGTGATTTAAACTGATAAGTAATATATCAAGGAATGTTTGACAGACAAGGGCCAACCATGGTTGACCTTTGTCCGTCGCAGATGACAGCTGTTAATACTGCTGGCCGACTTCACAGGGATTCGTGCACGGTACAAAGCTTAGTGGTATTTGTTTTAAGCATAGTAAGTTGTGAATGAAAGTAGGAGCTTTGATTCCTCACCCCTGATCAGGGTGGGGATGATAGGGGCTCTGCACTTTTACAACTGTGACATTAGTCCCTCTTTTCACAGGATAGCAGAGTCATGAACTGTTGATCTGTGATGGGAGGAACAATGGCTGTAATGCTTAAAACACTATACCAATTTGCTAGGGACAGTAACCCACATGTGCATGTCCAATTTGTGAATTTAAGGCCATAATTTTTGTCAATTACAACTATATAGAAATGATGTCTCCACACACACTTCATCATTTCGGTGACTAGGAGAGATGCCTACTATTATAGGTCTAAAGCCTACAGCAAACCTTTGACGTAGCTAGACCCAATCAAACCCAATCTAACCGGTAGCTAAACTACACGTGACTACTTCACGCCAGTTAGAGTGAACTCACTGCTTAAATTAAACTATGGTAAACAAAAACAGATCTTAGAAAGAAGTGCTCTGATAAAAAGGCATGACAAATGCTAACACATCACTCCTCCAATTATAGCCTACATTATAATAGGAGTTTTCTAAACAGTCTCAGCTCTATTTGAGATTACCTGTATGTTATCTGTGTTTTTGTTTGTTTTGAATTGTTATTCAACAAATCAGTTGGTACTAGAGTTAATGAATCTATTCACGTCACAGTGAGTAGAAGTATGTTTTCTTTCCACATAGTAAACAAAACATACAGTAATTGATGTGCATTTTTAGGAGTTTTTCCTTTTGCGTTTTTGTCTTATTCCTTCAATTTTGTGTAGACTTGTTTTGTGTTTAACTTGAAGCCTCTGACTATAGAGCCACGGCCTATAAGAGAACTTTCTTTCAAGAAGTCCAGAGTTATACAGTCACCAGAACAGTTTAGCAGATAAGAAGTTGCCATTTAATCATGCGATGTATATGCTCTGTGTACTCTGTGTTCATCCTCTCACTTTTTACTTTTGCCCTCAAAGATCAAGGACTCAACGTATCGTTTCGTCATGATACTGAGGACAAAGGGGGGACATGTAGCGTGGGTCCTGGACAGATATGAACACAGATGGATTCTGTTCATAACCAGAATGGATCCATACATGCACGGTACACCCCCCCCCCCTTTTGGTCTCACTGACACTGCTTGGCTTGATGTAAACAAGACTAGCTTCCACGGGGGAGGGTGGATTTTAACTTCTCCCCAGCAGACATTTCCCTGCATGGCTAAACAGAGGTATTTACGACATGCTCTTGGCTCCTCTCAGAAGGACAGAGCCTACACAATGAGACAATACCATTCTAATAAAACTGTTCACGTATTATGCCTTTGAACCACGAATATATATATTTGTATACTATCTATTGGGGTTCAACCATATATATATATATTGTGTTGAATTAATGTGATGAGTGTATTATATATTATATATATAATTATATTCTGGCTTGCCTGACTTCTAATGTACATACGGCTGTGCTGTTTGATATCTCCACATGTGTAAGTTCATGCTGATTCCAAATATGCAGTCAGATGTATTAATAGGAGCTCCCCAGAACCACTAGTGACGAGTTAGTATTTCATGTGCTTTATGGTTCATGGGTTAAGGGGACAGCCCCCTACAGCTCACACACGTCCGGACCCTGCAGCTCCTTGCATGACAAGGACAACCAGTCTCCGCCTCTTCAATATATATGAGATGGCCAAGCAGCCATCTCTCTCTTAAAAAAACTTCTACTGGGACGACGGAGGACAAGGGAGGGTTGACGCACGTCCCCGCCCACACACACACAGCTGTCCTCTGACCAGGCCCTGGGTTGACTCTGTCCCCACCACAGAAGTTCCAAGTTTCTGGGTAAGACCTCAGCGCCACAGCGGCCGGTTCCCAGAGACCGTGAGGCAACCCAAAACTGACCAGACGACAGGTTCTCTCTCTACGAGACTCTCAGCGCCACAGCGAGGATAAGACATCCCAAGTCTCCTCTGCCGCTCGAATCTTCAAGAGGGTCAGCTTAAGCCAAGCGCCACCAAGCTGATTCCGACGAGGGAAACCGATGCCTGCACACAGCTGCCTCTGACGACTACTAAACCCCTGCCCAGCTACATCCTTCTGGGCCTGCCATCCACTGCCCCTAGCCTCTGGCTAGCTCGACAGCACCACGGCCCAGCTACCACATGGTCATCGCTACACAACACGCAGCTACACCATTCTGGGCCTGAACATCCACTGCTGCCGTCCCCTCCACACACAGGCGAGCATTATATCACATGATAAATGGCAACTGAGTGTAGCGTTCAGGCAGGGTAGAGATGTTATTTTGGAAGGTAGATCTGCTATTTTCGAAACCTCTCTTTTATTATTTCATGTTTCTTTTCCCTTTATTCGTTTCATGAGCTATCACTATTTACCTTTACCTGACCTTACTTTGATAAAAAGGTTTCATTTAAACCTGTGTAAATTTTTGGGATTGTTTGTACACATTTGATTTATTTTGTTATAATAAATTTATATGATTTTCATTAAGAAGTCGTTGTGTATTATATCTCAATATTTACAGTACAAGTACCGTTGGAATATTTATTGCAAGTCTGTCCAAGAATTCAAATTACATTACAGTGACGTGAGCAATATAATTATTATATTGTAATATTTTAATAATTAATATTCATAAATTATGAATATTGATATTTGAAATATTACGTCCTGACAGCTGTTACCCAGCTATATTACACTTAGGTTTCACCAGGGGAGTAAAGGAAGACTGCACCCATTTCTGCAGACAGCTTGCTACCTCAACAGAGCCTCGGTGGGCAATCCCCTCATGCCAGAGACACATGGTTGGGCTATCTTCAGTTCCCATCTCATAAATACATAGATTATAATTTGCAAACTGACGTTGGTAATAAACATTGGAATGTGTCAGATTGGGCGTAAATACAACCCCTTGCATATCTACCAACCCGGTCTCCCCCAAATACGGTGAAATAGCACGGATTGGCACACTGCAAATGCGTGCATATGACACTAGATTCCCCGACATTCCGTGGATATGTACTTTATTTCCTCCCCGTTCACTTCTATACGTTTCTCGTCGGTGACGTCACGAGGACAATCCGTGGATATGTACTAGATTTCCTCCCCGTTCACTTCTATACGTTGCTCGTGTCGATTCGTTTGCGATATTAAACAATATCAAATCTCGCTACTGATGATTTATTGATGACTATTTCTATGTATTTGATGTCCCAGGTGTTGTTCTTGCTTACTGCAAATCGCTATGGAGTGTTATTATTATATTCATTAATAAGAATAATTATAATTTTTGACCGGAAGTGCCCTGGTCCCGTGCATAATCACCTATTTGGACTCGTACGTTTGCGATATTTTAAACAATACTCAATAAAATCATATTTTAATCGCTACTGATGATGTTTGATGACTATTTCTATGTATTAGATGTACCAGGTGTTGTTCTTGCTTACTGTAAATCACTCTGGATTGTATTTATTTTAAAAAAAATGTTTACCGGAACCGGAAGTGTTTTTGCTGCCATCTAATGTTTTTGCACAATAACATTCATTGCATTGTTTTTGTTGTCGTGAATGGTTGTCCTCAGACTTTGCTTACTTAGCCTAGCCACAGCCTATAGTACCCACTACCAGCCAGTCTGTTTATTGTACAGGTGAATATTCGAGCCAAGGTAAGATTTGTTGCTATAAATCACAACTGTATAAATGTTTTTTCAGTGTTAGTAGCATGTTAGCTGCTAGCAGTGGTCCATAGCTAAAGGGAATGCTAACAACAACAATAGCATGCTAACGATCTCTGTAAATAGTAGTTAGTAGCTAGCTAGCCTAAGATTTAGACTTGTATTCTAAATATATTCGTTTTCAAGCAGAATCGATGAATGCGTCTACGGGAGTCTAAATATTAGGCTAAGCTAGCTACTAACTACTATTTACAGAGCTCGTTAGCATGCTATTGTTGTTGTTAGCATTCCCTTTTTACCTCCCTTATGATGAATTCCTGTTCTGTTCTTTGACTATATAGAACTGTCTATTTGTACGTCTCTAAATGTTTTGATGAACCCTCTTGTAAACAAGTGTAATGCTTAATTGGGTCGTCCACTCACAGTTAACAGTCTTTGTATTGAGTTTGTGCTCGAAATGTACTGTAATTCTGCAAACTGTTAATATATATTTCAATCAATCAATAGTGTAGGCTATACGGTGCTGCTTGCGTATTAGGCCATGGCTCTTATGGCTCTATAGGATTTATAGGCCCCGGGTTATAGTTTCAATGTACTTTTATTATTATCTATATTCAACCTTTGTACTGATACGTTCTTGGTTTACCTATAGGCTATGATCCTCGATTACGGTTTCTATGCATGTGGTGTATTACCGTATGTTGACATTGCTTATGGTAAATCTAAAGAGTCATTGTATTAAAACAAATACAATAGAATAAAGTTGGCAATAGAGGTAGAAAAATACATGGTAAAAGCTGTTTTCTGCTGTGTTCATGAGCATGGTTAGCTCTGCATTTACGTGCTGGAGTAGTTAGGAATACAGTATGGTGTAGTAGTTATGTATGGTAATTCTGTGTCTGTGTGTCTTCCTTCCAGACAAGCCCGTCATTGGAGTCTCCAGTCATCCTAATTCTCCAGACATCTGACCATCTCCTTAGTGCTTCCCACACCAGCATCTGTCTACGTCCAGATTCCAGAGGTAAGTCTGGGATGTCCTACTGATTGATGCCAGCATTGAGTTGGTTACCACAGCACAAGCTTTTTTCCAGGGAGTTCTGTCTCGATGACTAGCCTCATCCTCCTGACTGCTATCAATTTAGGTCCCTGTACAGACATGTGTAGGTAATAAGGTCCTGTTAAGGCCCATATCCATAAATGCTCCATAGGGAGTGGACAAAACAAACGAGAGAAATTTCACATGTTTTGTCTGTGTATTTATATCTGCTACCGTTCATTTTCACAGAAGAGAAGAGAAGAGAAGAGAAGAGAAGAAAAGAAGAGGAGGAGGAGAAGAGAAGAGAAGAGAAGAGAAGAGAAGAGAAGAGAAGAGAAGAGAAGAGAAGAGAAGAGAAGAGAAGAGAAGAGAAGAGAAGGGAAGGGAAGGGAAGGGAAGAGAATTAAGGTAAGGAGAAATATGGAAAACACACGCACACACACACCTTCATTCAAAGGGCTTTATCTGTTACGAATGAGTATGTTGGACCCAAAAGCGACAGCAGGCAGAACAAGTAAACTTAGAAGGATGTCTTAACAAAACACAGGAACTTCCATAAATGGGAAAACGGGTAAATAACAGGACTTTCCGAATACAGATACAGGACAGACTCACTCACCAGGGAGCTAGAAACCAACAAGAATACAATGCAAATGCGGGGTTTAAATAGACACAGGGATAACAGATGGCACACACAGGTAGGGCCTATACTAAATTGACAATCAACACTGGGATAGGCTGAAGGGGACTAAAAGGAAGGCCAGTGCAAGCATGCTCTGTTGCACTGGCCTAAAAGTGGGTCCTTTAAAACGGCTTCAACTTCTGAGAATGTGATGTCCTACTGATTGATGCCAGCTTTGTGTTGGTTACCACAGCACAAGCTTTTTTCCAGGGAGTTCTGTCTCGATGACTAGCCTCATCCTCCTGACTGCTATCAATTTAGGTCCCTGTACAGACATTTGTAGGTAATAAGGTCCTGTTAAGGCCCATATCCATAAATGCTCCATAGGGAGTGGACAAAACAAACGAGAGAAATTTCACATGTTTTGTCTGTGTATTTATATCTGTTTGGTTGCTGACTGTTCCCAATATCTTTGTTTCAGTAAAATGTCGACACGCAGAAAGAGCGAGCCATTGTCCGCCAAGGAGAGACTGGAAGCGCTTGCTGAGGTTGCGGATGCGTTTGTTGAGACGGAGGTAAGTACATTCTCGTTGTACATGCATGTGAAATAATTTTAACTCCAGTTAGTTGATGCCCATTTCTCTACATTTCATGACATCTCCGTATAGAGAGCTAAAGGCCAAGCTACCAGCCAAGCTACAGCGACAACTCAGAAGCCTGAAGTTAGCTGGTCGATGAGGGATGCTGATGGGATTCGTGTAAAAACCAGCAAACGCAGGAGAAAGGCTTCATCTTATGGTTAGTCTCCATCTATGGAGAGTGATTTTGATGGATTGAAGTGGTTGGAGTATGTATAGGGTAATCATTTGATAGTGTCTGTTATTGTTTTGATTTATGCTGGCAAAGAGTTTGAACATATTTGGTCTAATGTGGTTGCTGTTTCTCCAGTTGGTACATCCACTACACCATCTACGTCCACTACACCATCTGTGTCAACACCATGGCTCGGTTACCAAGAACCTGGTAAGTATAAATGTACTTAAAATAAATTCCTCAAAGAAGACTATGGCAGTGATGTTTTATTTTTCTTGTGTTTCTCTCCCTGAAGATTTTAATAGGCAGATGCTCGAAGAGCTTCTTCAGGACACTGCGTATGATTGTGTAGAGCAGCCAACACAGTCTCACACTTGGAGTCAAAGGCAGAAAGATGTCCAACTAGGCTGGCAACAGGCAAGAGACCACAATGTGGACAACGTGTTGTCAGCGGAGAACATCGTGGAGAGGACGTGTCAACACTGTCACTTGAGAGAAGCTGTCATCCGTTGTGGGGAATGTATGCCTTCAGAGTCGTTTTGTGCAGAGTGTGATCGTTTGGTACATGAACGACACACTCTGCACAATAGGCAAACCACCATGTGTGGTTATTATAAATACATTCCCCCAACAGAGTCGGTGAATCTCAGTGATGGGAAATACATCATCTGTGAACAAGGTCTCTTTTTCAATTAACAGACAACATTGGCTCATTATAACCTGTTATCCCAGTACCTTCACACAACCCAAACATTTCATCCTGATTGTCCTTTGCCCCTTCAGATTGTTTGCTGCCAACAGCATATCCTGGAAAGATATGCACCTGTGACACGTTTGATGTTTCAGTCTCAGCTGGTAGAGCCATCATACTGGTTTCCATAAATGGTAGGAATTTAAGTCTTCATCTATGTAGATGCACACACCGTATGTGTTTAATAGACATTACTTAAGTTCCTTGCTATGTCTCATTTACTCTCAGGCCGCTATGATCTTCGCCTCCCAGTGCTGTCGTGCAAACAGTGCTCTAAGCAGTGGTCTCCGGAGGTCAGGGACTTTGTCAGAAGTGGCTACTGGCCTGGAACCATGCAAGCCCAGACACTGTTCCACCAGGATGTCTTCCACTCCTTTGAGGCAATGAAGACATCAGCTCCAGCGTTGTCTAGACAAGCCTTCACAACCATGTTGGACCAGAGGACAAAGCAGTTTGGAAGAGTGAGTAATTAGTTTGTCATGTCGTTAAGCCAGTTTATTTAATTTTATTTATGTAGCAGTCATATTAATTATTATATCTTTTCAGACTGGCAAAGTGAATGCAGGTTCTTTTCAGACAAGCTTTCTGCAGTATATGTACTGCAAGTCTGTTGAGAACCAGCTTCACGGAGATGAACAACGCTTTGTCTGTCCTGCTTGCACCCCGGACATGCTGGCTGTTTCAGTTGATGGCAACAGAAAACTGTACAGGTTCCAGCAAAAAAAACAGTTAGTTTGTCTTTCCTATAAACACTATCGTAATGTTTTTTATTTATTTAAGATGACACTTCAGCTGTTGAATGTAATAACTGTTACTTTGTGACCTTGTTTTGAAAATGTGTGTATGTAGGAGTGAAGAGCCAGGGTTCTTTGATGGCTTGTTCTTGGCAAAAGACTCTGAGGTGTCAACTTTTGTTGAGGAGGTCAGAGGAGTTGTAACAAGTGTACGTTTTAAACAAGTGAAACATGGCTCAGCCAAAAAAAAGTCTTGACTGTATGTTTCAGTATTGAGCCCTGCTATCTATTGTCTAACTATTAATACTGTATATTCTAACTATGTGTTTTGGTAGACTGCGGGAAAAGCGACGTGTGGGAATTCGCACTGGAGAGCTGCTAGGGAGACGTCCAAGCAGGCCAACAGGTTGGACGAAGAAGGCATTGAAGTTGCCGTTTGTAGGCACGGATTCCTTCTTAGAGGTTAGTATTAGTATTGATGATAAATTGAACATACAAAAAGATATCATGATTATCTAAAGCACAATAATATGCTCCTAATCACCCCTCCCCTCCAAAGGTCTGAATATGTACAGAGGAGAAATCTTTGCCTACCCGATGTTTCTCCAGCAAGAGTACAAGAGTGCCACATTCTTGGCCATGGATGTGACCTGCAGATACGTACCTTACCTGGCGAAGGTGTCGGAGAACCTGGCCCATCTTCAACCCCTTCTGAGCATGAAACCGTGCTTGTCTGTCATGCATGCTAAAGCACACACTACAAAATGCGAGGTGATGCGTCATACTGCTTGATGATGTAAATTAGATTGTCACAATGCATGGCAATGTTAGCCACAGAACAATGGTCTGAACTGACCCAAACTATATAACCATAGTAACCTATGGCTATGCATCAATATTGACCATGCGTCTGGCCACACTGTTCATACTTCCTATAGATCCAGTGGAATGCGAGGAACCAGGAGGGAGTTGGGACCACTCTCGGTGAAGAGGTTGAGCAGGTCAACAGTTTCCTGTCCAGATGTGCCCTGACCACCAAGTATATGATGAAGTCAGGTTTGTAAGCTTATTTAACCCCCTGCTACTTTTAGCCTGCAAAGGTACACTAAACATTTTCAACAATCTTATTTGGATTTGTGTTACAGTAAGAACTGACATGCTTGCGGTCCATGCCATGGGGTGGAATCTCCGTAAAGCCATTGGCCTACACTCCGCTTTGTCTTCCAGATACAAAAAGGTATGTTCTTTTGTTAAAAAAACGTAATGTGTAACTCTGATCATGATTCAACTTCAAATGCTATTTCATGAACACATTTGTAAATTACAGTGTTCTGTATTGCAATTTTGCAGACTGTCGAGAAGACTTTGGAGGTAACGGAGGGACTCGGGAAGCTGCAGGAACAGTTTAAGTGCACAGATGACATGCTGCAACAGTGGGTCATTGATGTGAAGCAGTGGGCCAGTACCGGTAAGAACAATGTCCTCACATGGACAACACGCATCAATGTGTGTGGGGAAGAATCAATCTGACGGCTGACAATGAGTACATTTTTAGAACTTGTGTGAACACTTTTTTGTTTCTTAGGAAGTGCAGCAGCCAGTTCTGTGTCATCAGAGATGCATTGTTTGCAGCTCTCCATTGACTCGCTTTTTGTGAGCATCTGTCAGAAGAAACACTACCTCTACAGACAGAATGGTATGTATTGTGAAATTATTTTGCTGGCTCTTGCAGTATGTCAGTTTTGTTCGTTACACAGCAATTAAATTGCAAACCAATTAATCAAGAGGGCAAAACTTACATTGCCTGTAAAACTATAACTATACATAATACATTTCATTCATTTACTGGACAGAGCCCAAATCACAGCTTTTTGTAATACTATTTTGCAGATCGCAACAAAAGGCGTCAGAAAATCACCCAGAAGATTGGCCAGGAGAAGAAACGCTTGTTGGATGATGTCCAGAGGTATGTAATAGATATTTTCGAATCCTAAATCGATTGCCAAATATATTGGTGTATTTCTCTGCCTTCCATTCAATAGTCCAGTCTGAAATGGCACATTGGTGAGAGAGCTTGCTGACTAGACCACAGTGGTCATCCATGCTTACTATCACTCTGTCAGCGAAGTGTATTTGTCTCATCTTTAGAATATATCCTTTTATGACCAGGTATTTACAGTATAGCACATTAGATTGGGTTTGGGGAACAGGCCAGGAGGCTTGTTGATCTGTATGCTGTTCTGGCTTAATCTTCATTCTCAACACTTCACCCTGCCTGGTATTAATATTTTACATTATAGGTACAACCAACAACCTGATGCAACCCCTGTGGATATAAGCACTGTTGTGCAGAAACTGTCCAACAAAGCTGTGGAGAGCATGATATGGCCATGGCAGGAACAGAACACAGGTGTTTATTATAATACCGGTATCTCTATTAGACTTTGTGAGCTCGTTTGAGATGACTTTTTGTATTTATTTATAATTAATAATTCAATGTTTTCATTATTAATGTTGTCATATCACAGATGGTGTCAACATCCTCTGCAAGAAACAGCTTTTTGACCAGGTGATGCTTCTGTCACGACTGGCAGAGGAAAAGCAGATTCTGGTAAAGGAGATGATGCAACACTGTGCCTTCTTAAAGGACTCTGTAGCAAAAGTGCAAACACAGATGGGAACTGTCTTGTCACAGACGGGAAGTAAGTACAACTCCATCTGTCTTTTTATGAAATTGTCCAAGTGAGAGACATGTTGGTTTTTCGTTACCGTTCATTTTAACATGTGTGGTTTGAATTGAATTCCATTAATGTTCTTGTGTATATATTCTAGCTTTTCCAAATGTATTGACCGAGGAGGGTTCGAGGGGCCTAATCTGTCTGCTCAAGAGAAGATTGGAGGACCTTAAACTCAAGCAGCAGATTGCAGGGAGAGCCTACAAGGCCATTCTGGGGCCAAGTCTCCAACTGTTGGAAGAACAGGAGGCAGAGATGGAGGAGGAAAGAGAGTGTCAACCAGAAAGCTCGGACGATGACGACGACGAGGAGGACACTGAGATATGAGACTACATATTGCCTGGGATGTATACAAGGTTGACCAGTGGATTATTTTATTTGCTTTTTTTCTCCTTTTGGAGTGGATTATTTTATTTGCTTTTTTTCCCCGGTATTGTTTGACTGGGGGCACCCCTAACGTGCGCACGGCTCAGGAACGTCCTGCGCTGAACGGACTGTGTACACTACACACAAGCGCAATGACATGAAGCGGTGTTTGAAGGTTTTTCCAGAAAGACCTGTTGTAAATGTCATTTTACTTTTTGGCTGTCTCATTTTTAAAATGGTACTTATATAGCGCCTTTATCCAAGGTGCTTTACATAGATTGTGCATTACATTCACACACACATTTATACACCGATGCCGGAGGAAACCATGCAAGGTTTCGAAAACGTTCAAAACGTTTGAATATACCCCCTTTTCCTCATAGATGCAGATGGATCTCCGATCAACACATGTCAGTTCAGTTTTCATTTATGCTTGCTGTTTTTGGCGATTTGCTGCAGTGTTGGGTCAGACGTGCTCCCGTTGCATTCGTTCAGCATAATGTCAATTTCAAATTTTAATATTTCCAAAATTATTACAGTTTTGACATTATTATGTCAACTGTTCCTGTGTGTGTGGGGGGAGGAGGGGGAGAATGTTTAGGCCTGTCTCTACAATACAAATCTCTCTACAATACAAACAGCAGCATAATGTAAAAATAAACAACAGAAAAACACATTGGACACAACTGGACATAATCACAACAAGACCATAGACTTCAGACACAGGACCATAAGCAGGCAGAAAGGAGAGTGTATACTGCTCTGTGTTCATTCTCGGATGGAAGGTGAGCCTACGACTAAAGGTCCTCACTGTATATTTATTGATTGAATACTTAACAGGCTTTGGGCTAAGCCCCTATAGGGCCATGGCTTGTTTCCATTGTGGTATTCTGTATAATATCGGAATCAGTCAGAATCTGTATCGGCAAATATGACCCTGTGATTAATCGTAGCTCGGATATCGGTCGTAATTTCATTATTGTAGAGCTATTACATTTATTTACCTTTTTAAAAAGGAGATGGCTATTTGTAGGCCTATTATACAGGGAAAAATGCATCCTTGACTCATTTGGAGCATCAATAGTACTACCTTTGCTTGTTGATCTGTGTAAAGCATGTTGAATTCCCTTGTTGAAATGTGCTATACAAATAAAACTGCCTTGCTTTTTAATAACCTATTTGTAATTTCTTGACTTTGAAATCCTACTAAATACTTCAATCTATAAATTAGTAGCTTAATGACTAGTAATACATTGTCTTCATGTCCAATGTATTAGCTTTTACTTTTCAGGATTTCAATTCAAATATAGTAAAAATAGATGATCTACAAGCTCAAAACGTGTCACAATGTCACGTTTTGAGCTTGTAGATCGGCTATTTTTGCGACGACAGTAACATCCATATGTCCATCTATTTTCTGTGTTTTTGTAATCTGCATTTTTAATATTGATGTAACTTTAGATGTTCTTAATAGCGTTCTTCTCCAATGGGTTCTCAATGTTTTATTGTACTGAAAACTCCTTGTTTTGCAACATAGCTGAGTTGTCTGTTTTTGGCCATAAAATTCATTAATTCATTCAAGTTTTTTTTTATTCTCGAAATTACAGTAATTTAACTCATTAGTGGTGCAAACCACTTCCTTAAGTGAGTGTGTGTGGGTGCCTGCCTGCCTGCCGGCCTGGGTGCGTCTGAGCATGAAAACAGCATGGTTTTTTTTTCACCACCTGTGCGCAACCTAACATGCACACAAACACACACGCACATATTAACTGTATATATGGTGATTTCAGGTGTGCCAGTACAGTAGTGGGTACAGTAGAGAGACCCCCACACGGTAACTGTCACCCTCACCCTGGGTGTGTTCCTGTTTGTCTGGAACTCCCCCCACCCCACACGGAGTTGCACCACTTACTTCACATGGGTGTGATCTTTCTCAGTGTCGAGTAATAGTATGCTAGTATGCTCACCAAGGTTTTAAAACGACCCAGGGGTACCAATGTGGTCAATTGTAATGTAGTTTGCAGGTGATTCCATGTATTAGGGCCACAGAGGCCAAAAGCAGATCTACCAAGTTCAGAGTTAACTTTTGGTACTTGAATTTGGGGACATTTCTTGATCTGGTGTGATAGGGTTCAGAGTCCCATTTCAGAAATGATGTATTTAGGACAATCTCCAAGCATGACTTTATACAAGAACAGGTGCCAATGCAGTTATCGTCTCTCTGTCAGGGAGGACCATCCAACCTTGGTATATAAGATACAATGGTGAGTACCATAGCTATCACCTGTAATAAATCGAATCGATAAACAGAGTCTAGGGATTTAAGAGTGGATGCTGCTGCATGCAGAATGTCTTGGAAAAAATTGCATGGTTTTCTCTCTCAACATACAGTACATGTGTATAGGCTGCACATCTCTAAAGTGACAATTTAAGGCCATTAAGAACCTTTGATGACCACTGCTCTCTACTGAAGTAAGACAAGTACATGGGCACTGTTGCTTCTCTTCTAAATCGAGGCCCATTGCAAGTTACCATATGCAATTGTATAATGATTTTGATGTTGGATGTTGTGGATGCTAGGTTGTCATAGATATTGTAATGAACTTTTGAACTCTGCAGTCACCCTATATGCATTATAACAGTGATTATAAAGCTTTATAAATGTTTATAATATGTATTACAACTATGAATAATGAAATTTAGTGCGAGTGACCAGTAATAATAATGATATGTGATCTTAAGTAATTATAAAATGCTTTATAATTATTTATTATAGTTATAAAGCATTATGAGTATAAATATAAGTAAGTAGCCTTGATGAGCCATGAGGCCCATAGGGCAGGAGCCTATCTCCTGTTTCTGTAGCGTGAGGCAGCTTGATGTACACCCCCTGGACATGACACTAGTATGTCACAGGGACTTACCCCCAATCCAACCCTTGATGCTGAGTGCCAAGCAGGGAGGCACTGGGTCTTTGGTATGACCCGGCCGGGGATTGAACGCATTGAATGCATTAGGGGTATATTTATAAAGTATTACAGATGGGATGCATAGCAAGGCCACAATATTGTGCTGCTGGGTGTAGAGGAGTGTAAGGAAGGGAACAACAAGGATTCCTCAGTTTAGCACTGTACTGAACAGTCCTGTACTGTACACCATCCGGCTGAATGCCAAGAGGACTGAGGTTGTCGCCTATGCCGTAGATGTATAGAGCCTCTGTAGTGTACTGTACACCCCACACGTGAGGAAGGTTGACCCTGTCATCAATAATGCTCTTCGGATCCTAACTGGCTGCCTGAAGCCGACCCCTGTGCCCTACCTGCCAGTCCTAGCAGGAATTGCCCCCGCCGGCCTTCGACGGTGTTTCCCAGCACACAGACTTACGTTTCTCTTAATTGGCTAGCGTTAGGGTTCGTTTTCAACGCGCGATAGCTCGGGAACAATAGGTCCGTCAGCCAAGTAATTCACATGGGCGCGTACAGCTCTCCAAGATCTACGCTCCGATAGGTCCGCCATTCTCGTGCGACACCCGTAGCAAGAGTCCAACTCTGACCTGTAATCCACAAGCCTTAGAGACATGATAAACCTTACAGTGTATTGAATGATGAAATGCTAATCCTAATTTTGAGAACCACACGTCCGTGCGCGGGGAGACACATATTGGCGCGTTCGTCAGATTGATAGCTATGCGTGGATGTAAAGCACGCCCATTTTCGACCTTTGTGGGAGGAGCTATCGCGCGTCAAAGTCTAACCCTAGTTTTCTGAACCACATGACCGTGTTTGGAGAAACACATATCAGATTGTTCGTCCTGACAAGCTATATAACATACTAAAAGATGGGCCTCTAATATCCAATGGATTTTGACTTAGAGGCCTTAGAGAGGCTAGAACAATAACAACAATTTTTTTTTCAACGGGACCAATTCCATTAAATCCAGCGTGAAAAAGTGAGTCAGACTAAGTAGTTTTTGTAAAAAAAATAAAAAAAAATGTGTTTGTGGGGTCCAAAAAACGTGTCTAAAAAAATATCTAAAATATTTAGAAGTGTCGTAGAGACTTGAAACCAATTCCATTGGATTCCCCGTGCTTCAGACATGGATAGACACCCTTTGTTTTAGAACATTTGTTTTTTCCCTGTCGACCATAGCTTAAAAGGGGCTCGACGCCGCACAGGGGTCACGGGCGTGACCTTTGATAGTTAGAAGTGTCGTAGAGACTCAGGACCAAGTTCAATGGATTCAGCTTGATGAGACGAAGAAAAAAATTGCCTGCTCAAAACAAACGGACAAATTCTGGATTTTGTATTGATTTTAACGCGTTGGAGGCCACTAAAAATCCAATTTTTTAAGGATTCCTCTAAATACACTTCCCCCCCTATGTCAAGTAAGGGAAATCTAATGGTGTTAGTTTTAGAAATGGGTCAAATTGCTGTTTGAAAGTTTAAAAAAATCATATTTTGTCGATTTTTTGTCATTTTGCTCCAAAACTCCTTCTACCCCAACTAAACCAATCTGAATCAGAATATGTAGGTTATATCTCAATCCGACAACCAGAAGTGCCTTAATTGGCCCCTAGTTGGCTAATTATAGAGTTTGCGTAGAAATGTCGTAGAGAAATATATATGAAGAATAGTGATGGGGGATCTGTGTGTCTCTAGTAAAGCACTTTGACCTGCATTCCATGACATGAAAGGTGCTATACATTTATCCATCCATGCAGTTATCCATGCGGCTCACCTCTGTTCACAGAATCTGAGCTGAATTGACATCTGTACCATTGTGATCAAACCAGTCAAGTTGTACAGTAGTACTGGTGCACTGCATTAACCTATTTTGGTGGCCTTTCATTCTGTGATATTTTCTGAGACCAGATCCACCACGCAGTCATGTATAGCCTATACATCTTCATGTAGGCCTATGGCATGTGGATGGGATTAACTATAATTATGTCATTTTGTGGTTTTTTTCCTAAATACTTTAGAAAGTATGCACCAAACTGTACAGGCATTGCTTTAGTGCTTCAAAACAGCTACATTATGAGAATGGGATATTTAAGGAGATCTGGAATGGTGTGATGTACTATGTTGATGTAATAGGCTACATTCTGGGTAAAACAGGTCTATTATTGTTCAAATTGAATACTGACACACATTTGCCCATCACTGTTAGGTCTACCCCTTAAAACTTTAAGTGCCCTCTGACCATGAAGGCTTTGAAACATATGCCCCTCATTTTGTACTAGCATAAGTATAAACTCTGCATATGGTTATATTGTAAGGAATAGGGTTATAAACATGTTATAGAACATGTATTATAACCCTATTCCTGTACTGTTTCACCCACTGAGAGAGACGAGTTGTTCAATGGCTAACAGACTAGGCAACATTTCAAAACAGAACTTCTGATACCTATTTCTGTTGCTATTGTTACACACCTTGAGTTCCTGTTCATGCTTTCGCTAACCATTAGTAGGCTTATTGTACAGTAACAGATCTATAACACAATGATTCATGTATGTGCTTTGTGTATTGTCATCGTGTTGTATTGCATACTAAGTACACGTTAAGGTACAGGAAGAAATAGCATGGTCTTCACACATTTTCTGAAGTTTCACCAATCATTATCAATTTTCAAAATACCTACCAATTCAATAAGAAAATCTAACAATCTGAGCAGTGGAACTGTAAAGATGTTAAGTGCAATACTTTGGCCCCTGCAGCTAATTGTATAGGGTGAGTTCCTTGCCAACACAGCCCTACTGAGCAAATGATGAAACAGTGATTTATAAACAAATACTTTATTTGTACAAAATCAAAAAATCAAAAAAAAAATCAGGTCTTCAGGAGGACATCTTTTGTAGGGATCCAGGAGGGCGGGAAGGTTTTATTGCTGAAATGAAAACAGATGATAGTCCTATGAAATACCAAGAAAGTGTAGTATATCACTCCGCATCTCCTTGACAGCCAGCCTATTTATCTCTATGGTAGTTTGCTTCAGCCGGTAGAATTTGAGCTTGGAGAGTACAGAATATTCTCCGTTGTGAATTTCTGCACATGCAATATAAAAAACGAATAAAGCACCAAGGGGTCGATGGCTGTCAAGGAGTTTAATCCTTAAATTGACACCCTGTGTCAAATAATTGATTTCAAAATACTGCTGGTATATTAAACGAAATACAAAATAAATTTCTGATCTTGTACATGAATCACCCAGACACCTCAGGTGCCCATGCAGGTCAGCCTGCATGGTAAACCATCCTGCTCCAGTGAATTCACGCGTCTTCTGTGAAAACGTAGAAGACGCTCAGGTCCCTGTGATTGACAGACTGAATTCACGTGACCGGGATGGTTTACCAGGCTAGGAAAGGTCTGCTTGAACGTGGGGAAGCATTAATTAGTGTTTAGACACCACATATAACAAATAAAACTGCCTTGCTTTGTAATAATAACCTATTTGTAGATGCTTCTTCCAGAAAAAAAAAATATATATATAACTTTATGTCAAATCAAATACATCAGAGAAACAAAGTTCAAGTTACCATTTGGGGCATGGGGCCCAATGGACCAGGGACTGTTTCTTGCCCTTGGGTAAAAGGAAAACAGGAAAATAAAGTACAAATTAAATAAAATAATTACTCCCAGCTTCTAAAATGCTGTCAGCATACAACCAAAATGTAATTGTTTTGTTTAATATCAGAGCTCAAACTCTACATGTTCCAAATACTTCATATACAGTAGATACTAACCTTTCTGGTGCGGCTCTTTTTATCAACGTACACAATTGTGTACGGTTCCCCGGGGTTGTTGTGAAAGTCACAATCTGTAAGCACAAACCATACCACTTCAAATTTATTTGTTACACAATTAATTTCTGTATTATACCCTACTCACTCACATACTGTTGAGCCTCCACCCAGAGGACGTAGTGCCTGCCTTCTACTCTTTGCACATTCAACACACCGCTCCGCTGCTGACATGCACTGCCTTACCCCGTAAGTGAAGTGACACATATTACCTCTCTTTCTTTATCAGTCAAGTTTATGTGTGTAGACTCAGGTAGACAACATAAGAAACACTTTACATAGATAAAGAATGCCATTACAAGAGCAGTGTTTTCCAAAAAGTACACCGACATATGATAACTCAGAGGCTGGGGTTAGACAGCAGCATACTAGAATTCTGAGACTCATTCAGTCGACACAGAACACTTTTCAGGCCCTATTGAAAAACCTGATTAGATGTACAAATTAAATGGGTCTGCAGAGACTTCTGGCTTCTCCATTTACCCAAGCGTGGCCTTGAAACTGGTTCAGTTCAGTTTATTTCCAGCTCTTTTGAACAAAATGTGCATACATTGTGCATTTAATGCAATTTGGGCAAGACATGATCACAGTCACAAGTCCAAGGCACAAGTTGCCAAGTTCAGTTGACTTGTCAGATTCAGAGACACCCTCTATGGTGCAAGGTAATGGAGTCTCACCTAGACACAGATTTTGACCAGAAGGTCAAGATTCAATGTATCCCCTGAGCAAGCACCATTAGTGCAATCATATAAATGGCAACATATGCACAGGAATCCAGGATTATAACAATAGTCATTCATACCATCATCCCCGTTCTCCTCACTCTCCTCACTCCTCTTGGCCAAGATGGTCACCACAGGGCCAGGCGTGCTACATGGAGGGGAAAAAAAGGGAATTAAGGCCTGTGGTCTTTGCCTCGCAAGCCAGGTTCTCAAACACCACGCACCTTTCCAGTCTCTGGTCTGGTCCTCATACCCAGAAGTTATGAGGGAATGCCTTCTGAGTAGCAAAAAACTACTTTCTGGCCTTGACAGCCCATACATGCAAACAGAAAAGTCCTATATGATTGCATTACACTCACTTTGCCACTCGATCTGCCATTCACTTTATGCATGCGCATACCCTCTATTGAAATGAAATTTAAGTTGCTGAGCAAGAGCAAAAGATTGCCCACCTGTTCTGCATAGTTATGATCACCTCTATTGACTTATGCAGACCGTGGCCATCTTGAGATCAGAGTTTGGAAGCGCTCGCTTTCAGCAAAGCAACATCCTGCTGCTTTCTGCATTTGGCTATGTGCAAATTCAAAACAGTTGGTATGCAGGGCAGGGCCATTGAGTGATATCGAACGAGCGCTTCCAAACTCCAACACATAAATAATCACCTGCAAGGAATTGCAACTAGTTAGCAACCTGCAATTAACTTAAAAGGAGAATTCCATACTAGAGGCTTTCTTACCTTTATTTGTAGTTGTTACGTCCCCACCAAAGAGGTCCAGGTGTTATTTTGTGCAAAAGTGCATTATTGGCTATTTCCCCTACCATAAACCCTCAATGGGGGTTGGGTTTTTGTGCTAAAATTGGCTTATTTCCATCGAAATAAGTAGTAAAGTGTGCCACTTGGGATACTATTTACATTCTGAAGAGGATACAAAAAAAAAGATTTTTGAGCGATGGAAATAAGCGAATTGGCACAACACCCCATAGCCCCATTCAATTCAATGCAATTCATTGAGGGCTTATGGTAGGGGAAATAGCCAATAATGCGCTTTTGCACAAAATAACACCTGGACCTCTTTGGTGGGGACGTAACAACTACAAATAAAGGTAAGAAAGCCTTCTAGTATTCTCCTTTAATGGCAAGATGGCTGCGGTCTGCATATACTCAATTGCTCAGCATCTTCTATTCTGTATCGTCACTTACCTTGTAGTTGGTCCCTCCTTCTTCTTCTTCTTCTTCTTCGGCGGCTCAGCCGAAGAAGAAGCTTCCTTTGCCTCCACCATCTGTTCCTGCTCCTTCCTGCTCTCTTTCCCGTCCTCTTCTCTGGCCTCACCCATCTCTCCACCCTCTACTTGTCCATCCTCATCACCCATGTCTTCCTCCATCTCTCCACCCTTCTTCTTCGTCTCAACTTCCTCTGCCTCCACCATCTCTTCCTGCTCCTTCCTGCTCTCATTCCCGCCCTCTTCTCCGGCCTCACCCATCTCTCCACCTTCTACATCCCCTACTTGTCCATCCTCATCACCCATGTCTTCCTCCATCTCTCCACCCTTCTTCTTCGTCTCCGTGTCAACTTCCTCTGCCTCCACCATCTCTTCCTGCTCCTTCCTGCTCTCATTCCCGCCCTCTTCTCCGGCCTCACCCATCTCTCCACCTTCTACATCCCCTACTTGTCCATCCTCATCACCCACGTCTTCCTCCACCTCACCCTCTGCATCCCCTGCCAACTCTGCCCCCATCTCTCTCTCCTCTACTCTCTCGCTCTCCTCTCCTTCTCCTATGTCCTGCGTGTCTCTCCCCTCTTCCCTCACAGAATTGCATGCTTTTAAAGAACAAAAACAGAAAAACAAAAAAGGTATAGTACATTTAAATATGCTCCATCTGGACATAATACAGGACCAATGTCATGGATATAGATATCGTGCTCTAACCTACCTTGGAGTAATCCGTCAAAAAGGGCCAGCATCTTGCGCAGTAAAACATGCCCCTCTGGGGGAAGCTCAAAGGGAAAGTGCATGTCGGCGTTCCAGCCGGCATTCTTTCCCTTTGTGGGCTTCCCCCAGAGGAGCAAGGGAACGTGCCCCAATGCCTTCATTTTCTCCACCTAAAGCAATGAAAAGCATAACAGCAAACATTGTCATGGCAGGGTTACAAAGCCCAATGAACGGCTATTTCAGCTGGTGTCGTTCACTGAAAAAAGCAGACAAACCCTGTATGCTTTAGCCTGGCATGGCCAGACTAATATCACAATAAAACTTTATTTGGAGCACTTTTCATGACATGTAGCTCAAAGTGCTTTACAGAGCAATGAAGAAAAAATAAAAGCAAAAGCATGATACATTAAAATAATATCAAAAAGGCAGTGAATAAGGCAAAACATCGAGGACATGAATAACACAGGATTAAAAAGTATTAAGAAATGGCTCTTGAACTTTAAAGCCATCATTCTCCTGCCTGTCTTAGGTATAATGGGAGTTTATTCCAAGCCGTAGAGACAACACCGTTTTTGAAAGGTCAACCACACCTACAGTATGCAACTCCTGAGTTGCACTTGTGTGTGTTTTGACCTTAAAAACGGTTTTGTCCCAACCCTTTGGTGTGGTTTGGGCTTAAGACAAGACATAGGTTGTGCAGGTGCTACATGGTTTAATTTCTAGTCATGTTTTGACCAAATTGACATTTCCACTCTCCATCTAAGACTGCGGATATCCAAATCAGAATGCTTGTTATATTCCAAAAGTTACGCAGGCACTTATGCTATGAGGCCAACTTTCTGACTTAGGCAGAAATTATTTTGAATGTAACAAGCATTCGGATGAAGGGAAACACCATAAGTCAATAAACCAAGTCCCTAAATAAGACAAAAACATTCATAGTATAAAACTACAAAATAAATACAATAGACCAAAAATACAATAATACAAAATAGAAAGAAAAAAAATATGTATTACCAACTCCAATGCACGGTCCACGACTTTCGAGCCATTGCCGGCCTTCTTGGTCTTTGCTGCCCACTGGGGAGCGGTTTTGCGGAACGCTTCCAGGGTCTTGGTGTGGCGCTCTTTGAAGCTGTTGAGTTAATACACAACCAGGAAAATGTCAATGTCAATTATCTGGCCAGTGGCCACAGACATTATGCCATAATCTGTCATTATTGCAATGCTAGTACAGATGTTGCCATTTTCTTGAATGCCTAAACACCTGGTTGACTGCACAGTTTAACAGACTCAATATCCCCTTTTAGCTATAATAGGATGTGATTTATAAAAGAAACGTACAGTCAAATTCTATTTCAAATGCAGTATATGCTAAAGGCATACTGTACTGTATATATTACCTACCTTTTTGCATGTTTGAATGCCACATGGCATCTTTGCCTTGCATTTTTGGCAGGTCCTGGTGTTAGACGGCATTTCTACAATTATTATTTTAAGGGAAAGGGGGGAAACAATTACTTAAAGCAGCACTAATTAAACATTGTAATGAATATAATGTACATTTCTCCAATCTGTATAGTAGACTACGTTATAATATAATAACCTACTCTTTCAATGTGCTTGAGCTTCACTGTGGGGGAGAAAGAGAGAGAGAGAGAGAGAGAGATAATTAACATACATAACTACACTATATTATACTGTAATCCTAAATAACTATGTAATGTAATTGTCATCTTTATTCTATCTTATTTATTTATACAAAAAAAATATGTATTTTGGCTCCTACAATTTTGATGAGATTTGAATTACAATGACCAAATGACTCAATTTGACATAAGGTAATATTAATACACCACATGCATAGAAATAGTAATCTAGATTCATAGTAAACCAAGAACCACTACCTACATACCTATCTCTATCTAACCTAGTGGTTCCAAAAGTGGGGTCCGTGGACCCCCAGGGGTACCTGAGGGAGTTCCAGGGGGTCCCCAGCTAAATTATAGTTTGGAACCAAATGGACCATTATGGGTCTGTAACTCAGAGTCTACACAAATGGAACCAAATGGACCCGTTCCATTTGTACACTCTCAGAGTTAAAATAACATTGATTTTACAATATAAATTGGTGGTCCCAGAGATAGAAATGCCATTAAATGGGGGGTCCGTAGACTAATGCATGTCAAACTAGGGGTCCTTGAAATTAAACCGTAAAAACTTCTCTTATGGGGGTCCCTGGCACATCCTCTTAGCATACCATGTAATGAACTGTATTTTCATTTGCTTTTTCTGCAAACTGCAGAAAAAAGTACTCATTCAATACATATAGCTGCTGAATAGCCACCGCGGGGCTACAGCGTCATCTAGCATGCTAAAAAATACAAAGATAAATTGCAAATCTGAGACATGGTCCCTAACGTAAACAACATCTACATCAACAACAATGGAGCGTTCACACGGGCAGATAAAACGATGCACCGTTGTGAGTTGATTTGGTTAGCTACATGCATCGTTCCGTCTATCAACGTGATTTTGCTGGCTTCCATTGACAACGAATGGTAGACCGCATCGTTTAATCTGCCTGTGTGAACGGGCAGATCATTAGATTAATAAAAAAGCAATCCATAATAAAAACTAACCTTAAACATACACCTGAAAAACTTGCTGCTCCTTGTTCTCCGGAAGTCGCATGTGGATTGTGGAGCGACTCCCCCCCCCCCCCCCCGTCCCGGAAGTTCCATGTGGAGCGAGCCAAGAAATAACAACAATAATAATAATAATAATAATAATAATAATAATAATATAGAAGCAGTAAATATGTAGGCCTACAGATTGTTGGGCTTTCTATTAATGTATAATTAATATAATAATAATAATAATAATAATATAGAAGCAGTAAATATGTAGGCCTACAGATTGTTGGGCTTTCTATTAATGTATAATTAATATAATAATAATAATAATAATAATAATAATAATAATAATAATAATAATATAGAAGCAGTAAATATGTAGGCCTACAGATTGTTGGGCTTTCTATTAATGTATCATTAATATAATAATAATAATAATAATAATAATAATAATATAGAAGTATTATTATTATTCTAAGTAGCACAATGGCTGAACTATTATAGCATTTAGCTTCCAGAGTGATTTACACATACATCAAATACATAGAAATAGTCGTCAAACATCATCAGTAGTGATATATATTTTATTGAGTGTTGTTAATATTGCAAACCTATCGATTTTTTTTATTTTCGTGACGTGACGTCACTGACGAGCAACGTATAGAAGTGAACGGGGAGGAAATCTAGTACATATCCACGGATTGTCCTCGTGACGTCACCGACGAGAAACGTATAGAAGTGAACGGGGAGGAAATAAAGTACATATCCACGGAATGTCGGGGAATCTAGTGTCATATGCACGCATTTGCAGTGTGCCAATCCGTGCTATTTCACCGTATTTGGGGGAGACCGGGTTGATATCTACACATACAACATGGCAGTCAGTGTTTGCTTTAGCCCATTCTTTATCAAACTCCAGCTGGGCGTAGGCCTTCTCTGCTTTTCGATGATGAAGTTCACTCTCATTAGAAATTGTATTTCTTTCTTCATCTGATGATGCTGCTGCAAGCTTGGCAAAGTAGGAATCACACTTGGCGTGTCACTTCTTGGCTGGCCAAATCGCAGGTTCTGCTGTTTAAAGATGTCTCTGTACAACCAGAACTTTGCTGGGGACATTGGGTTCTTTTCTTTATAGAGTCTGTACATACGCATAAGATTAAGATCTGGGCTCAGATATTCTCTGTCTACAGTTCCCTTCATACGAGTGTAGTGGCTCAGTTCCCGTGGAAAAGAGAGGATATGTTCCTTTATACCCTCTGTCACTGCAGGCTGAATGCGATGTGGTCTGAAAATAAAGTAAAATTAAATTAAATAAAATGATCATGCTACCAGCTTAGAGTGCAGCTTCAATAGCCACAAGACTATAATAACAAAACAAAAAAACACAAATCATGCAAATAAGTATATAGCTATACTCCATAGAAACACACTACAGCAGTGTGGTGGTGGTGTTTATAGCTATACTCCATAGAAACACACTACAGTAGTGTGGTGGTGGTGGTTTATAGCTATACACCATAGAAACACACTACAGCAGTGTGGTGGTGGTGTTTATAGCTATACTCCATAGAAACACACTACAGTAGCTTGTATATCTGCTATTTTTCAACAGCTAAAGTATAAAAAACACCAAATGGGGTTCCCACCCAGAATGGGTTAACTAAAATGAAATTACCTATTGCTATAAATCCTCAAGAGGAGAACTGGACAGGCCTGGCCCGGCTGCTTGTCCTTGATTCTCTTGTCCTTCTCCCTGCTCTGGGGAGGCTGGAATCTTAGCCTGAGAGCCTAATTTTTCCTGAATCACCTGTACAAAATATAGAGAATAAATCTGAGCTCACCTATATTTGGAAAATGTCTACATAATTTTATTGGCACATGCAAAAATGCATAATGAGACAAACCTGAATGCGACTGTTGGTGATCTGATACACAGACGTGAATGTTCGTTTACAGACATTCAGTCTCTCCCCTCTCTGCTGCAGATGGTATTTGAAAGTGAAAGATCTTTTGGACTCTGTCACATCGGGGTTCCGGATTCGTTTACGTTTCACCTTGTGCTGAAATAAACAAATACACACACAAATAGTATAAACAGGATATATATACACATATAGGATTCTGACATTATAGATCAGCTATTTTCACTACTTTTTACAAAGTTTAAAAGTCATAATGTGGTGCAGAAACACACCACAGTGGTGCGGTGGTGTAATGTTTAGCTATAGCATATAGATAAACGCCACCACACTGCTGTAGTGTGTTTCTATGGAGTATAGCTATAAACACCACCTCCACACTACTGTAGTGTGTTTCTATGGTGTATAGCTATAAACACCACCACCACACTACTGTAGTGTGTATTGTAGGGGCGACTGTGGCTCAGGAGGTAGAGCAGGTCGTCCAATGATCCATGGGTCGGCGGTTCGAATCCCGGCTCCTCCTGTCTACATGTCGAAGTGTCCTTGGGCAAGACACTGAACCCCAAATTGCTCCCGATGTGCTGGTTGGTACCTTGCATGGCTTCCGCCGCAATCGGTGTATGAATGGGTGAATGTAATGCACAATCTATGTAAAGCGCCTTGGATAAAGGCGCTATATAAATGCACCATTTACCATTTATGTTTATATGCAGTATAGCTATAAACACCACCACCACACTACTGTAGTGTGTATTGTAGGGGCGACTGTGGCTCAGGAGGTAGAGCAGGTCGTCCAATGATCCATGGGTCGGCGGTTCGAATCCCGGCTCCTCCTGTCTACATGTCGAAGTGTCCTTGGGCAAGACACTGAACCCCAAATTGCTCCCGATGTGCTGGTTGGTACCTTGCATGGCTTCCGCCGCAATCGGTGTATGAATGGGTGAATGTAATGCACAATCTATGTAAAGCGCCTTGGATAAAGGCGCTATATAAATGCACCATTTACCATTTACCATTTATGTTTATATGCAGTATAGCTATAAACCACCACCACCACATTACTGTAGTGTGTTTCTATGGAGTATAGCTATAAACCACCACCACCACACTACTGTAGTGTGTTTCTATGGTGTATAGCTATAAACCACCACCACCACACTACTGTAGTGTGTTTCTATGGAGTATAGTTATTATAAACAACACCACCACCACACTACTGTAGTGTGTTTCTATGGAGTATAGCTATAAACACCACCTCCACACTACTGTAGTGTGTTTCTATGGTGTATAGCTATAAACCACCACCACCACACTACTGTAGTGTGTTTCTATGGTGTATAGCTATAAACCACCACCACCACACTACTGTAGTGTGTTTCTATGGTGTATAGCTATAAACCACCACCACACTACTGTAGTGTGTTTCTATGGTGTATAGCTATAAACACCACCTCCACACTACTGTAGTGTGTTTCTATGTTGTATAGCTATAAACACCACCACCACACTACTGTAGTGTGTATTGTAGGGGCGACTGTGGCTCAGGAGGTAGAGCAGGTCGTCCAATGATCCATGGGTCGGCGGTTCGAATCCCGGCTCCTCCTGTCTACATGTGGAAGTGTCCTTGGGCAAGACACTGAACCCCAAATTGCTCCCGATGTGCTGGTTGGTACCTTGCATGGCTTCCGCCGCAATCGGTGTATGAATGGGTGAATGTAATGCACAATCTATGTAAAGCGCCTTGGATAAAGGCGCTATATAAATGCACCATTTACCATTTACCATTTATGTTTATATGCAGTATAGCTATAAACCACCACCACCACATTACTGTAGTGTGTTTCTATGGAGTATAGCTATAAACCACCACCACCACACTACTGTAGTGTGTTTCTATGGTGTATAGCTATAAACCACCACCACCACACTACTGTAGTGTGTTTCTATGGAGTATAGTTATTATAAACAACACCACCACCACACTACTGTAGTGTGTTTCTATGGAGTATAGTTATAAACACCACCTCCACACTACTGTAGTGTGTTTCTATGGTGTATAGCTATAAACCACCACCACCACACTACTGTAGTGTGTTTCTATGGTGTATAGCTATAAACCACCACCACCACACTACTGTAGTGTGTTTCTATGGTGTATAGCTATAAACCACCACCACACTACTGTAGTGTGTTTCTATGGTGTATAGCTATAAACCACCACACTCCTGTAGTGTGTTTCTATGGAGTATAGCTATAAACACCACCACCACCACCACACTACTGTAGTGTGTTTCTATGGAGTATAGCTATAAACCACCACCACCACACTACTGTAGTGTGTTTCTATGGTGTATAGCTATAAACACCACCACCACCACACTACTGTAGTGTGTTTCTATGGTGTATAGCTATAACCACCACCACCACCACCACACTACTGTAGTGTGTTTCTATGGAATATAGCTATAAACCACCGCCACCACACTACTGTAGTGTGTTTCTATGGAGTATAGCTATAAACCACCACCACCACACTACTGTAGTGTGTTTCTATGGAGTATAGCTATAAACCACCACCACCACCACACTACTGTAGTGTGTTTATATGGTGTATAGCTATAAACCACCACCACCACATTACTGTAGTGTGTTTCTATGGAGTATAGCTATAAACCACCACCACCACACTGCTGTAGTGTGTTTCTATGGTGTATAGCTATAAACCACCACCACCACACTACTGTAGTGTGTTTCTATGGAGTATAGCTATAAACACCACCACCACACTACTGTAGTGTGTTTCTATGGAGTATAGCTATAAACACCACCTCCACACTACTGTAGTGTGTTTCTATGGTGTATAGCTATAAACCACCACCACCACACTACTGTAGTGTGTTTCTATGGTGTATAGCTATAAACCACCACCACACTACTGTAGTGTGTTTCTATGGTGTATAGCTATAAACCACCACACTCCTGTAGTGTGTTTCTATGGAGTATAGCTATAAACACCACCACCACCACCACACTACTGTAGTGTGTTTCTATGGAGTATAGCTATAAACCACCACCACCACACTACTGTAGTGTGTTTCTATGGTGTATAGCTATAAACACCACCACCACCACACTACTGTAGTGTGTTTCTATGGTGTATAGCTATAACCACCACCACCACCACACTACTGTAGTGTGTTTCTATGGAGTATAGCTATAAACCACCACCACCACACTACTGTAGTGTGTTTCTATGGAGTATAGCTATAAACCACCACCACCACCACACTACTGTAGTGTGTTTATATGGTGTATAGCTATAAACCACCACCACCACATTACTGTAGTGTGTTTCTATGGAGTATAGCTATAAACCACCACCACCACACTGCTGTAGTGTGTTTCTATGGTGTATAGCTATAAACCACCACCACCACACTACTGTAGTGTGTTTCTATGGAGTATAGCTATAAACACCACCACCACACTACTGTAGTGTGTTTCTATGGAGTATAGCTATAAACACCACCACCACACTACTGTAGTGTGTTTCTATGGAGTATAGCTATAAACCACCACCACCACCACCACACTACTGTAGTGTGTTTCTATGGAGTATAGCTATAAACACCACCTCCACACTACTGTAGTGTGTTTCTATGGTGTATAGCTATAAACCACCACCACACTACTGTAGTGTGTTTCTATGGTGTATAGCTATAAACACCACCTCCACACTACTGTAGTGTGTTTCTATGGTGTATAGCTATAAACACCACCACCACACTACTGTAGTGTGTATTGTAGGGGCGACTGTGGCTCAGGAGGTAGAGCAGGTCGTCCAATGATCCATGGGTCGGCGGTTCGAATCCCGGCTCCTCCTGTCTACATGTCGAAGTGTCCTTGGGCAAGACACTGAACCCCAAATTGCTCCCGATGTGCTGGTTGGTACCTTGCATGGCTTCCGCCGCAATCGGTGTATGAATGGGTGAATGTAATGCACAATCTATGTAAAGCGCCTTGGATAAAGGCGCTATATAAATGCACCATTTACCATTTACCATTTATGTTTATATGCAGTATAGCTATAAACACCACCACCACACTACTGTAGTGTGTATTGTAGGGGCGACTGTGGCTCAGGAGGTAGAGCAGGTCGTCCAATGATCCATGGGTCGGCGGTTCGAATCCCGGCTCCTCCTGTCTACATGTCGAAGTGTCCTTGGGCAAGACACTGAACCCCAAATTGCTCCCGATGTGCTGGTTGGTACCTTGCATGGCTTCCGCCGCAATCGGTGTATGAATGGGTGAATGTAATGCACAATCTATGTAAAGCGCCTTGGATAAAGGCGCTATATAAATGCACCATTTACCATTTACCATTTATGTTTATATGCAGTATAGCTATAAACCACCACCACCACATTACTGTAGTGTGTTTCTATGGAGTATAGCTATAAACCACCACCACCACACTACTGTAGTGTGTTTCTATGGTGTATAGCTATAAACCACCACCACCACACTACTGTAGTGTGTTTCTATGGAGTATAGTTATTATAAACAACAC
This sequence comes from Electrona antarctica, assembly GCF_951216825.1. Taxonomy (NCBI): domain Eukaryota; kingdom Metazoa; phylum Chordata; class Actinopteri; order Myctophiformes; family Myctophidae; genus Electrona; species Electrona antarctica. The sequence goes on from NC_136807.1 coordinate 62,035,631, forward strand.
CACCACCACACTACTGTAGTGTGTTTCTATGGAGTATAGCTATAAACACCACCTCCACACTACTGTAGTGTGTTTCTATGGTGTATAGCTATAAACCACCACCACCACACTACTGTAGTGTGTTTCTATGGTGTATAGCTATAAACCACCACCACCACACTACTGTAGTGTGTTTATATGGTGTATAGCTATAAACCACCACCACACTACTGTAGTGTGTTTCTATGGTGTATAGCTATAAACCACCACACTGCTGTAGTGTGTTTCTATGGAGTATAGCTATAAACACCACCACCACCACCACACTACTGTAGTGTGTTTCTATGGAGTATAGCTATAAACCACCACCACCACACTACTGTAGTGTGTTTCTATGGTGTATAGCTATAAACACCACCACCACCACACTACTGTAGTGTGTTTCTATGGTGTATAGCTATAACCACCACCACCACCACACTACTGTAGTGTGTTTCTATGGAGTATAGCTATAAACCACCGCCACCACACTACTGTAGTGTGTTTCTATGGAGTATAGCTATAAACCACCACCACCACACTACTGTAGTGTGTTTCTATGGTGTATAGCTATAAACCACCGCCACCACACTACTGTAGTGTGTTTCTATGGAGTATAGCTATAAACCACCACCACCACCACACTGCTGTAGTGTGTTTCTATGGTGTATAGCTATAAACCACCACCACCACACTACTGTAGTGTGTTTCTATGGAGTATAGCTATAAACACCACCACCACACTACTGTAGTGTGTTTCTATGGAGTATAGCTATAAACACCACCACCACACTACTGTAGTGTGTTTCTATGGAGTATAGCTATAAACCACCACCACCACACTACTGTAGTGTGTTTCTATGGTGTATAGCTATAAACCACCACCACCACACTACTGTAGTGTGTTTCTATGGAGTATAGCTATAAACACCACCACCACACTACTGTAGTGTGTTTCTATGGAGTATAGCTATAAACACCACCACCACACTACTGTAGTGTGTTTCTATGGAGTATAGCTATAAACCACCACCACCACACTACTGTAGTGTGTTTCTATGGTGTATAGCTATAAACCACCACCACCACACTACTGTAGTGTGTTTCTATGGAGTATAGCTATAAACCACCACCACCACCACCACACTACTGTAGTGTGTTTCTATGGAGTATAGCTATAAACCACCACCACCACACTACTGTAGTGTGTTTCTATGGAGTATAGCTATAAACCACCACCACCACACTACTGTAGTGTGTTTCTATGGAGTATAGTTATTATAAACAACACCACCACCACACTACTGTAGTGTGTTTCTATGGTGTATAGCTATAAACCACCACCACACTACTGTAGTGTGTTTATATGGTGTATAGCTATAAACCACCACCACCACATTACTGTAGTGTGTTTCTATTGAGTATAGCTATAAACCACCACCACCACACTACTGTAGTGTGTTTCTATGGTGTATAGCTATAAACCACCACCACCACACTACTGTAGTGTGTTTCTATGGAGTATAGCTATAAACCACCACCACCACACTGCTGTAGTGTGTTTCTATGGTGTATAGCTATAAACCACCACCACCACACTACTGTAGTGTGTTTCTATGGAGTATAGCTATAAACACCACCACCACACTACTGTAGTGTGTTTCTATGGAGTATAGCTATAAACACCACCACCACACTACTGTAGTGTGTTTCTATGGAGTATAGCTATAAACCACCACCACCACACTACTGTAGTGTGTTTCTATGGTGTATAGCTATAAACCACCACCACCACCACACTACTGTAGTGTGTTTATATGGAGTATAGCTATAAACCACCACCACCACACTACTGTAGTGTGTTTCTATGGAGTATAGCTATAAACCACCACCACCACCACCACACTACTGTAGTGTGTTTCTATGGAGTATAGCTATAAACCACCACCACCACACTACTGTAGTGTGTTTCTATGGAGTATAGTTATTATAAACAACACCACCACCACCACCACACTACTGTAGTGTGTTTATATGGTGTATAGCTATAAACCACCACCACCACATTACTGTAGTGTGTTTCTATGGAGTATAGCTATAAACCACCACCACCACCACATTACTGTAGTGTGTTTCTATGGTGTATAGCTATAAACACCACATCCACACTACTGTAGTGTGTTTCTATGGTGTACAGCTATAAACCACCACCACCACACTACTGTAGTGTGTTTCTATGGTGTATAGCTATAAACCACCACCACCACACTACTGTAGTGTGTTTCTATGGTGTATAGCTATAAACCACCACCACCACACTACTGTAGTGTGTTTCTATGGTGTATAGCTATAAACCACCACCACCACCACACTACTGTAGTGTGTTTCTATGGTGTATAGCTATAAACCACCACCACCACACTACTGTAGTGTGTTTCTATGGTGTATAGCTATAAACCACCACCACCACCACACTACTGTAGTGTGTTTCTATGGTGTATAGCTATAAACCACCACCACCACACTACTGTAGCCTAATGTGTCACTGATCTTATCTCTTACCTGTTCTAAACCTGAAAGAATGATGGCTTGCTGTTTTTCATATGGAACTGCATAAAACTCCGTGAACATCTGCAGCTTTCTCCCCTCAGTCAACATGCCACATTCTCTTGCACAGGTATCAGGACAGACTCTACCCTATTGTTTAACCGAACGTTTGCAGTCATGATTACATTGTAGTTTATGGTGGAATTAGAATGTGCTGTTAGCAGTTTAATCACAGACTATATACACACAGTATTGTATTATGAGTAATAGCAAACACACTTTGAACAGCTACACTCAGTCTGTCAACAAAGAAAAGACTAACGTACAACGTTACACACTGCAATGTAGTATATACGGTTATTCCACGTACCTTTTGAGGTGGGCTTTTCCCGGGGGTTTCAACCCCCTTTCTGGTCGTGTATGGTTTCCCTGCATTCCGTAGTGTCTTTCTCTTTCTGTCCTTCCATTCACTAACGTCGCATTTTCTTCTTTTGCCTAAATTGCTTCTCTTAACGTCAGCGGCGGACATGAAAACAGGCTGCGAGTCCATTTTAGCTGGTGGACATGAACGGTTGTTCCGCAGCGCGTTGAACAGAGCTGTCTACCCTGGGTCTAATGAAAAAATCACACCCGTGTGAACTGAGTGGTGTAAGGTTTTATATAGCATGATCAGCTGTGGTCTGACGTAATGTCTGACGTAATGAAATAAGGTAAGGTATTATGTAGCCTGATCAGCTCTGATCTGACGTAATGAAATCACACCTGGATGTGATTTCACAACTGGCTTTTTTTGCGCAGAGAAAATGACCACGGTTGCTACGGTCATCCAGTTCACCCGGGTGTGATTTAATTACGTCAGAAATTATTTTGAACATAGCAACCATGGTCATTTTTTATGCACACAAAAGCCAGTTGTAGGAGTGGTTTACACCACTCAAAAACAACAGACGTGGCTTCCGCATTAAACGGAGGGCTCGTAGAACAGCGTGATGACGTCATCGTTCTTTTTTTTCTTTTTTTTTATGGACTTAAACGGTTATTCGTCGCAGGTACTCAATTCATACTGGAGAGAAACCCTATGGATGTTATCAGTGTGGACATCACTTCTCTCAAATTGCAAACCTTAAAAGACACCAGAGAATTCATACTGGTGAGAAACCATATGGATGTGATCAGTGTGGACAACACTTCTCTCAAATGGCACTCCTTAAAGGCCACCAGATAATTCACACCGGAGAGAAACCCTATGGATGTGATCAGTGTGGACAACACTTCTCTCAAATGGCACTCCTTAAAGGCCACCAGAGAATTCACACTGGAGAGAAACCCTATGGGTGTGATCAGTGTGGACAACACTTCTCTGACAAGTCCACCCTGAAAAAACACCAGAGAATTCACACTGGAGAGAAACCCTATGGATGTGATCAGTGTGGTAAACGCTTCCCTCAAATTACAGGCCTTAAAAGCCACCAGAAAATTCACACTGGAGAGAAACCCTATGGATGTAATCAGTGTGGACAACATTTCTCTAGAATGGAGGACCTTCAAAGGCACCAGAAAATTCACACTGGAGAGAAACCCTACGGATGTGATCAGTGTGGACAACACTTCTCTAGAATGGCACACCTTAATACACACCAGAGAATTCATACTGGAGAGAAACCCTATGGATGTGATCATTGTGGACAACACTTTTCTGACAAGTCCAACCTTAAAAGGCACCAGAGAATTCACACTGGAGAGAAACCCTATGGTTGTTATCTGTGTGGACAACACTTCTCTCAAATGTCCAGCCTTAAAACCCACCAGAGAGTTCACACTGGAGAGAAAGCCAAATAATTGTGATGTTTGTGGAAAAGCTTTTTAGTAATTCAAATAATTTAGATTTTCACAAGGTTGTACACACTGTTGACTCTTGTGTTAGAATTGTACTAATTTTAGCCTCTGAAAATGTCCTGACCGCACACATTAATCCACATTACAACCAAGTGTAACATGTTGATCCATATGGTATGTTTTAAACAATTGTTTAAGGCTAAACTGTTTAAACGCATTACATGTATATGAGCATGCTGATTCTAGATTAATATGATGGCGATTAAACAAATGTTTCCATGTATAGATGAATTGCAACAACAATATTTAACATACAATTTGAACAGACTGGTCTTCTACCATGTAACAGATTCCCCAGATTTGCTGTAGTTTACATTTAGACGATTTTAGTTGTATGTCGGATGTAAATGTTCGGATGAATTGTAAAATGGAGAACCCTGGTGTAAACAATTGTGTTGTTTATTTTTCCTCGTATCAGGTGTTTTGTATTGACCTGTACTTTTGTTGAACTGTAACCATTCTACAAACTGAATAAAATGTTGAATCAATCGTTTGTCTTCGTGCTTTACATAAAATATAGAATATCATTAATTGTTGTGTTACTCAACACTAAAACAAACTGCCTATGTATTTCAAAATGCTATGAAAGGTTGTTTTTTCTTCCTGTTTTGTTCTTCTTAGTATATAATTACAAATCAACTTAAAAAATAGGGTCCTCACAAAAGTCTGAGTAGATGTTGAAATCCCCCAAACAAGTTTGAAAGTGAAACATCCCTTTAAACATGCAGTCTTTGTTCAGTACCAAGAGTCTGCCCTTCGCACAATCTCTGGCAGACAACAGTGGCCATTAACACATTTAATCTCTGCATTTGAATGCATTGTCTATAGTGAATGAAGCATCAGCCATCATCATTTAACCTGTTTACATTTTAACCTGGGGTAGGAATGTGGGTTTTGTTCATTATTTAGCATTTGAATGGTATTCAAATGCATTTGAATGGTCATCACAACCATATTGAAACTAATTCCACACACCTGAGTGCTCCTCATTCCCTCAGAGCAACCTGAACAATGACTTAAAGACTTAAAGTTGTCCGGTTTCCCAGGTTTACACAAATACAGTTGTTGTTATTGTGTATCTGTTGTTAATAACAATGTAATCGTGAATATAGGTTATGATTATTATTATAAGGATACTGATCATGTATACTGACTTATCCTGATCATGAATTAATAATACCGTATGGACACATGTTTCTGCACACAGGCCTACACATTACACAATGGGCTATGAGACTAAGAGGATTTGACAATATACTAATTTGTTGTTAGGCCTTGACCAGTTTTGCACATAAACCAGACCACTGTCTTCTATATTACAGTGGAAACAAATTGAACTTACATTGCACCTTAATAAAATAATAATAAAAGTACAGGGGATGTGGTAGTATACTGGTAAAAGACAAGATATGAAGGCTTGTGTACTATTTATGAAGACTGTCTGCAATCATTTTAGGGGTGGGTGGAAAACAAATAGGCCTAACTGTTTTTCTTTGTAAGACGCTGAGATGTAAATCACAGTATGAGCAGTTGTTTCTTCACCAGAGCTGGTTCTACTTGGTTCTAATGTAGAGCAATCCTCTTTGACTCTGCTGCATTAATTAATATCCACTTATATTATCCAGATACTAATTGCATTTACATAATATCCATAGCATATCATTTGTGAACATCAGTCTCCAGTAGGAGTCCCAATGGAGAGTGCTTGGTAGGAACTACTCCTTTGAGGTTTTTAAGGTTTATTATAAACCAGCAGTTTTTATGCACCATATATGGAAAAACTCTCAAATTGAACTTTCATTGCACAATTAAAGACCAAATTCCCACAGCATTTGATTGAGTTATTCTCTTTCTTTCTCTTCTGCGCTGTAATGTATTTTTATTTATTTTGTTTCAGTTATTTGTTTCCTGATTTACCAATAACTAAATAATCATGCTTTCTATATTATATTATGCTTTGACTCTGACAGTGTCTGTTATTTGGGATTCATGCCGACTCCTGCTTTGACTTTACTCACGTCCACATAGACTAATATGATGTACTTTTGTCCATACATCAATGTATTATAATTTGGATATAATTTAGATTAATTAAATACGAAGCTTACAAAGCAATCTCAGAGTTAGCCGTTTATTTCTAGAATGTTGCATAGAGCATGACCTGGGGGAGGAGATACAGAGGGGTGGAGCATGCAGCAGTTTGTTAGGTTGTGATTGGTGGAGACATGATGCTATTGTTCTGCTCTTTGGCCAATCAACACCAAGCAGTTAGTGGTTCCACCTCAGGCTCTCTAGTATAAGCAGAGTTTGTAGTTGTCAGTTCTCCACAACTCATCCAGGATATCAATCATTTCTGATCACATCTGACTGTGGACTCCAGACTTCAGCTGAAGATGAACTCCACGATGAACAGTTCTGCTCAACAGGGAGGACCCAATGATCATCAAGACCTCTGTAAGTTACATACATAATGGCAACATCAGCTAAACAAACCAAATACGACATCGACGCCGAAGCCACCGGATTCATTCACAATACAACCCATATCAAAATCAGCAAAAATAACTATAAATACTTCAATTTCATACTACAGACGGCACCAGATCAGTACATCAATTGCGTTTCATTTTCCACATCACAGCATCAAACTATAACCAAACTGGACCAGGACCAAACCCCTTCAAAGCTCACCAATATCCAAAGGAGTACCAACAAATGTAAGTTGAATTGCCTACATTCACTCTTAACATTTGCTATTTTATATGCCTATAGACATCCAGGAAAATAACTACCAAATATTACCATAATAAATAAATGTGTGCATTTTGTCTTACAGATACCAACGAATTCAACATCAAATTAAACAGCAGCAGCAATATCCAATTCACCTCAGCCCCCCTCTTCCCAAGAAAATCCCCAACAGACCTCCAGGAAATACAACTTAAAGACATCAAAAATCTCTCAAACCGGCAGAAAGTAAGTACTGAGTTTATTTTTCATTCTAACTACCGCAATATAGAATACATTCACATAATGAAGTTTAATTCTGAAGGTGGATTCTAACAATAGTTTTTATAGAGTAGGCCTATAAAGTGTTTTTTTCTGTTTGTGTGAAGAATAAGCACCACATGGTTTGACCAAACATTTGTGTTTGATTGCCAATCAAACCAATGTTTGGTCAAACAATGTGTCTCCCATTGGAAAAGCATTGTGGTGGCCTACAAAAACGACCAAACATTTGCTTGATTGGTGTTTGAATGAGGCCTAAGAAGCCATAAAACTTAAAGTGAATAGGCATATTCATTGTTATTTGCACTGTCTCGGCCAAGTTTTTGTTTGGTGTTTGATACGTGTGAGGCCTCAGGCTGTTGCTGAATTTGGAGTGATCTGAGTACAATGAACTAGATTAAAACTTTAAATCCAACCCAATATGAATCTAATCTTGCAAATCATGGCAATTGTCAGGTGCAGTGGCGCTCCACCCAACCATCCCCCCCACTTCTCTCAAGGCTAAAAAAACACTTTTAAAAGTATCTAGACGCACCTGCACGAAATGAGACTAATTAATTAGAGCGACAGGTGTGTGTGTGTGTGCTGAATTTTGATCGTCTGTACCTTTTTGTTAAATTGACGCAGAATGATCAACATTTGCCCTCTCTATGCTGAATTGAAGTGGACTCGATCCCAGACTTTTTTTTTTTCCCTCCCTGGAAATAAAAAATTCTGGGTTTCCAAGGCTATACAACACTGACAATCATATATCAAAAGTATGACTAAATATACTAATGTCTTTTCTTTTCTCATCAGATTGGACAGATCAACTGCACCGTCACCAAGATTCACCCCTGCACACCCGGATACACTCTCACAAATGGACCCATGACACAACAACTACTCGAAATTGCAGACGCCACCCACAAATCCCAACTCACAATCTGGAACACTCAAACGGACACATTGCACACAGACACATCCTACACCATCACCAACCTCACTCACCGCACACTCCCCACTTCATCACTAACCACCACCAAATCCTCCACAATCACACGCCTTCCTACACCACTTGTCATTCCCCCCTCAATTCACGCACTTACCATAGACACCCCACCATCGAGCACTGTCACGGGAGAAATTGTAGGAGCACAGATCACAGATCACATAGAATGTGCACTTTGTCATCACTTCCACGACACATTTGACCACAACAAAACCACAAACACCTGCACTAATTGTCACATGACCCGAAAAACTCACAGATTCAACACACTCAGTTCAGGAACACTAGTCATACAACCTCCACAAGACACAGAAAACACCAGACTTACACTCACAATGGGCCCTATACGCACTTATTTAAACACCTACAATCTCACTCACCTCACAACAGCAGCCACTATCACAGAGCACTTTTTGGACCAGGAGCACATCACTATTGTATACACCCCATCACTGAATATTACAGCCATCTCCCAAGCACCGCCAGAGCACGACAGCAACAGCCCACCCTTTGATAGATTCCCCCTGATAGATTCAGACTAATTAAGCAATGATTTTTTATTTATTTTTTGCAACTTATTGTTTTTTGTTTGTTTTATGTTGGAAGGGTGAATTTGAAAATAAATTCAATCTTTTTGTTAATATGTTGTCTTTATGTTTTGAAGAAAGTTATGTTAACTTTTTTGCATTTTGCAGTCAACCTAATGAACAAATTATGTTCACCTACTAACAATTCCAAAGTAATACACAATTATTGCAGAAAACAACTTATCCTTAAACCGGTGTTTCTCAACTTGTTCAGGTCTTAATTCCCCAGAATAATCATTCTTAAACACCCTAACAAGCACTTGTAAAACCCCAAAAATGTAAAAACCCAAACCACACCTTTGAGACAACCATTTTCCTGGTAAGATCAATGCAATTCATTGCATTGCTGTGGTTTATCTTAAACATATTGCATCCCAACCCTTTGGTGTGGTTTGGGCTTAAAAGTTGATACAAAGTTTAATTTGACTGGTCTCCTCTTACTTCAAATATAACATAGCATTTAAACACAATTGATCATGAATCTCAGTACTTCTCTGCCCTTGATTTTCTATACTGCTTATATTTACTGTACATTGTTAGTTAGGATTTAATTGAATTTGGATAAATTCTTTCCATCTAGATGACCAAGTGGGGTCTGGGGACCCCCAGGGGTCCTTGGAGTTCCAGGGGGGCCCCAGGTAAATGATAGTTGGTAACTGTAATCGGGAATCTAATCCGATGCCGATTGTGGAGCCGAGGATTCGTCCTGAGGTCAGGGGTGAGTACGAATCCTTGAAGAAGGCGGTTGATGATATGATATATGATGATAAGATAATGTTATCTTATAGTTGTCCTTAGTATCCTTAGTATCAATAGCTTAACCTCCCTCAAACCTATCTAGGCCCTTATCTTTATAGTCTTGAAGATGTCGTCTCTGACGTCACTGTAGTGACGTCGGAGTGACATCTCATATCCTTCGTCACACTCCTCCTTAGTGAAGCTACTAGCTTCACTATTCCGTCGTTTCCCTTGCTACCGCGGCTGTGGCCGGCAGTTCCGGGAGTGAGATTAGCTTGGCCACTGGGCGCAGGAGAATTCGTGTCCCGATTTGGACTCTCGCAGTCCTGACCCTCCCGTCTTTGCCTGGTATTGCTTCTATCACTTTCCCCATCTGCCAGTAAGCCCTCGGGAGTTGAGGATCCATCACTAGGACGTAAGCCCCTTTGGCGAGGTTCTCTCTCTCTCCTAGCCATTTTCTGCGTGGTTGAAGATCCGGTAAGTAAAACTGAACAAATCGGCGCCAGAATTGATCGGCTAGGATTTGGGAGTGTCGCCATCTCCTGCGGCTGAGCAGTTCGGCTTCGGGGTAAGTGACCTGCGGCGTCGAGGCGTCGGGCCTTCCCATGAGTAGGTGATTCGGTGTGACCGGGTCCGGGTCCGCGGCACTCGATGAGACGTAGCCCAAGGGCCTGGAATTCAGGATGGCCTCGATCTCGATTAGCACTGTCGCTAGTACCTCCTCGGGGACAGTTTGGGTACCCAGAATCACGCGCAGTATCGTTTTGACGGATCTCACCTCTCTCTCCCAGGCGCCCCCGAAGTGTGGGGCGGCTGGTGGGTTGAATACGAAGTCGACTTGTAGGGGGGCCATCATATCTTTGAGTTCTGGCTTCAGATGTCCGAAGGCTTCTCTCAGCTCTCTGCTTCCTCCTACAAAGTTCGTACCTCGATCCGACCTCAGCTCAATGGGTTTGCCCCTGCGTGCCATGAAGCGCCGGAGAGACATTAAGAATGAGTCCGTGGTCATGTTGGTCAGAAGTTCTAGATGCATGGCTCGTGTCGTGAGACACTTGAATATGATGCCCCATCGCTTTTCCGTCCTCCTACCGCACTTCACGGTGAGAGGCCCGAAGCAGTCCATGCCTGTTGAGTGGAAGGGGGGGTCCATCAGCCTCAGCCTGGACTCGGGGAGGTCCGCCATCTTGGGCTCGTTGGGTCTGCCCTTCCATTTCCGGCATCCGAAGCAATTGGTCTGGTGTTTCTTCACTGCTTCTCTCCCCCTAGTTATCCAGTACTTTCTACGTATCTCGGCAAAGACCCGTTCTGTTCCTGGATGTGCTAGGTCCTCATCGTATTGTTGGATTAAGAGCTTCGTGTAAGGGTGGGTTTGCGATAGTAGGATTGGATGGGTCGCTCCGGGGTCCAGATCCTGGCATCGCCGGAGTCTGCCTCCTACTCGCAGGAGTCCTGAGTGGAGTTCTGGTGCTAGTGCCTTTATCTTGCTGGATTTGAGTATCTCCGTGCCGGCCTGTAGCATTTTGATTTCCTCAGCGAAGCTGTCCTTTTGGGCCTGACTGAGCACGCTTATTTCTGCGTCCCGGTAGTCGTCGGAGCTTATCTCCCGTTCACTCCCCCCCTGTGCCGCCTTTAGGGTCAGCGCAGTGGTCTTGATCAGCTCCTTGTAGGAGGATGGCAAAGGACTGGTCACCCCGAGGCAGCAGAATAATATCTTCTTTGTCTCGAGCAGTTCAGCCTGTTCCTCCGTCTCTACTGATAAGTTCAGTACTGGTTGTATGGGCCATAGGTCCTCTGCGAGGACGAGGAAGGAGGGGCCCTTACTCCACCGGTCTCCACTTGCGATCTCTCGAAGCGTTTTGCCCCTTGTGATATCGTCCGCTGGATTGTTCGTTGTGCTTATATAACGCCATTCTGTGGCTTCGGTTAGCGACTGTATTTCTGTCACTCTGTGCCCCACGAAAACTTTGTAGGTGCACGATCGAGACCGTAGCCAGTGGAGCACTGTGGTGGAGTCTGTCCAGAGAATTTGGGCTCCGACATTCACTGTGAGCTCTTCCCTAAGAGTCGCAACTAGCTGGGCTCCAGCGAGGGCTGCGCACAGCTCCAGCCTGGGTATCGTTAATTGTTTCTTGGGGGCAATCCTGGAACGCGCTGCCAGGAAGGATGTATGGAACGTCCCCTGGAAGTCTTCAGTGCGTAGGTACGCTACCGCTCCGTATGCCATCTCAGATGCGTCGCAGAACACGTGTATACTGTGTCCTATGGGTTCGCGACCATCTGTGTACCCTGCGTAACATCTAGGCAACGTGACATCGGAGAGGTGTCCAAGCTCATCTTCCCACCTTCGCCAGGCTTCGAGTAGGTCGCTGGGTAGGTTGGGGTCGTCCCAGAGCCGTTCTGGTTTGTTCCACAGCTCTCTTACTACCATCTTCGCCTTAGTAGTGTATGGGATAATGAAGCCCAGGGGATCATATTGTCGTGCCAATATTTTATAGATGTTTCGCATGGTCGGTATCATGGGTTCCCCTGGCTTCTGTTTGTATCTCAGCACGTCGGATGCGCATAACCATAGCAGTCCCAGAGTGCGTTCTTCCGGGTCAGCTCCGTCTTGTGTGAACCATAGTTCACTACTCTTGGACAATGAAGCTTCCGGGAAGTGTTCTATGACACTAGGGGTGTTACTGGCCCATTCACGTAACTCGAATCCACCTTGTAGGAGGAGTGCATACAGAATGTCCACGCTCTTCTTGGCTTCGCTCCTCGTACTAAAGCTTTGCAGCCAATTGTCCACGTAGAAACATTGATCAATCGAGGCACGAGCGCCGCTTCCTTCCTCAGTGTGCTTATGGACATGAGTCTGGAGTGCGTACGTGGTGCAGCATGGGGAACAGGTGGTGCCGAATGGGAGCACCTGCCACTCGTACACTGTGGGTGGCTCTTTGGTCTTCATATCTCTCCACAAGAACCTTGTTAAAGGTCTGTCCTCTTTGAGGAGGCGCACTTGATGAAACATCCCCTTTATGTCGCTGCATATCGCGACTGGGCGCTCTCTGAATCTTAGTAGCACTCCTAGTAGGGTGGCTCCTAAGACTGGTCCTGGGAGCAGTCTCTTGTTCATGTTCTGATTCTTATATGTGTGTGAGAAATCAAACACAATCCTGTTCTTACCATTGTGCGTCCGCATGAAGTGTGGGATATACCAGGACTCCTTGGATCGTGCTGCCTCAGCTGGTGAGACTGGGAGTATGTACCCTGCGTCCCGCAGCCTCGTCATCTCCTTGATGTAACTCTCTGCACCTTGTGTATCCTTCTCTAAGCGGGACTCCGTATGGCACAGGATGTTGAAGACTGCCTCTTTTGTGATCCTTGGGTGAGCATACGATCTCCTCCATAAGAGTGGAGTCGCATATCTCAGGACTCCATCGATCTCTACTCGGGTGGTCTTCTCTTCCAGCAAGCTGATGGCTTCGTTATCCTCCTTCGACCTTGTGACGAGTTTCCGGCTCTTGTACGGGAGTACATCCACCTTCCACAGTCGTTCCACATTGTTGTAGAATTCTGCGTCGGGAGGGGGGGTTGCTGTGTAATAATGCTGGATTGTCTCAGCTTGTTTCAGGATTGTTGATTGCCCTTGTAGGCACCAATCAAACACAATCCTGTTCTTACCATTGTGCGTCCGCATGAAGTGTGGGATATACCAGGACTCCTTGGATCGTGCTGCCTCAGCTGGTGAGACTGGGAGTATGTACCCTGCGTCCCGCAGCCTCGTCATCTCCTTGATGTAACTCTCTGCACCTTGTGTATCCTTCTCTAAGCGGGACTCCGTATGGCACAGGATGTTGAAGACTGCCTCTTTTGATTTCCTCAGCGAAGCTGTCCTTTTGGGCCTGACTGAGAACGCTTATTTCTGCGTCCCGGTAGTCGTCGGAGCTTATCTCCCGTTCACTCCCCCCCTGCGCCGCCTTTAGGGTCAGCGCAGTGGTCTTGATCAGCTCCTTGTAGGAGGATGGCAAAGGACTGGTCACCCCGAGGCAGCAGAATAATATCTTCTTTGTCTCGAGCAGTTCAGCCTGTTCCTCCGTCTCTACTGATAAGTTCAGTACTGGTTGTATGGGCCATAGGTCCTCTGCGAGGACGAGGAAGGAGGGGCCCTTACTCCACCGGTCTCCACTTGCGATCTCTCGAAGCGTTTTGCCCCTTGTGATATCGTCCGCTGGATTGTTCGTTGTGCTTATATAACGCCATTCTGTGGCTTCGGTTAGCGACTGTATTTCTGTCACTCTGTGCCCCACGAAAACTTTGTAGGTGCACGATCGAGACCGTAGCCAGTGGAGCACTGTGGTGGAGTCTGTCCAGAGAATTTGGGCTCCGACATTCACTGTGAGCTCTTCCCTAAGAGTCGCAACTAGCTGGGCTCCAGCGAGGGCTGCGCACAGCTCCAGCCTGGGTATCGTTAATTGTTTCTTGGGGGCAATCCTGGAACGCGCTGCCAGGAAGGATGTATGGAACGTCCCCTGGAAGTCTTCAGTGCGTAGGTACGCTACCGCTCCGTATGCCATCTCAGATGCGTCGCAGAACACGTGTATACTGTGTCCTATGGGTTCGCGACCATCTGTGTACCCTGCGTAACATCTAGGCAACGTGACATCGGAGAGGTGTCCAAGCTCATCTTCCCACCTTCGCCAGGCTTCGAGTAGGTCGCTGGGTAGGTTGGGGTCGTCCCAGAGCCGTTCTGGTTTGTTCCACAGCTCTCTTACTACCATCTTCGCCTTAGTAGTGTATGGGATAATGAAGCCCAGGGGATCATATTGTCGTGCCAATATTTTATAGATGTTTCGCATGGTCGGTATCATGGGTTCCCCTGGCTTCTGTTTGTATCTCAGCACGTCGGATGCGCATAACCATAGCAGTCCCAGAGTGCGTTCTTCCGGGTCAGCTCCGTCTTGTGTGAACCATAGTTCACTACTCTTGGACAATGAAGCTTCCGGGAAGTGTTCTATGACACTAGGGGTGTTACTGGCCCATTCACGTAACTCGAATCCACCTTGTAGGAGGAGTGCATACAGAATGTCCACGCTCTTCTTGGCTTCGCTCCTCGTACTAAAGCTTTGCAGCCAATTGTCCACGTAGAAACATTGATCAATCGAGGCACGAGCGCCGCTTCCTTCCTCAGTGTGCTTATGGACATGAGTCTGGAGTGCGTACGTGGTGCAGCATGGGGAACAGGTGGTGCCGAATGGGAGCACCTGCCACTCGTACACTGTGGGTGGCTCTTTGGTCTTCATATCTCTCCACAAGAACCTTGTTAAAGGTCTGTCCTCTTTGAGGAGGCGCACTTGATGAAACATCCCCTTTATGTCGCTGCATATCGCGACTGGGCGCTCTCTGAATCTTAGTAGCACTCCTAGTAGGGTGGCTCCTAAGACTGGTCCTGGGAGCAGTCTCTTGTTCATGTTCTGATTCTTATATGTGTGTGAGAAATCAAACACAATCCTGTTCTTACCATTGTGCGTCCGCATGAAGTGTGGGATATACCAGGACTCCTTGGATCGTGCTGCCTCAGCTGGTGAGACTGGGAGTATGTACCCTGCGTCCCGCAGCCTCGTCATCTCCTTGATGTAACTCTCTGCACCTTGTGTATCCTTCTCTAAGCGGGACTCCGTATGGCACAGGATGTTGAAGACTGCCTCTTTTGTGATCCTTGGGTGAGCATACGATCTCCTCCATAAGAGTGGAGTCGCATATCTCAGGACTCCATCGATCTCTACTCGGGTGGTCTTCTCTTCCAGCAAGCTGATGGCTTCGTTATCCTCCTTCGACCTTGTGACGAGTTTCCGGCTCTTGTACGGGAGTACATCCACCTTCCACAGTCGTTCCACATTGTTGTAGAATTCTGCGTCGGGAGGGGGGGTTGCTGTGTAATAATGCTGGATTGTCTCAGCTTGTTTCAGGATTGTTGATTGCCCTTGTAGGCACCAATCAAACACAATCCTGTTCTTACCATTGTGCGTCCGCATGAAGTGTGGGATATACCAGGACTCCTTGGATCGTGCTGCCTCAGCTGGTGAGACTGGGAGTATGTACCCTGCGTCCCGCAGCCTCGTCATCTCCTTGATGTAACTCTCTGCACCTTGTGTATCCTTCTCTAAGCGGGACTCCGTATGGCACAGGATGTTGAAGACTGCCTCTTTTGATTTCCTCAGCGAAGCTGTCCTTTTGGGCCTGACTGAGAACGCTTATTTCTGCGTCCCGGTAGTCGTCGGAGCTTATCTCCCGTTCACTCCCCCCCTGCGCCGCCTTTAGGGTCAGCGCAGTGGTCTTGATCAGCTCCTTGTAGGAGGATGGCAAAGGACTGGTCACCCCGAGGCAGCAGAATAATATCTTCTTTGTCTCGAGCAGTTCAGCCTGTTCCTCCGTCTCTACTGATAAGTTCAGTACTGGTTGTATGGGCCATAGGTCCTCTGCGAGGACGAGGAAGGAGGGGCCCTTACTCCACCGGTCTCCACTTGCGATCTCTCGAAGCGTTTTGCCCCTTGTGATATCGTCCGCTGGATTGTTCGTTGTGCTTATATAACGCCATTCTGTGGCTTCGGTTAGCGACTGTATTTCTGTCACTCTGTGCCCCACGAAAACTTTGTAGGTGCACGATCGAGACCGTAGCCAGTGGAGCACTGTGGTGGAGTCTGTCCAGAGAATTTGGGCTCCGACATTCACTGTGAGCTCTTCCCTAAGAGTCGCAACTAGCTGGGCTCCAGCGAGGGCTGCGCACAGCTCCAGCCTGGGTATCGTTAATTGTTTCTTGGGGGCAATCCTGGAACGCGCTGCCAGGAAGGATGTATGGAACGTCCCCTGGAAGTCTTCAGTGCGTAGGTACGCTACCGCTCCGTATGCCATCTCAGATGCGTCGCAGAACACGTGTATACTGTGTCCTATGGGTTCGCGACCATCTGTGTACCCTGCGTAACATCTAGGCAACGTGACATCGGAGAGGTGTCCAAGCTCATCTTCCCACCTTCGCCAGGCTTCGAGTAGGTCGCTGGGTAGGTTGGGGTCGTCCCAGAGCCGTTCTGGTTTGTTCCACAGCTCTCTTACTACCATCTTCGCCTTAGTAGTGTATGGGATAATGAAGCCCAGGGGATCATATTGTCGTGCCAATATTTTATAGATGTTTCGCATGGTCGGTATCATGGGTTCCCCTGGCTTCTGTTTGTATCTCAGCACGTCGGATGCGCATAACCATAGCAGTCCCAGAGTGCGTTCTTCCGGGTCAGCTCCGTCTTGTGTGAACCATAGTTCACTACTCTTGGACAATGAAGCTTCCGGGAAGTGTTCTATGACACTAGGGGTGTTACTGGCCCATTCACGTAACTCGAATCCACCTTGTAGGAGGAGTGCATACAGAATGTCCACGCTCTTCTTGGCTTCGCTCCTCGTACTAAAGCTTTGCAGCCAATTGTCCACGTAGAAACATTGATCAATCGAGGCACGAGCGCCGCTTCCTTCCTCAGTGTGCTTATGGACATGAGTCTGGAGTGCGTACGTGGTGCAGCATGGGGAACAGGTGGTGCCGAATGGGAGCACCTGCCACTCGTACACTGTGGGTGGCTCTTTGGTCTTCATATCTCTCCACAAGAACCTTGTTAAAGGTCTGTCCTCTTTGAGGAGGCGCACTTGATGAAACATCCCCTTTATGTCGCTGCATATCGCGACTGGGCGCTCTCTGAATCTTAGTAGCACTCCTAGTAGGGTGGCTCCTAAGACTGGTCCTGGGAGCAGTCTCTTGTTCATGTTCTGATTCTTATATGTGTGTGAGAAATCAAACACAATCCTGTTCTTACCATTGTGCGTCCGCATGAAGTGTGGGATATACCAGGACTCCTTGGATCGTGCTGCCTCAGCTGGTGAGACTGGGAGTATGTACCCTGCGTCCCGCAGCCTCGTCATCTCCTTGATGTAACTCTCTGCACCTTGTGTATCCTTCTCTAAGCGGGACTCCGTATGGCACAGGATGTTGAAGACTGCCTCTTTTGTGATCCTTGGGTGAGCGTACGATCTCCTCCATAAGAGTGGAGTCGCATATCTCAGGACTCCATCGATCTCTACTCGGGTGGTCTTCTCTTCCAGCAAGCTGATGGCTTCGTTATCCTCCTTCGACCTTGTGACGAGTTTCCGGCTCTTGTACGGGAGTACATCCACCTTCCACAGTCGTTCCACATTGTTGTAGAATTCTGCGTCGGGAGGGGGGGTTGCTGTGTAATAATGCTGGATTGTCTCAGCTTGTTTCAGGATTGTTGATTGCCCTTGTAGGCACCAATCAAACACAATCCTGTTCTTACCATTGTGCGTCCGCATGAAGTGTGGGATATACCAGGACTCCTTGGATCGTGCTGCCTCAGCTGGTGAGACTGGGAGTATGTACCCTGCGTCCCGCAGCCTCGTCATCTCCTTGATGTAACTCTCTGCACCTTGTGTATCCTTCTCTAAGCGGGACTCCGTATGGCACAGGATGTTGAAGACTGCCTCTTTTGATTTCCTCAGCGAAGCTGTCCTTTTGGGCCTGACTGAGAACGCTTATTTCTGCGTCCCGGTAGTCGTCGGAGCTTATCTCCCGTTCACTCCCCCCCTGCGCCGCCTTTAGGGTCAGCGCAGTGGTCTTGATCAGCTCCTTGTAGGAGGATGGCAAAGGACTGGTCACCCCGAGGCAGCCCTCGGCTATACAACACTGACAATCATATATCAAAAGTATGACTAAATATACTAATGTCTTTTCTTTTCTCATCAGATTGGACAGATCAACTGCACCGTCACCAAGATTCACCCCTGCACACCCGGATACACTCTCACAAATGGACCCATGACACAACAACTACTCGAAATTGCAGACGCCACCCACAAATCCCAACTCACAATCTGGGGAAAAAAAAATGGACCCCTATGGTTCCATACAAAGGGAACCAAATGGACCCGTTGGTTCCATTTGGTTCTCTTATGGGGGGTCCCTGGCATATGTTTTCAAATGGGGGACCGCAGGCTAATTGGTGACAATGTGGGGGTCCTTGACATGAAAAGGTTTGGGAACCACTGGTCTAGATATAGCAGTAGTATATAGTCATCATTGCCATCTAGTGGCTGTTATAAATCATAGCACATATCACTACATCACTACAGTACATCTAGTATTAGAAAATAGATAAAATAGCTGTGTACTGAAATTGAGATACATTGTACTTGATATGTGACAATACAGCTTGCATTGTGCTTGATAGCAATATGTTTCACTGCCTGCATTGTACTTTCTAGAGATCCTGCAGATGTTACAGAACAAGGACAATACAGAAATCCTGTTCCACAAGGACTCTGGCATCAATGACCAAAGAACCACACTGCAGAATCACATAAAGGATCACACTTGCTTGGTGTAGTTCTAATAAATACATTGATTATTGAATCTTGTAATAGTTTATTTTTGAGGGGGTTTAATGTTTGTTTTTAGTTTTGATTGATTAATAATTTTATTAGACAATAAGATGCAAAACAGTACAGGGTACAGTAACGCACATTTGGCCAATGGAACATCACCGAAGAAAGACCTTGCAGTCTTGTTTCCATCCGGGTCCCATGCATGCATTCACAACAACATCAACAATAACAACAATTTAAATATCTCAACAAGACATTAAATCTATGTACAGGTTGGAATGACAGTGACAGGTGCATTTTCAGTCCTTTTTTAAAGGAAACCAGTGATTCCAAGGCATTCCACACCTGAGTGGCAGTGTTGTGGAATTTGACCATATTTTACCCATATTTTACCCATATTTGTTCTAAACATTGGTGGCACCAGATCATTATTCACGCTCCCTCTAGTGTTGTGGCTGTGGGAGTTGATGACCTTTTTTAGGTAATCAGTTAAGTAAATGGGCACTGATGGCAGATCTGCATTTACAATTTTGAAAGTCAGTCCCATTTTCAATTGCTTGACTCTGTCTTCTACCCGGAGCCAAGCTATGTTATCAAAATGTGTTACAAACAGGTGGGTCATGGGCCCTAGGCCTAGAAGAAGTCGGATTAGTTTGTTTTGGGAGGTCTGGAACTTAGTTTTTTGTGCCATTGAGATGTTAGAGAACCAGGAGGTGCAAGCATAGTCAAACAAGGGCTGAATAAGAGCTCCAGCTAATGTCCTGAGAGCTCTCTTGTTAACAAAGTTGGAGATTCTGCCCAAGAATATTGTCCTTTGATTTACTCTTGTTGCCATGCCTTCACCTGTCAGCTTGTTGTCCAGGATACAGCCCAGATATGTAACCTCTTCTTTGCTAGAGATCAATATGTCGTCAACTCTGACCTTGAAATCATCTACATTGACAATGAAGGGAAAATGTACATCATATTGTCCCTCATTACATCATATTGTCTCTTTATTGTTAATGGCATTTAATGTTTGTGTTGGCACCGTTTGTTTTATATCACCATTACATTTACTGTAATTCTGCAAACCTATAGCTCTGGTCCATAACTCTAATGTACATTAGAGCAATGGACTGGAGTCAAGATCTAATCCAGACTAGATATTCTCCATTTCAACAATGCCTAGGAATCATCTAGCTGCATCCAACACCATGTTTATTCTCTCTCATTTTCTTGGTATATAACACAGTTTATCACCATTACAATGAATGAAAGGACTTTTTTTGTATCAAAACAGACTTCAGCTCAATCAGCTAAATCAACTCCATTCCTTTCTTGGTTATGATTATTATTATAAGGATACTGATCATGTATACTGACTTATCCTGATCATGAATTAATAATACCGTATGGACACATGTTTCTGCACACAGGCCTACACATTACACAATGGGCTATGAGACTAAGAGGATTTGACAATATACTAATTTGTTGTTAGGCCTTGACCAGTTTTGCACATAAACCAGACCACTGTCTTCTATATTACAGTGGAAACAAATTGAACTTACATTGCACCTTAATAAAATAATAATAAAAGTACAGGGGATGTGGTAGTATACTGGTAAAAGACAAGATATGAAGGCTTGTGTACTATTTATGAAGACTGTCTGCAATCATTTTAGGGGTGGGTGGAAAACAAATAGGCCTAACTGTTTTTCTTTGTAAGACGCTGAGATGTAAATCACAGTATGAGCAGTTGTTTCTTCACCAGAGCTGGTTCTACTTGGTTCTAATGTAGAGCAATCCTCTTTGACTCTGCTGCATTAATTAATATCCACTTATATTATCCAGATACTAATTGCATTTACATAATATCCATAGCATATCATTTGTGAACATCAGTCTCCAGTAGGAGTCCCAATGGAGAGTGCTTGGTAGGAACTACTCCTTTGAGGTTTTTAAGGTTTATTATAAACCAGCAGTTTTTATGCACCATATATGGAAAAACTCTCAAATTGAACTTTCATTGCACAATTAAAGACCAAATTCCCACAGCATTTGATTGAGTTATTCTCTTTCTTTCTCTTCTGCGCTGTAATGTATTTTTATTTATTTTGTTTCAGTTATTTGTTTCCTGATTTACCAATAACTAAATAATCATGCTTTCTATATTATATTATGCTTTGACTCTGACAGTGTCTGTTATTTGGGATTCATGCCGACTCCTGCTTTGACTTTACTCACGTCCACATAGACTAATATGATGTACTTTTGTCCATACATCAATGTATTATAATTTGGATATAATTTAGATTCATTAAATACGAAGCTTACAAAGCAATCTCAGAGTTAGCCGTTTATTTCTAGAATGTTGCATAGAGCATGACCTGGGGGAGGAGATACAGAGGGGTGGAGCATGCAGCAGTTTGTTAGGTTGTGATTGGTGGAGACATGATGCTATTGTTCTGCTCTTTGGCCAATCAACACCAAGCAGTTAGTGGTTCCACCTCAGGCTCTCTAGTATAAGCAGAGTTTGTAGTTGTCAGTTCTCCACAACTCATCCAGGATATCAATCATTTCTGATCACATCTGACTGTGGACTCCAGACTTCAGCTGAAGATGAACTCCAC
Source organism: Electrona antarctica (assembly GCF_951216825.1). Lineage (NCBI taxonomy): Eukaryota > Metazoa > Chordata > Actinopteri > Myctophiformes > Myctophidae > Electrona > Electrona antarctica. Next base: position 62,057,452 of record NC_136807.1, read on the forward strand.
GATGAACAGTTCTGCTCAACAGGGAGGACCCAATGATCATCAAGACCTCGACGCCGAAGCCACCGGATTCATTCACAATACAACCCATATCAAAATCAGCAAAAATAACTATAAATACTTCAATTTCATACTACAGACGGCACCAGATCAGTACATCAATTGCGTTTCATTTTCCACATCACAGCATCAAACTATAACCAAACTGGACCAGGACCAAACCCCTTCAAAGCTCACCAATATCCAAAGGAGTACCAACAAATGTAAGTTGAATTGCCTACATTCACTCTTAACATTTGCTATTTTATATGCCTATAGACATCCAGGAAAATAACTACCAAATATTACCATAATAAATAAATGTGTGCATTTTGTCTTACAGATACCAACGAATTCAACATCAAATTAAACAGCAGCAGCAATATCCAATTCACCTCAGCCCCCCTCTTCCCAAGAAAATCCCCAACAGACCTCCAGGAAATACAACTTAAAGACATCAAAAATCTCTCAAACCGGCAGAAAGTAAGTACTGAGTTTATTTTTCATTCTAACTACCGCAATATAGAATACATTCACATAATGAAGTTTAATTCTGAAGGTGGATTCTAACAATAGTTTTTATAGAGTAGGCCTATAAAGTGTTTTTTTCTGTTTGTGTGAAGAATAAGCACCACATGGTTTGACCAAACATTTGTGTTTGATTGCCAATCAAACCAATGTTTGGTCAAACAATGTGTCTCCCATTGGAAAAGCATTGTGGTGGCCTACAAAAACGACCAAACATTTGCTTGATTGGTGTTTGAATGAGGCCTAAGAAGCCATAAAACTTAAAGTGAATAGGCATATTCATTGTTATTTGCACTGTCTCGGCCAAGTTTTTGTTTGGTGTTTGATACGTGTGAGGCCTCAGGCTGTTGCTGAATTTGGAGTGATCTGAGTACAATGAACTAGATTAAAACTTTAAATCCAACCCAATATGAATCTAATCTTGCAAATCATGGCAATTGTCAGGTGCAGTGGCGCTCCACCCAACCATCCCCCCCACTTCTCTCAAGGCTAAAAAAACACTTTTAAAAGTATCTAGACGCACCTGCACGAAATGAGACTAATTCATTAGAGCGACAGGTGTGTGTGTGTGTGCTGAATTTTGATCGTCTGTACCTTTGTTAAATTGACGCAGAATGATCAACATTTGCCCTCTCTATGCTGAATTGAAGTGGACTCGATCCCAGACTTTTTTTGTTTCCCTCCCTGGAAATAAAACATTCTGGGTTTCCAAGGCTATACAACACTGACAATCATATATCAAAAGTATGACTAAATATACTAATGTCTTTTCTTTTCTCATCAGATTGGACAGATCAACTGCACCGTCACCAAGATTCACCCCTGCACACCCGGATACACTCTCACAAATGGACCCATGACACAACAACTACTCGAAATTGCAGACGCCACCCACAAATCCCAACTCACAATCTGGAACACTCAAACGGACACATTGCACACAGACACATCCTACACCATCACCAACCTCACTCACCGCACACTCCCCACTTCATCACTAACCACCACCAAATCCTCCACAATCACACGCCTTCCTACACCACTTGTCATTCCCCCCTCAATTCACGCACTTACCATAGACACCCCACCATCGAGCACTGTCACGGGAGAAATTGTAGGAGCACAGATCACAGATCACATAGAATGTGCACTTTGTCATCACTTCCACGACACATTTGACCACAACAAAACCACAAACACCTGCACTAATTGTCACATGACCCAAAAAACTCACAGATTCAACACACTCAGTTCAGGAACACTAGTCATACAACCTCCACAAGACACAGAAAACACCAGACTTACACTCACAATGGGCCCTATACGCACTTATTTAAACACCTACAATCTCACTCACCTCACAACAGCAGCCACTATCACAGAGCACTTTTTGGACCAGGAGCACATCACTATTGTATACACCCCATCACTGAATATTACAGCCATCTCCCAAGCACCGCCAGAGCACGACAGCAACAGCCCACCCTTTGATAGATTCCCCCTGATAGATTCAGACTAATTAAGCAATGATTTTTTATTTATTTTTTGCAACTTATTGTTTATGTTATTGAAATTGTTTTTTGTTTGTTTTATGTTGGAAGGGTGAATTTGAAAATAAATTCAATCTTTTTGTTAATATGTTGTCTTTGTTTTGAAGAAAGTTATGTTCACTTTTTTGCATTTTGCAGTCAACCTAATGAACAAATTATGTTCACCTACTAACAATTCCAAAGTAATACACAATTATTGCAGAAAACAACTTATCCTTAAACCGGTGTTTCTCAACTTGTTCAGGTCTTAATTCCCCAGAATAATCATTCTTAAACACCCTAACAAGCACTTGTAAAACCCCAAAAATGTAAAAACCCAAACCACACCTTTGAGACAACCATTTTCCTGGTAAGATCAATGCAATTCATTGCATTGCTGTGGTTTATCTTAAACATATTGCATCCCAACCCTTTGGTGTGGTTTGGGCTTAAAAGTTGATACAAAGTTTAATTTGACTGGTCTCCTCTTACTTCAAATATAACATAGCATTTAAACACAATTGATCATGAATCTCAGTACTTCTCTGCCCTTGATTTTCTATACTGCTTATATTTACTGTACATTGTTAGTTAGGATTTAATTGAATTTGGATAAATTCTTTCCATCTAGATGACCAAGTGGGGTCTGGGGACCCCCAGGGGTCCTTGGAGTTCCAGGGGGGCCCCAGGTAAATGATAGTTGGTAACCAAATGGACCCCTATGGTTCCATACAAAGGGAACCAAATGGACCCGTTGGTTCCATTTGGTTCTCTTATGGGGGGTCCCTGGCATATGTTTTCAAATGGGGGACCGCAGGCTAATTGGTGACAATGTGGGGGTCCTTGACATGAAAAGGTTTGGGAACCACTGGTCTAGATATAGCAGTAGTATATAGTCATCATTGCCATCTAGTGGCTGTTATAAATCATAGCACATATCACTACATCACTACAGTACATCTAGTATTAGAAAATAGATAAAATAGCTGTGTACTGAAATTGAGATACATTGTACTTGATATGTGACAATACAGCTTGCATTGTGCTTGATAGCAATATGTTTCACTGCCTGCATTGTACTTTCTAGAGATCCTGCAGATGTTACAGAACAAGGACAATACAGAAATCCTGTTCCACAAGGACTCTGGCATCAATGACCAAAGAACCACACTGCAGAATCACATAAAGGATCACACTTGCTTGGTGTAGTTCTAATAAATACATTGATTATTGAATCTTGTAATAGTTTATTTTTGAGGGGGTTTAATGTTTGTTTTTAGTTTTGATTGATTGATAATTTTATTAGACAATAAGATGCAAAACAGTACAGGGTACAGTAACGCACATTTGGCCAATGGAACATCACCGAAGAAAGACCTTGCAGTCTTGTTTCCATCCGGGTCCCATGCATGCATTCACAACAACATCAACAATAACAACAATTTAAATATCTCAACAAGACATTAAATCTATGTACAGGTTGGAATGACAGTGACAGGTGCATTTTCAGTCCTTTTTTAAAGGAAACCAGTGATTCCAAGGCATTCCACACCTGAGTGGCAGTGTTGTGGAATTTGACCATATTTTACCCATATTTTACCCATATTTGTTCTAAACATTGGTGGCACCAGATCATTATTCACGCTCCCTCTAGTGTTGTGGCTGTGGGAGTTGATGACCTTTTTTAGGTAATCAGTTAAGTAAATGGGCACTGATGGCAGATCTGCATTTACAATTTTGAAAGTCAGTCCCATTTTCAATTGCTTGACTCTGTCTTCTACCCGGAGCCAAGCTATGTTATCAAAATGTGTTACAAACAGGTGGGTCATGGGCCCTAGGCCTAGAAGAAGTCGGATTAGTTTGTTTTGGGAGGTCTGGAACTTAGTTTTTTGTGCCATTGAGATGTTAGAGAACCAGGAGGTGCAAGCATAGTCAAACAAGGGCTGAATAAGAGCTCCAGCTAATGTCCTGAGAGCTCTCTTGTTAACAAAGTTGGAGATTCTGCCCAAGAATATTGTCCTTTGATTTACTCTTGTTGCCATGCCTTCACCTGTCAGCTTGTTGTCCAGGATACAGCCCAGATATGTAACCTCTTCTTTGCTAGAGATCAATATGTCGTCAACTCTGACCTTGAAATCATCTACATTGACAATGAAGGGAAAATGTACATCATATTGTCCCTCATTACATCATATTGTCTCTTTATTGTTAATGGCATTTAATGTTTGTGTTGGCACCGTTTGTTTTATATCACCATTACATTTACTGTAATTCTGCAAACCTATAGCTCTGGTCCATAACTCTAATGTACATTAGAGCAATGGACTGGAGTCAAGATCTAATCCAGACTAGATATTCTCCATTTCAACAATGCCTAGGAATCATCTAGCTGCATCCAACACCATGTTTATTCTCTCTCATTTTCTTGGTATATAACACAGTTTATCACCATTACAATGAATGAAAGGACTTTTTTTGTATCAAAACAGACTTCAGCTCAATCAGCTAAATCAACTCCATTCCTTTCTTGGTTATGATTATTATTATAAGGATACTGATCATGTATACTGACTTATCCTGATCATGAATTAATAATACCGTATGGACACATGTTTCTGCACACAGGCCTACACATTACACAATGGGCTATGAGACTAAGAGGATTTGACAATATACTAATTTGTTGTTAGGCCTTGACCAGTTTTGCACATAAACCAGACCACTGTCTTCTATATTACAGTGGAAACAAATTGAACTTACATTGCACCTTAATAAAATAATAATAAAAGTACAGGGGATGTGGTAGTATACTGGTAAAAGACAAGATATGAAGGCTTGTGTACTATTTATGAAGACTGTCTGCAATCATTTTAGGGGTGGGTGGAAAACAAATAGGCCTAACTGTTTTTCTTTGTAAGACGCTGAGATGTAAATCACAGTATGAGCAGTTGTTTCTTCACCAGAGCTGGTTCTACTTGGTTCTAATGTAGAGCAATCCTCTTTGACTCTGCTGCATTAATTAATATCCACTTATATTATCCAGATACTAATTGCATTTACATAATATCCATAGCATATCATTTGTGAACATCAGTCTCCAGTAGGAGTCCCAATGGAGAGTGCTTGGTAGGAACTACTCCTTTGAGGTTTTTAAGGTTTATTATAAACCAGCAGTTTTTATGCACCATATATGGAAAAACTCTCAAATTGAACTTTCATTGCACAATTAAAGACCAAATTCCCACAGCATTTGATTGAGTTATTCTCTTTCTTTCTCTTCTGCGCTGTAATGTATTTTTATTTATTTTGTTTCAGTTATTTGTTTCCTGATTTACCAATAACTAAATAATCATGCTTTCTATATTATATTATGCTTTGACTCTGACAGTGTCTGTTATTTGGGATTCATGCCGACTCCTGCTTTGACTTTACTCACGTCCACATAGACTAATATGATGTACTTTTGTCCATACATCAATGTATTATAATTTGGATATAATTTAGATTCATTAAATACGAAGCTTACAAAGCAATCTCAGAGTTAGCCGTTTATTTCTAGAATGTTGCATAGAGCATGACCTGGGGGAGGAGATACAGAGGGGTGGAGCATGCAGCAGTTTGTTAGGTTGTGATTGGTGGAGACATGATGCTATTGTTCTGCTCTTTGGCCAATCAACACCAAGCAGTTAGTGGTTCCACCTCAGGCTCTCTAGTATAAGCAGAGTTTGTAGTTGTCAGTTCTCCACAACTCATCCAGGATATCAATCATTTCTGATCACATCTGACTGTGGACTCCAGACTTCAGCTGAAGATGAACTCCACGATGAACAGTTCTGCTCAACAGGGAGGACCCAATGATCATCAAGACCTCTGTAAGTTACATACATAATGGCAACATCAGCTAAACAAACCAAATACGACATCGACGCCGAAGCCACCGGATTCATTCACAATACAACCCATATCAAAATCAGCAAAAATAACTATAAATACTTCAATTTCATACTACAGACGGCACCAGATCAGTACATCAATTGCGTTTCATTTTCCACATCACAGCATCAAACTATAACCAAACTGGACCAGGACCAAACCCCTTCAAAGCTCACCAATATCCAAAGGAGTACCAACAAATGTAAGTTGAATTGCCTACATTCACTCTTAACATTTGCTATTTTATATGCCTATAGACATCCAGGAAAATAACTACCAAATATTACCATAATAAATAAATGTGTGCATTTTGTCTTACAGATACCAACGAATTCAACATCAAATTAAACAGCAGCAGCAATATCCAATTCACCTCAGCCCCCCTCTTCCCAAGAAAATCCCCAACAGACCTCCAGGAAATACAACTTAAAGACATCAAAAATCTCTCAAACCGGCAGAAAGTAAGTACTGAGTTTATTTTTCATTCTAACTACCGCAATATAGAATACATTCACATAATGAAGTTTAATTCTGAAGGTGGATTCTAACAATAGTTTTTATAGAGTAGGCCTATAAAGTGTTTTTTTTCTGTTTGTGTGAAGAATAAGCACCACATGGTTTGACCAAACATTTGTGTTTGATTGCCAATCAAACCAATGTTTGGTCAAACAATGTGTCTCCCATTGGAAAAGCATTGTGGTGGCCTACAAAAACGACCAAACATTTGCTTGATTGGTGTTTGAATGAGGCCTAAGAAGCCATAAAACTTAAAGTGAATAGGCATATTCATTGTTATTTGCACTGTCTCGGCCAAGTTTTTGTTTGGTGTTTGATACGTGTGAGGCCTCAGGCTGTTGCTGAATTTGGAGTGATCTGAGTACAATGAACTAGATTAAAACTTTAAATCCAACCCAATATGAATCTAATCTTGCAAATCATGGCAATTGTCAGGTGCAGTGGCGCTCCACCCAACCATCCCCCCCACTTCTCTCAAGGCTAAAAAAAACACTTTTAAAAGTATCTAGACGCACCTGCACGAAATGAGACTAATTAATTAGAGCGACAGGTGTGTGTGTGTGTGTGCTGAATTTTGTGTCTGTACCTTTTTGTTAAATTGACGCAGAATGATCAACATTTGCCCTCTCTATGCTGAATTGAAGTGGACTCGATCCCAGACTTTTTTTTTTTCCCTCCCTGGAAATAAAAATTTCTGGGTTTCCAAGGCTATACAACACTGACAATCATATATCAAAAGTATGACTAAATATACTAATGTCTTTTCTTTTCTCATCAGATTGGACAGATCAACTGCACCGTCACCAAGATTCACCCCTGCACACACCCCTGCATACACTCTCACAAATGGACCCATGACACAACAACTACTCGAAATTGCAGACGCCACCCACAAATCCCAACTCACAATCTGGAACACTCAAACGGACACATTGCACACAGACACATCCTACACCATCACCAACCTCACTCACCGCACACTCCCCACTTCATCACTAACCACCACCAAATCCTCCACAATCACACGCCTTCCTACACCACTTGTCATTCCCCCCTCAATTCACGCACTTACCATAGACACCCCACCATCGAGCACTGTCACGGGAGAAATTGTAGGAGCACAGATCACAGATCACATAGAATGTGCACTTTGTCATCACTTCCACGACACATTTGACCACAACAAAACCACAAACACCTGCACTAATTGTCACATGACCCAAAAAACTCACAGATTCAACACACTCAGTTCAGGAACACTAGTCATACAACCTCCACAAGACACAGAAAACACCAGACTTACTCACAATGGGCCCTATACGCACTTATTTAAACACCTACAATCTCACTCACCTCACAACAGCAGCCACTATCACAGAGCACTTTTTGGACCAGGAGCACATCACTATTGTATACACCCCATCACTGAATATTACAGCCATCTCCCAAGCACCGCCAGAGCACGACAGCAACAGCCCACCCTTTGATAGATTCCCCCTGATAGATTCAGACTAATTAAGCAATGATTTTTTATTTATTTTTTGCAACTTATTGTTTATGTTATTGAAATTGTTTTTTGTTTGTTTTATGTTGGAAGGGTGAATTTGAAAATAAATTCAATCTTTTTGTTAATATGTTGTCTTTGTTTTGAAGAAAGTTATGTTCACTTTTTTGCATTTTGCAGTCAACCTAATGAACAAATTATGTTCACCTACTAACAATTCCAAAGTAATACACAATTATTGCAGAAAACAACTTATCCTTAAACCGGTGTTTCTCAACTTGTTCAGGTCTTAATTCCCCAGAATAATCATTCTTAAACACCCTAACAAGCACTTGTAAAACCCCAAAAATGTAAAAACCCAAACCACACCTTTGAGACAACCATTTTCCTGGTAAGATCAATGCAATTCATTGCATTGCTGTGGTTTATCTTAAACATATTGCATCCCAACCCTTTGGTGTGGTTTGGGCTTAAAAGTTGATACAAAGTTTAATTTGACTGGTCTCCTCTTACTTCAAATATAACATAGCATTTAAACACAATTGATCATGAATCTCAGTACTTCTCTGCCCTTGATTTTCTATACTGCTTATATTTACTGTACATTGTTAGTTAGGATTTAATTGAATTTGGATAAATTCTTTCCATCTAGATGACCAAGTGGGGTCTGGGGACCCCCAGGGGTCCTTGGAGTTCCAGGGGGGCCCCAGGTAAATGATAGTTGGTAACCAAATGGACCCCTATGGTTCCATACAAAGGGAACCAAATGGACCCGTTGGTTCCATTTGGTTCTCTTATGGGGGGTCCCTGGCATATGTTTTCAAATGGGGGACCGCAGGCTAATTGGTGACAATGTGGGGGTCCTTGACATGAAAAGGTTTGGGAACCACTGGTCTAGATATAGCAGTAGTATATAGTCATCATTGCCATCTAGTGGCTGTTATAAATCATAGCACATATCACTACATCACTACAGTACATCTAGTATTAGAAAATAGATAAAATAGCTGTGTACTGAAATTGAGATACATTGTACTTGATATGTGACAATACAGCTTGCATTGTGCTTGATAGCAATATGTTTCACTGCCTGCATTGTACTTTCTAGAGATCCTGCAGATGTTACAGAACAAGGACAATACAGAAATCCTGTTCCACAAGGACTCTGGCATCAATGACCAAAGAACCACACTGCAGAATCACATAAAGGATCACACTTGCTTGGTGTAGTTCTAATAAATACATTGATTATTGAATCTTGTAATAGTTTATTTTTGAGGGGGTTTAATGTTTGTTTTTAGTTTTGATTGATTGATAATTTTATTAGACAATAAGATGCAAAACAGTACAGGGTACAGTAACGCACATTTGGCCAATGGAACATCACCGAAGAAAGACCTTGCAGTCTTGTTTCCATCCGGGTCCCATGCATGCATTCACAACAACATCAACAATAACAACAATTTAAATATCTCAACAAGACATTAAATCTATGTACAGGTTGGAATGACAGTGACAGGTGCATTTTCAGTCCTTTTTTAAAGGAAACCAGTGATTCCAAGGCATTCCACACCTGAGTGGCAGTGTTGTGGAATTTGACCATATTTTACCCATATTTTACCCATATTTGTTCTAAACATTGGTGGCACCAGATCATTATTCACGCTCCCTCTAGTGTTGTGGCTGTGGGAGTTGATGACCTTTTTTAGGTAATCAGTTAAGTAAATGGGCACTGATGGCAGATCTGCATTTACAATTTTGAAAGTCAGTCCCATTTTCAATTGCTTGACTCTGTCTTCTACCCGGAGCCAAGCTATGTTATCAAAATGTGTTACAAACAGGTGGGTCATGGGCCCTAGGCCTAGAAGAAGTCGGATTAGTTTGTTTTGGGAGGTCTGGAACTTAGTTTTTTGTGCCATTGAGATGTTAGAGAACCAGGAGGTGCAAGCATAGTCAAACAAGGGCTGAATAAGAGCTCCAGCTAATGTCCCGAGAGCTCTCTTGTTAACAAAGTTGGAGATTCTGCCCAAGAATATTGTCCTTTGATTTACTCTTGTTGCCATGCCTTCACCTGTCAGCTTGTTGTCCAGGATACAGCCCAGATATGTAACCTCTTCTTTGCTAGAGATCAATATGTCGTCAACTCTGACCTTGAAATCATCTACATTGACAATGAAGGGAAAATGTACATCATATTGTCCCTCATTACATCATATTGTCTCTTTATTGTTAATGGCATTTAATGTTTGTGTTGGCACCGTTTGTTTTATATCACCATTACATTTACTGTAATTCTGCAAACCTATAGCTCTGGTCCATAACTCTAATGTACATTAGAGCAATGGACTGGAGTCAAGATCTAATCCAGACTAGATATTCTCCATTTCAACAATGCCTAGGAATCATCTAGCTGCATCCAACACCATGTTTATTCTCTCTCATTTTCTTGGTATATAACACAGTTTATCACCATTACAATGAATGAAAGGACTTTTTTTGTATCAAAACAGACTTCAGCTCAATCAGCTAAATCAACTCCATTCCTTTCTTCATTCTCCTCTGATCCCATTAGCACCATGCATGTCCTTATAGTTCCCTTCCAAACTCTTCACAGCTTCCACATATATACTGTTCTTTTCTGATCCTATTCACCTTAACTTCCTTCAATCTTTTCAAACACTCTGGATATCCAGTATAATTTACATTACAATTTGTGCATTTATCTGTTACTTGCTCATCTTCACATTTGCCATTACAGTCTCCCCTTCCACACGCTAACACATGTGTGGATGTCATGCCACTTGACGGAAAATAATGTTTAGCATCATCTAGTGGTTGATTTGAAGACTGCTGTCAGCTAATGTGTTCTAGTTTCCCTGTGTTCTTATTGGTAGTTGTGATCACATGTCACAAGGCCTTTCCTTCCTGGTCAGCCATTGTTTTGAGAAAAACACAGTATGTTCTACAGATGTTACAGAATATTGAATCCCTTGCCATCCACCTTTTTTGAGCCTTGGAGAAGCTTTGTCTGTGAGTTTATCTTACATGTTTCATCTTTGAGAATAAGTAATGATGCATATTATTATTATGGTCAATTGTCTACCATGCCATTTGCTATTACTTGCTTTGTCATTTGTAATGCAGTGTTCTTGTCTAGCTGATTTAGGCATTACATTTATGTTTATTAAGAGCTTTTTTGTGCATTTATTTTCAGTTTCACAAATTGCTGGAAAAGCATTGTAAACAAGTTGATGAAAAAGTGTGAAGTAAACAACCTCCAATTCTACGTCCGCATCTCATCAAGTCTTTCAGTGCCTAGTACCTTTCTGTTTAGCTATCTGTCACTTTGTGGAGTCACACACGCAGGGGACAGAACAGTGGACATACACATATATAGCATATATATATATCACATAGCCTATAGCCTACATCCTATCCAGCAACTTATCTTCAAATATGATATAAATGGATTCGCTTTGTTCCTTCAATCCATAGTGACATTATCCTGCCTTCAAACACAATGCACATCACCATCGCATCCATGTCAACTGTCAGCCACTAATTATCCTCTTCTTGGCTAGTTGGCTTCTGTCACTTTGACAAGTAACCTCCGCCCTCAGATTTTCCCAATTTGCGTGAAACGTCCTACACACAATCTGTGGACCATTAACTGAAATCCCAGTTGAAGAGAAGTTTGTACGTGAAAACATTTACAGCAAAACACACTGTAGTAATTGATAGACATCCTCAAAACCAGGGCACACATCATTGTTACCAAAAACACTGCATGATGTTACTGTAGATAATGCATAAACTGACTGTGTCTGCATAGCTCATTCGGTAGAGCTCTTGCCTTTGGAGCAAAGTGTCATGGGTTCAAATCCAGGTGCTGTCAACTCAATGTATGCATTGTGTGCTGCAAGTTTTGTGATGACTCAACTATAGAAATATAGAGCACCAAAGTCTGACGTCACTTTCAGTAGAGGGCGTTTATTTTTCAAACACAGTTCTTATATGAAGCGACCTAAAATCGCCCTATGGAGATTACAATGCTTATTAAAAAATACATGAACCTGGGGACTGACGCCCTCTAGTGACAGTGACGTCAGGACTTCGGTGCTCTATTAAAGTAGATTACATTTGATTCACTTTTGTCTGAGATATTTGGCAATGTCTGGGACAAATTTGACCCATCAGGCACTAGGACATGGCATCACAATAATAGAGATACTAGTAACTGTAATAGTGTAATGAGTCTAATTTTGTAATAGTGTAATAAGTGCAATAGTGTAATAGTGAAATAAGTGCAATTGTGTAATAGTGTAATAGTGTAATAAGTGCAATAGTGTAATAGTATAATAAGTCTAATTTTGTAATAGTGAAATAAGTGCAATTGTGTAATAGTGTAATAGTGTAATAAGTGCAATAGTGTAATAGTATAATAAGTCTAATTTTGTAATAGTGTAATAAGTGCAATAGTGTAATAGTATAATAAGTCTATTTTTGTAATAGTGTAATAAGTGAAATACGTGTAATACGTATAATAAGTCTAATTTTGTAATAAGTGTAATAGTGTAATAGTGTAATAGTGTAATACTAGTGTAATAGTAGTGTAATAGTGTAATAAGTCTAATTTTGTAATAGTGTAATAAGTGTATTTAGTGTAATAGTAGTGTAATAAGTGTAATAGTAGTGTAATAGTGTAATAGTAGTGTAATAGTGTAATAAGTGCAATAGTGAAATAGTGTAATAAGTGCAATAGTGTAATAGTGTAATAAGTGCAATAGTGTAATACCGTACTGTACCATACTGTGCTTTACTGTACTGTGCTGTGCTGTACTGTACCGTACTGTACTGTACTGTACCGGGACATGTTATGAGCATGTAGATCTGCTAATTTCTAATGTAGATCTGCTAATTTCTAAAAGTTTGAGTACTTATGCTGAACACTGAATGATTTTCCTGTTAACAATGGAGTAACTGATTGTCTCCGTGTAGCCTATAGTCAGTAGAGCTCTTGCCCTTGGACCGCAAGGTTGTTGTTTCAAATCCCGGTACCGACAACTCAGCTTGTCAGTCTTATTTGTACATATTGTTGAACGCCCTGTGGGCTATATCAGTGAGATCAATAACTTTAAAGACTGGTGTGATAATAGCCACCTTATGTTAAACACCACAAAAACTAAAGAGATGATCTTCAATCCAAATCCATGGTTATGAACGATTGTCTGCCTAACACACACACACGCATTCAGCCACGCACGCACGCACGCACGCACGCACGCACGCACGCAGGCAGGCAGGCAGGCAGGCAGGCAGGCAGGGGCAGGCAGGCAGGCAGGCAGGCAGGCAGGCAAGCAGGCAGGCAGGCAGGCAGGCAGGCAGGCAGGCAGGCAGGCAGGCAGGCAGGCACACACACACACACACACACACACACACACACACACACACACAAGACATGCCTAAAATGAGAACACACCTTCTTGTTACCAAATCACTGAATGGTTTTACTGTTTACAATATAGTCACTGATTGTCTCTGTGTAGGTCAGTCAGTAGAGCTCCCGCCTTCGGTCCACAAGGTTGCGAGTTCAAATCCCGGTACCGACAACTCAGCTCGTCAGTCTCATTTGTGCATGTTGTTCTTATTGCGCATTGTTCTTCTTCTATCTTGGTCCCGCTTTATCGCTGCTTGCAGCTATATTTAGGGACCAAGAAGTCACGCAGTGACTTTGGTCACTTATTGTTTTTGTGTTTATTTTTCTTCTCCTTCTCCTTCTTCCGCCAAAAATAGCTGTTCTGACTGAATGGTGCAGTCGGTTTTCGCGAAACGCGGTAATCTGGTAGAGGGCCATGCCAAACGGTGAATATGCGACGCCCAAGACGATTGGCCAAATGGTGGCGCTATAGCGCTCAATTGAAAATGCTAACTTTGAACGTGCATAGCTCATGAACCGTTTGACCGTTGGCAATGACACTTTGATACCCATATGCGTCTCCTCGTGCTGAACAACTTTCGTGTTCTGACTTTTGACCTCTGACCTTTAGATCACCCGTCATTTTGAATTATATGATCAGTACTTCTTCTCCTTCTCCTTCCGCCAAAAATAGCTGTTCTGACTGAACCGTGCAGTCGGTTTGCGCAAAACTTGTCAACATGATAGAGGACCATGCCAAACGGTGACTATGCGAAGCCCATCATGATTGGCCAAATGGTGGCGCTATAGCACTCAATTGATGCAAAACTTGCAAACTTGCAAACTTTGAACGTGCATATCTCATGAACCGTTTGACCGTTGGCAGGCAGGCAGGCAGGCAGGGGCAGGCAGGCAGGCAGGCAGGCAGGCAGGCAAGCAGGCAGGCAGGCAGGCAGGCAGGCAGGCAGGCAGGCAGGCACGCACGCACGCACGCACGCACGCACGCACGCACGCACGCACGCACGCACGCACGCACGCACGCACACAAGACATGCCTAAAATGAGGACACACCTTCTTGTTACCAAATCACTGAATGGTTTTACTGTTTACAATATAGTCACTGATTGTCTCTGTGTAGGTCAGTCAGTAGAGCTCCCGCCTTCGGTCCACAAGGTTGCGAGTTCAAATCCCGGTACCGACAACTCGGCTCGTCAGTCTCATTTGTGCATGTTGTTCTTATTGTTCTTCTTCTATCTTGGTCCCGCTTTATCGCTGCTTGCAGCTATATTTAGGGACCAAGAAGTCACGCAGTGACTTTGGTCACTCTTTGTTTTTGTGTTTATTTTTCTTCTCCTTCTCCTTCTTCTTCTTCTCCTTCTTCTCCTTCTTCCGCCAAAAATAGCTGTTCTGACTGAATGGTGCAGTCGGTTTTCGCGAAACGCGGTAATCTGGTAGAGGGCTATGCCAAACGGTGAATATGCGAAGCCCAAGACGATTGGCCAAATGGTGGCGCTATAGCGCTCAATTGAAAATGCTAACTTTGAACGTGCATAGCTCATGAACCGTTTGACCGTTGGCAATGACACTTTGATACCCATATGCGTCTCCTCGTGCTGAACAACTTTCGTGTTCTGACTTTTGACCTCTGACCTTTAGATCACCCGCCATTTTGAATTATATGATCAGTACTTTATTTTATTCTCCTTCCGCCAAAAATAGCTGTTCTGACTGAACCGTGCAGTCGGTTTGCGCAAAATTTGTCAACATGATAGAGGACCATGCCAAACGGTGACTATGCGAAGCCCATCATGATTGGCCAAATGGTGGCGCTATAGCACTCAATTGATGCAAAACTTGCAAACTTGCAAACTTTGAACGTGCATATCTCATGAACCGTTTGACCGTTGGCAATGACACTTTGATGCACATATGTGTCTCCTCATGCCGAACAACTTCCTTGTTCTGACTTTTGACCTCTGACCTTTAGATCACCCGCCATTTTGAATTATTTGAAAAACAGTTCAAATGTAACTCCTCCCAGAATCTTTGCTCAAAATGCACGAAAACTTCTACACGTGAACTTTGGACCTATACGGACAAATAATCGTAGCACATTTTTTCTAAGTGAAAAAATGAAGTTTTTATGAACCAATAAAAATTGCTGTTTTGTGAAAATTATTCTTCTGCCTCTAATACACACATATGCTTATGTCACTTTACTATGCGAAGCCCATCACGATTGGCCAAATGGTGGCGCTATAGCACTCAATTGATGCAAAACTTGCAAACTTGCAAACTTTGAACGTGCATATCTCATGAACCGTTTGACCGTTGGCAATGACACTTTGATGCTCATATGTGTCTCCTCATGCCGAACAACTTCCTTGTTCTGACTTTTGACCTCTGACCTTTAGATCACCCGCCATTTTGAATTATATGAAAAACAGTTCAAATGTAACTCCTCCCAGAATCTTTGCTCAAAATGCACGAAAAGTTCTACACGTGAACTTTGGACCTATACGGACAAATATTCGTAGCACATTTTTTCTAAGTGAAAAAAGGAAGTTTTTATGAGCCAATGAAAATTGCGCGCGCACGCACACACACACACACACACACACACACACACACCAAAGTTTGAGTACTTATGCTGAACTAACACTGAATGATTTTCCTGTTAACAATGGAGTATCTGATCGTCTCCGTGTAGCTCAGTCAGTCGAGCTCTTGCCCTTGGACCGCAAGGTTGTGTGTTCAAATCCAGCTACTGACAACTCACCTTGTCAGTCTTATTTGTACATATTGTTGAACGTCCTGTGGGCTATATCAGTGAGATCAATAACTTTAAAGACTGGTGTGATAATAGCCACCTTATGTTAAACACCACAAAAACTAAAGAGATGATCTTCAATCCAAATCCATGGTTATGAACGATTGTCTGCCTAACACACACACGCATGCAGCCACGCATGCAGCCACGCACGCACGCACGCACGCACGCACGCAGGCAGGCAGGGGCAGGCAGGCAGGCAGGCAGGCAGGCAGGCAGGCAGGCACGCACGCACGCACGCACGCACGCACGCACGCACGCACGCACGCACTCACACACACACACACACACAAGACATGCCTAAAATGAGGACACACCTTCTTGTTACCAAATCACTGAATGGTTTTACTGTTTACAATATAGTCACTGATTGTCTCTGTGTAGGTCAGTCAGTAGAGCTCCCGCCTTCGGTCCACAAGGTTGCGAGTTCAAATCCCGGTACCGACAACTCGGCTCGTCAGTCTCATTTGTGCATGTTGTTCTTATTGCGCATTGTTCTTCTTCTTCTATCTTGGTCCCGCTTTATCGCTGCTTGCAGCTATATTTAGGGACCAAGAAGTCACGCAGTGACTTTGGTCACTCTTTGTTTTTGTGTTTATTTTTCTTCTCCTTCTTCTTCTCCTTCTTCTTCTTCTTCCGCCAAAAATAGCTGTTCTGACTGAATGGTGCAGTCAGTTTTCACGAAACGCGGTAATCTGGTAGAGGGCCATGCCAAACGGTGAATATGCGAAGCCCAAGACAATTGGCCAAATGGTGGCGCTATAGCGCTCAATTGAAAATGCTAACTTTGAACGTGCATAGCTCATGAACCGTTTGACCGTTGGCAATGACACTTTGATACCCATATGCGTATCCTCATGCTGAACAACTTTCGTGTTCTGACTTTTGACCTCTGACCTTTAGATCACCCGCCATTTTGAATTATATGATCAGTACTTTATTTTATTCTCCTTCTGCCAAAAATAGCTGTTCTGACTGAACCGTGCAGTCGGTTTGCGCAAAACTTGTCAACATGATAGAGGACCATGCCAAACGGTGACTATGTGAAGCCCATCATGATTGGCCAAATGGTGGCGCTATAGCACTCAATTGATGCAAAACTTGCAAAACTTGCAAACTTTGAACGTGCATATCTCATGAACCGTTTGACCGTTGGCAATGACACTTTGATACACATATGTGTCTCCTCATGCCGAACAACTTCCGAGTTCTGACTTTTGACCTCTGACCTTTAGATCACCCGCCATTTTGAATTATTTGAAAAACAGTTCAAATGTAACTCCTCCCAGAATCTTTGCTCAAAATGCACGAAAACTTCTACACGTGAACTTTGGACCTATACGGACAAATAATCGTAGCACATTTTTGTTAAGTGAAAAAATGAAGTTTTTATGAGCCAATGAAAATTGCTGTTTTGTGAAAATTATTCTTCTGCCTCTAATACACACACATGCTTATGTCACTTTACTATGCGAAGCCCATCACGATTGGCCAAATGGTGGCGCTATAGCACTCAATTGATGCAAAACTTGCAAACTTGCAAACTTTGAACGTGCATATCTCATGAACCGTTTGACCGTTGGCAATGACACTTTGATACACATATGTGTCTCCTCATGCCGAACAACTATCGTGTTCTGACTTTTGACCTCTGACCTTTAGATCACCCGCCATTTTGAATTATATGAAAAACAGTTCAAATGTAAATCCTCCCAGAATCTTTGCTCAAAATGCACGAAAACTTCTACACGTGAACTTTGGACCTATACGGACAAATAATCGTAGCACATTTTTTCTAAGTGAAAAAATGAAGTTTTTATGAGCCAATGAAAATTGCGCGCGCATGCACATAGACACACACACACACACACCAAAGTTTGAGTACTTATGCTGAACTAACACTGAATGCTTTTCCTGTTAACAATGGAGTATCTGATCGTCTCCGTGTAGCTCAGTCAGTCGAGCTCTTGCCCTTGGACCGCAAGGTTGTGTGTTCAAATCCAGCTACTGACAACTCAGCTTGTCAGTCTTATTTGTACATATTGTTGAACGCCCTGTGGGCTATATCAGTGAGATCAATAACTTTAAAGACTGGTGTGATAATAGCCACCTTATGTTAAACACCACAAAAACTAAAGAGATGATCTTCAATCCAAATCCATGGTTATGAACGAATGTCTGCCTAACACACACACGCATGCAGCCACGCACGCACGCACGCACGCACGCACGCACGCACGCACGCACGCATGCACGCACACACACACACACACACACACACAAAGAGAAGTTTGCACGCACGCACGCACGCACGCACGCACGCACGCACGCACACACAAAGATAATTTTGTACGCACGCACGCACACACGCACGCACGCAGGCAGGCAGGCAGGCAGGCAGGCAGGCAGGCAGGCACGCACGCACGCACGCACACACACACACACACACACTTTAACTGTGCGTGAAAACACACTGTAGTAATGGATAAAGACATGCCCAAAATGAGGACACACCTTCTTGTTACCAAATCAGTAAATGGTTTTACAGTTTACAATGTATTCACTGATTGTCTCTGTGTAGGTCAGTCAGTAGAGCTCCCGCCTTCCGTCCACAAGGTTGTGAGTTCAAATCCCGGTACCGACAACTCGGCTCGTCGGTCTCATTTGTGCGTGTTGTTCTTATTGCGCATTGTTCTTCTTCTATCTTGGTCCCGCTTTATCGCTGCTTGCAGCTATATTTAGGGACCAAGAAGTCACGCAGTGACTTTGGTCACTCTTTGTTTTTGTGTTTATTTTTCTTCTTCTCCTTCTTCTCCTTCCGCCAAAAATAGCTGTTCTGACTGAATGGTGCTGTCGGTTTTCGCGAAACGCTGTAATCTGGTAGAGGGCCATGCCAAACGGTGAATATGCGAAGCCCAAGACGATTGGCCAAATGGTGGCGCTATAGCGCTCAATTTAAAATGCTAACTTTGAACGTGCATAGCTCATGAACCGTTTGACCGTTGGCAATGACACTTTGATACCCATATGCGTCTCCTCGTGCTGAACAACTTTCGTGTTCTGACTTTTGACCTCTGACCTTTAGATCACCCGCCATTTTGAATTATATGATCAGTACTTTATTTTATTCTCCTTCTGCCAAAAATAGCTGTTCTGACTGAACCGTGCAGTCGGTTTGCGCAAAACTTGTCAACATGATAGAGGACCATGCCAAACGGTGACTATGCGAAGCCCATCATGATTGGCCAAATGGTGGCGCTATAGCACTCAATTGATGCAAAACTTGCAAACTTGCAAACTTTGAACGTGCATATCTCATGAACCGTTTGACCGTTGGCAATGACACTTTGATACACATATGTGTCTCCTAATGCCGAACAACTTCCGTGTTCTGACTTTTGACCTCTGACCTTTAGATCACCCGCCATTTTGAATTATATGAAAAACAGTTCAAATGTAACTCCTCCCAGAATCTTTGCTCAAAATGCACGAAAACTTCTACACGTGAACTTTGGACCGATACGGACAAATAATCGTAGCACATTTTTTCTAAGTGAAAAAATGAAGTTTTTATGAACCAATAAAAATTGCTGTTTTGTGAAAATTATTCTTCTGCCTCTAATACACGCATATGCTTATGTCACTTTACTATGCGAAGCCCATCACGATTGGCCAAATGGTGGCGCTATAGCACTCAATTGATGCAAAACTTGCAAACTTGCAAACTTTGAACGTGCATATCTCATGAACCGTTTGACCGTTGGCAATGACACTTTGATACACATATGTGTCTCCTCATGCCGAACAACTTTCGTGTTCTGACTTTTGACCTCTGACCTTTAGATCACCCGCCATTTTGAATTATATGAAAAACAGTTCAAATGTAACTCCTCCCAGAATCTTTGCTCAAAATGCACGAAAACTTCTACACGTGAACTTTGGACCTATACGGACAAATAATCGTAGCAGATTTTTTCTAAGTGAAAAAATGAAGTTTTTATGAGCCAATGAAAATTGCGCGCGCACGCACACACACACACACACACACACACCAAAGTTTGAGTACTTATGCTGAACTAACACTGAATGATTTTCCCGTTAACAATGGAGTATCTGATTGTCTCCGTGTAGCTCAGTCAGTCGAGCTCTTGCCCTTGGACCGCAAGGTTGTGTGTTCAAATCCAGCTACTGACAACTCAGCTTGTCAGTCTTATTTGTACATATTGTTGAACGCCCTGTGGGCTATATCAGTGAGATCAATAACTTTAAAGACTGGTGTGATAATAGCCACCTTATGTTAAACACCACAAAAACTAAAGAGATGATCTTCAATCCAATTTCATGGTTATGAACGATTGTCTGCCTAACACACACACGCATGCAGCCACGCACGCACGCACGCACGCACGCACGCACGCACGCAGGCAGGCAGGCAGGCAGGCAGGCAGGGGCAGGCAGGCAGGCAGGCAGGCAAGGCAAGGCAAGGCAAGGCAAGGCAAGGCAAGGCAAGGCAAGGCAAGGCAGAACGGCAGGCAGGCAGACATTGTCTCTGTGTAGGTCAGTCAGTAGAGCTCCCGCCTTCGGTCCACAAGTTTGTGAGTTCAAATCCCGGTACCGACAACTCAGCTCGTCAGTCTCATTTGTGCATGTTGTTCTTACTGCGCATTGTTCTTCTTCTATCTTGGTCCCGCTTTATCGCTGCTTGCAGCTATATTAATCTATTTCTTTTACACCTCAAAAAGAAATAGACAACAACAAAAATAGCAGCTCTGGCTGAACCGTGCAGTCGGTTTTCGCGAAACGCGGGATTCTGGTAGAGGACCATGCCAAACGATGACTATGCGAAGCCCATGACCATTGGCCAAAGGGTGGCGCTATAGCACTCAATTGAAAATACAAACTTTGAACTTGCATATCTCATGAACCGTTTGACCGTCTGCAATTTAATTCGATACACATATGCGTCTCCTCATGCCGAACAACTTGCATATGCTGACTTTTGACCTCTGACCTTTAAATCACCCGCTATTTTGAATTATATGAGAAACAGTTCAAATGCATCTCTTCCCAGGATCTTTAATGAAAATGCACGTAAACTTCTACACATGAACTTTGGACCTATAAGGACAAATAATCGTAGCACATTTCGTTTAAGTGAAAATATGAAGTTTTTATGAGCCAATGAAAATTGCTGGTTTGTGAAAATTCTTCTTCTGCCTCTAATACACACATGCAGCGTCATATGCTTATGTCACTTTACAGTATAGTAGACGGTCATGCCAAATTGCACTGAAAGCGTACAAAGGGAAGTTTGTACGTGAAAACACACTGTAGTAATGGATAATGACATGCCCAAAATGAGGACACACCTTCTTGTTAGTTGTTACCAAATCACTGAATGGTTTTACAGTTTACAATGTAGTCACTGATTGTCTCTGTGTAGCTCAATCAGTAGAGCTCCCGCCTTAGGTCCACAAGGTTGCGAGTTCAAATCCCGGTACCGACAACTCAGCTCGTCAGTCTCATTTGTGCATGTTGTTCTTATCGCGCATTGTTCTTCTTCTATCTTGGTCCCGCTTTATCGCTGCTTGCAGCTATATTTAAGGGACCAAGAAGTCACGTAGTGACTTTGGTCACTTATTGTTTTTGTGTTTATTTTTCTTCTCCTTCTTCTTCTCCTCCTTCCGCCAAAAATGGCTGTTCTGACTGAACCGTGCTGTCGGTTTTCGCGAAACTTGTCAACATGATAGAGGACCATGCCAAACGGTGACTATGCGAAGCCCATGATGATTGGCCAAATGGTGGCGCTATAGCACTCAATTGATGAAAACTTGCAAACTTGCAAACTTTGAACGTGCATAGCTCATGAACCGTTTGACCGTTGGCAATGTCACTTTGATACACATATGTGTCTCCTCATGCCGAACAACTTTCATGTTCTGACTTTTGACCTCTGACCTTTAGATCACCCGCCATTTTGAATTATATGAAAAACAGTTCAAATGTAACTCCTCCCAGAATCTTTGCTTAAAATGCACGAAATGCATGAAAATTGCGCGCGCGCGCACGCACACACACACACACACACACACACACACTAAAGTTTGAGTACTTATGCTGAACTAACACTGAATGATTTTCCTGTTAACAATGGAGTAACTGATTGTCTCCGTGTAGCTCAGTCAGTCGAGCTCTTGCCCTTGGACCGCAAGGTTGTGTGTTCAAATCCAGCTACTGACAACTCAGCTTGTCAGTCTTATTTGTACATATTGTTGAACGCCCTGTGGGCTATATCAGTGAGATCAATAACTTTAAAGACTGGTGTGATAATAGCCACCTTATGTTAAACACCACAAAAACTAAAGAGATGATTTTCAATCCATATCCATGGTTATGAACGATTGTCTGCCTAACACACACACGCATGCAGGCATGCAGGCAGGCAGGCAGGCAGGCAGGCAGGCAGGCATGGCAGGACGGGCGGGCGGGCGGGCGGGCGGGCGGGCGGGCGGGCGGGCGGGCGGGCGGGCGGGCGGGCGGGCGGGCGGGCAGGCAGGCAGGCAGGCAGGCAGGCAGGCAGGCAGGCAGGCAGGCAGGCAGGCAGGCAGGCAGGCAGGCAGGCAGGCAGGCAGGCAGGCAGGCAGGCAGGCAGGCAGGCAGGCAGGCAGGCAGGCAGGCAGGCAGGCAGGCAGGCAGGAACTGTGCGTGAAAACACACTGTAGTAATGGATAAAGACATGCCCAAAATGAGGACACACCTTCTTGTTACCAAATCAGTAAATGGTTTTACAGTTTACAATGTATTCACTGATTGTCTCTGTGTAGGTCAGTCAGTAGAGCTCCCGCCTTCGGTCCACAAGGTTGTGAGTTCAAATCCCGGTACCGACAACTCAGCTCGTCAGTCTCATTTGTGCATGTTGTTCTTATTGCGCATTGTTCTTCTTCTATCTTGGTCCCGCTTTATCGCTGCTTGCAGCTATATTTATTATTAACCATGACGGGATCCTGAGGAATTTCTGACGGAGCATTAATCCGACATGCAGGAACAACGAGTTGGACTAGCGCTCGAGCATGTGCTGCTCCCGTGCTTGGGGTTATTGTTATAACTGCGTGGGGGCCCAGAGGCAAGCGGGGCACACGGCCGTCTACCCGCCCACCCGTGCCGTCTGTAAAATAAAATTATAAATATATACAGAGATGCAATGACAGTTGAGTTGAACAAAGTTTGGCGGCGCCTGGTGGTGGCTGCTGCTAGCACACAAATCACAACTGTAGGGGTTCTGTCGGGGGTAGGTTGTCGGTTTAATGTCGGACCAATAGTAGTGTCGGAACTAAAGAACTTCTTTCGAAACGAAGCTCTGTCCACAATGTTCACACCGTGGGGATGATCTCTCTCTGACCAAACTTGTGGTAAATTAAACAGTAGTAGTAGTAGTAGTCAAGCTTTTTCCACATTAATTACAATCATAGGACATCTCTCTGCCCGTGTTAATTATCTGGTGCATTTGAAGGGTCATGCTTACATGTTTACCTAGACACATTGCTGGGCCCGGGAATCGAACCTGGGCCTCTCACCCATTCAGCAATGGCCACATAGTGAATGGGTTGCAGAGGTGGACCTCACCTCCTTCACACTTCAATAGTCAGTGTAATTGAGATTTACAGGATGGTATCTGCTATGGTATTACGTTATTTTTGAGTGGTGTAAACCACTCCTACAACTGGCTTTGTTAGTGCAGAAAAAATGAGCATGGTTGCTATGTTCACCCTGTTCACCCGGGTGTGATTTCATTACGTCAGACATGATTTCATTACGTCAGACAGACTATATAAGACCTTACACCACTCAGTTCACACGGGTGTGATTTTATTATGTTTTATCCCACAATTTTGTAAACCATTTTTTCACCCAGTGTCAATTATCTAATGTAATCCTGGGCGCTACACTTCCTCTGCCAACCTGGGGGAGCGGCGGCAGTCCGCTGCTCATGCTTCCTGCTATGCATGAGGAGTCCAAGCTGCTTCTTTTCACCTGACAGGGGAGAGTTTCCCTGGTCGGACGTAGCACGTGGAAGGAACACGTTATTCCAACCAGTTCCTTTCCCCTCCATCATCCAGGTGGAGGTAGTTTACAGACCAGGATTACTGCATGTTTTTGTGTCACCAACCCCGCCTCGGGTATGGGCACTGATGACGCAGAGGAGGGAACACGCCCCCAGTGCCCACAGCGTCCCCAGCGTGAATCGAACCCAGGACCTTCTAGCTGTGAGGCGACAGAACTACCGACTGTGCCACAATGATAGTGAGGCAGCTTAAGGTCATATCTTAGCAAAATGTGGACGCGGCGGACAAAAGCGCCACATTTTTTCCACATGCTCTCCATAACCATACGTTTCATTTTGGAAGGGGGGCCACGTCATCAAGATGTCAGAAGGCGGCCATCTTGGCGTTCAAAGATGGCCGCCATGTAATATCTATAAGTGCCACTATCTCGGCTTCTAAGCCACTTAGAAGGTCAATCTTGGTGTCAAAATATACATTATCTAGGTCAAGGAATGCAATAAGGTCATTGAGAATATCAGTAGACGTTTATTTGTGCCAATATTGAATAAATACTGTCATTCTAGCAACATATTTACATCATCTTCAACTCTGTTAGCAGTCAGACACATTGAAAAATGGAGCATGAAGTGAATGGAAGATTATTAGCTTCACAGGATAACAACATTCAAATTATCTGTCACATTTACAACGGCAAAGAGCTGTGCAATTCCAGTGTGCCTTCTTACATGAGCACCTTGCACCACAACCACTTTTACAACCGCACTTTATCTATGGCGTCAAAAGCCTGCAATGAACTGGTAGAGTGCTCCACACAGGAAGCCAGACCTGGTTGTCAACATCCAATGTCCATCCCCATCCTTCTGGACTGGGTGTTGGCTGCTGGGCCAGATCAGACATGGCCCAGATCCCAGACTGGTAGACAACTCGCTTCACGTGCTGCAGCAGTGCATCTTGCGTTGGTTAAATGTGTTCCATTGTTTTGTTCTTCTGGCAGAACAATTCTCACCATGCTTCATTGACAGATTCCAAATCACTTGTTTTGTCATACATGATGACTGTAAAGTGCTCAAGAAGCTGAAAGTGTTGGGCATCTGTGGTCACAATACTGAACGGCATCATACTGTACTGTACCATACTGTACTGTACCGTACCTTAACACTGCAAAAAACCCCAGTCTCAATATAAGAAAAAAAAAAAAAATTTGAGAGGAAATGGACTAAAAACAAGTGAAATAATCTGCCAGTGCAGTAAGAGAATCGTACTTGGTAAGAATTCTTGTATTTAGAACAAATGTCTAGGCATTAGTGAAGCAGGGAATTCTTTATATAAGTGATTAATACTTAATTCCAAGCACTGGAATAAGTCAGATCAACTCAAAACTAGCTTACAAAACTCTTCAAATCAGTGGTTAAAACTCATCCCAAGCACTGCATCAAGTGAAATGGACTCAAAACTATCTTGCAAATCCCTTCAAATGAGTGGTTAAAACTCATCCCAAGCACTGTATTAAGTCAAATGTTCTCATACCTAGCTTGTAAATACCTTCAAATAAGTTGTAAAAACCTATCCCAAGCACTGTATTAATTAAAATACACTCAAAACTAGCTTGTCAGTTCTTCTTCCACAGGTAATTTTACTTAATTGAGGTGAAATGATCTTAAAACAAGTGCTATTAAAAGGTGATTCTTCTTCATCCTAGGGTTGTGATGAGCTTTTCGGTCTTAAAATCCTAAAGGCATTCACATTAAAGAAATTAAGGCATAATTTACTTTTTCAACATTTATTAAATGTTAATACAAAAACAAAGTGCTCTTCACATAAGTGCTTTATGCAGTGGTTCTCAACCTTTTCCAGACTATGGGCTCCAGAGCATCCATCTGATGCTCTGGAGCATAAGTGGCCAGGTGCAGGTTTCTTTGTAACACCGTAAACAATTTGATTGATTATTCAAATATATTTTTTATATAAATGTTTTAAAATGTGTTTTGCCACAGTTAATTTGGGTCCCACTTGCAATGGCCCACATGTTGAGAACCACTGGCTTAAAGGTGCTATAAGTGAATTGAAATTGAATTAAGTGGCGACATTACATCCCTGCTCAAATTATTTCTCTTAGCCCGTTAACATGTGCATGCTTTGATTTTTGTAATCAAACAGTGGCCATCTAAACTTAACATTCATAACATGGATTATAGTTCACAAGTGATTTACAGACATTTTTGAAGTTGTACAAAAATGGGATGTTCAGTGCATATTGCATTTTGAGAAGGAATTGGGTCTTGGCTAAGTAGTACAAAATACGGAGTATGTATATTAGAGTACATTTTAGATTTTTGGGGGATTGCTGGCATACCACATGCAGTCATGTTAAGTGGCTTAGTCTCAATGGTAACAACTACCGGTAAATCAGTGAAAGGTCTCTGATAGACAATTTGGTAGACAGATCACTGTTATGAATGTTGTCAAAATGCAATAGGCACTGAGCATTACAATATTTCACCCATAGATGTGGGCATTGACTCTGAGCAACTGACCGTTAAGGATCCCCTCTGTAAAGATGCATTTCGTTATCAAACCTCCTAATTTCAAGGACCCCTCTGAGGTCCTGATGAAGGAGATGGTGACAGAACATATGGGTACGGTCTTGACGCCGTCGCCTGATGGAGGTAGCACCAAGTTTGCTCCAACCTGAGAAAGACAAACAAAAAAGATACATGGACCAATGTAAAAGACTGTCGAAAAGCAAAGGGTATAAGCAAGATAATGGTGTTCACTGATTGCAGTCTTATACAGTACATGTTCAGAAATACATTTTCTGAATAATTCTATAACAGGAAGTCAGGCACATTCTTAACCACTTCAACTGGACATGGCTTGGAGCTGGCACGGTTTTCCCATCTACACCAAATCTCTTTGAGAATATTGATGCTGGGTTCAAGCGGTTAAAATTAATAACATTTCCATTTAGATATGCAGAGGAACTTACAGGCTTATGGTCGAACACCAAGTTGGACTCCTCGATAGTGTGCTGGTACACTTTTCTCCCAACTTTGTACACTGTTGGCAGAAGCAATGTCGGTAGCTGGCTCAGGGAAAGTTCCCCCAAACTGAAGGAAGACAATTTTATATCAATATGTATTAATGTGGCATATCTGTGATTATGTCATTTAGTAACACAATAAAACACCTGCTAAAATATCAATTTGCATAGTCTGCTGTACAATATAACAATAATATATTACCGTGTGTTAATCCATCAAGAGAAGAGGTTATTTTCCCTTTGCATCTTGCCAGGTACAGGAACTTTTTTGTCAGGAGTTTTTGGCCCAGCCTCTCCATGCAAGATCCGTTCAATCTTTAAAAAAAATCAAATGGAGGAAAACAAAATCAAATGTGTCAGCTGACATACTGATAAAAGATTATTATAACAATGCAATTGTTATAACATATCGTTATATGCACTCATATGTAAACTTCTTTGTATGCCTGGAGTGGATAGATGTGGGAACTCTTGGCCAATCTCCTGCACACTTGTTTACCCTTATCAACTTGGCCCTTTTTTCTGCATTTTGCAGAAAGTAAAGCAGTGCAATTGTACAAGAATGTTAAAAGGATAACACAAAATGTCCTCAGGGCAATTGCAGACAGGTGATCTTTTATGGCAGTTTTGAGGGAAGGTAAGGAGTAGCACTTTATTGATAGCCATTTTTGTGCCTTTGAAGTAGTACAACAGGTACATGCGGGCACTGGTCCCCTGAGTATCTTGTAGACCAGGCCCATTGCAAGTTGCTGTACTCTGCCATCCCACCCTAACATAATGAGCAGAGGTGGTTATGCTATAGGTGTGAGGTGTAGAAGTAGTCCAATTAGTTTATTTTGGGAGGTCTGTAGTAGTTCAGATTGTAATGACGATGTGCTACAGTGTAGTACATCAACGTAATTACAATCTAAACTACTACAGATTACTACACTACCATGAGGCACATGCATAGGCAAAATTACATTTGATGAGTGCTGCAGCTAGTATCCTCAGTGCATTCCTACTGACCTGTACACTGCCGTTTCCTGCATGTTTTGCTCCACCAGGCTGAGGAGCTGCAAATTGTTTCTCAACAGTTCTTAAAGCAATATGGCTTTTTCATCCAATATGGTAGCGTCTATAAAAGAAAATACACAATATTACCAATGATTATATGGCTCTAATGGTTCAACAATGAATTCAGTTCCAACAATTACCTGGTATGCGTGTCCTATGATCACCACGTTCATTACTTTGTGGCGGTGTCTGCTGTGTGCTCTATGACCTCAGCCTCTTTCTCAGCCCCTTTATGATGTTCCGAAGCCTCTGTTCGAGGAATCCAGCAGATGGGTATTTGCCCCCTCCTGGGGTGTACCGGATTCCCTGTAAAGAAATTAAAATCATTGGTGAATACAGATAAGGCACATTTAAATTTTTACAGTGTGGCCAGAAGATGTGGCTAGAACAGGGTTTGTCTCTCTTATCTTAACCGTCTGATGACACCGGGCATAAAAACGCACAGACGTCCAGTACTCTGGTGCTGGAAGATGAATTATATTATGTCAAGCTGACTGTTTTAGCATAAATTCCTCTAGAAAATGTTAATTACACACGATTCCAATGCTTGAGTCGTCCAAGCAGGGAATCCCTGAAACAAAGATGTAGTCTGGGCCTTTTTGGTCTCAGAGGTAGTACTGTAAACACAGAAAAACTGTGTGAAAAAATTACCAGCAGAGTCAAACTAGATTAAGTAAAACATGTGTCGCACCCCAGTATAATGGCTGTAGCATTGTCTGCAGCAAACGGGGGATCAGCATAAAACTAAAAACATTACTCAAAATGTGTTTTGGTACATGTGTTGTGCAAAGGGGTAAAGTGATTCTTTCTAGCAAATAGGTAAATGTCAGAAAGCAAAACATATGGGGCAAATTGCATGGAATGTATTAGAATAAAAAAGTTTCAGTAACATTAAAGGTGTAGTGAAATAAAAAAAAAAATCACACTTTTAGACCATCTCCGTGGTCATCATATGAGCATACCTAACAATGGATGCCAAAAAAATTGGAAAATTCTCATTTTTGTGTGTTTTTATATCAAAAGTCCATAAAAATATATTTTTTATTACTTCCTGAAAACGAAAATGTGCTGCGTGATGACGTGTCGAGGCCAACATCGATAAAAGCCAATAAAAATGAAGCTCACCCGTATCCTCTCCAATATGTGCGCATCCGTGCAGCACAGCTGCTATTGATTACAGAAATCCTCCGTTTTTATTCCCATTCCAGATAACATCCAGACAGTGTATTACTCGGTTTCAACTTAATCATCACGCTAAAATATGTATCTGAAAACATTATAGGGTAGAAATAAGCCACATAACAGTAAACTGGTACAGCTGGCTGTGTGTGTTTGTAAACAAACACACACCACGCTGCTGCGTATAGCATAGCAACATTCCCTAGCTACCGTCCCATCGCCTGAAGGGATGCGACGCTCTGATTGGTTCAGAAACTTCATAGCGGTGTTTCAACTTGAGACCGTCTGAAACTTCAAAATAAAATGTCCACCATTTCCGTTTCACTACGCCTTTAAAAGAAATGCAAAAAACACTGAATGGGTAGGTACCGTCTTCGACACCAACTCTGGGGGAGCCCTGGATCAAACTGGGAACCTCACGGTTCCCATCAGGCTGCTCTACTGGCCACTCTACCCCTGAGCCACTGCTGTGAATATGAAAATAGTAATGATGGGAGATTAATCGCCAAACACATTGGTCGATTCTAGTTGTTTTTATTATTAATCTGCATTGATTTGATCGGTCTGATTGTCTTTACAGCTAAACAAGCCCAGAGTAACAGCTCGAACAGATCTACAAGCTCACAATATTAAATAAAAAAGGCATTAAAGTTAAATCAGACTTGTCTAAGCCTGCAGTGCAGATACCCAGGCTGTTACATGTATTTTTCATTATGGACAAAATTATTATAATTATTCAATACAGAAAGAGGTCATAAGACATTGGTAATATCGGCCATAACAGCAATTAATTATATTGGATATCGACCAAAATGTCTCATCGGAAAATAGTTATACCTTAAAGACTATCAAAAAGGTATGTCAGCTGCTACTGTGTAGTGTCTCTGACAAAGCCATCCATTGATCTTAAAAAAACAAAACAAAAAAACAAAGCACTTTAGACCTGAGGACGCATTTATGTTGCCTTATAGTGTTTAACCACTTTAAACATTATTTTAATTTTTAGCTGTAAAAAAAATAGCAGATCTACAAGCTCATAGTGCGGCACTCGGCTCATAGCATGATATGAGCTTGTAGATCTGCTATTTTTGACTCAAATATTTGCTTCTGGGGGTCCCTGGAAAAACATATTTTCAAATGGGGGTCGTTGGCCAAATATATATCATTCTGGGGGTCCTTGATATGAAATAGTTTGAGCACCACTGATTATAGTGTTTAACCACTTTAAACATTATTTTAATTTTTAGCTGTAAAAAAATAGCAGAACTACAAGCTCATAGTGCGGCACTCGGCTCATAGCATGATATGAGCGTGTAGATCTGCTATTTTTGACTAAAATATTTGCTTCTGGGGGTCCCTGGAAAAACATATTTTCAAATGGGGGTCGTTGGCCAAATACATATCATTCTGGGGGTCCTTGATATGAAATAGTTTGAGCATCACTGATATAGAAACAAAAAATGTTCAGAAAAATGTTTGCATGCCTTGAACACCACTGCTAGGGTAATTTATTCAACTATTTTAACAAATAGCCAACACAGTGAGCTCATGGTTGCTACAAAGTACAAACCACTGAATGCATTTGTTCATTGTTAATTTAGCACTATGTTTGCCATGTTGACTACCGGAATAAACAACTAATGCTAAAGCTGGGGAAATGTTAGTGTTGCACTTATGGTATAATAGCCATGAAGGACACAGTAGTACTCTGGTTGTATTTTAATAGCTTATATATGTAGCATTTAGATCCAGAAACATCCTCTCCATATATTTCATAACAGACATACACATGCCAACAAAACTACTACTTCAACAGAACAGCAAGTTTACATTAAAAAGCTTGCTGAGACCACAATGTCTCATTGACTGGCGTTAGCAAAACGTTAGCATGTTGCTAACGTTAGCACTGCAAACTGGTTGCTTGCTTGGTAGGCTACTGGGATAATGAAGCTCCCAGCATGTGTAGTGTGTAGACAACAACAACGTGGTGGTCTGGTGGCATAGACATAAAAATTAACACAAACCTTTTAATGTAATGGCACACTGGAAGTAATCCTTTTGGTTATCCTCCTCTCCTTCTTCTTCTTCTTCTTTTAGGGTTTCCGGCAGTGTAGACGCTACTAGGCGTATTACTGCCCTCCACAGTTCGGTGCTCTATATCCTCTTATAGCCACTGTAAAGTTAGAATAATTCCCCTCTTTGTACACCAGAAAGTGACGTGCCCCCATTCCCTCATTATTCTTCCCTTTATTGCCTTTCACCCAGGCCCAGTTGCCTGGGTAGGGCGAATCCTTCCCTCAGGGTGTTGTCCAGTTCTTCTCCAGTTACATCCATCACATTCAGGAACCTCCTGGCTGCGTCTAGCACCATCTTGATTCTCTCAGATTTTGTTTTGATCTCCGCCGCACAGTTAATGACCATCGCCACGAATGCTAGGAATTGTCTCTTGTCCATGAATAGCACGTTCTTATCTGCCGACCTTTCTGTGTTCTCCCCTTCTGGATGTGCTGGTTGTGGCGCTGTCACTCTCTCGTTCACTCTCTTAACCGCTTCCGCGTACGACATTCCCCTGGATTCCTCTCTCATTCTCTTCACCTTAACCTCCGTCTCTTTCCTTGGGCACTGTGGTGCCCCTGCATAGTGCTCACCACTGCAGTGAAAACACCTAACTCCTTCCTCTTGTTCTTTACACCCTCCCTCACAATTGTCTTTCCCACACCTCCCACATCTTCTGATTCCCCCACACACCGCAGCGACATGCCCGTACTCCTGGCATTTGAAGCACCTCAGTGGCGCCCTTTCGAATGGCCTAACCCTGTAACACAAATAGTCAACATATATTCTCTCTGGCAAAGTACTTCCCTCGAACGTCAGTCGCACTGACTTCGTTTCCTCCCGCTCTCCTTCTCGGTACCTGCTTAGCCTTCTTACTTCATTTATCCCCCCCACCTCAAGGAATACCTTTGTGTCCGTTGTCAGAGGGACCCCACTGATTACTCCCCTCCTTATTTCTCTTTCTCCTAGCCCGAAGCACCTTACTGGGCACCCCTCAAAGTCGACCATCTTTACTGCCCTTCCCTTCTGGTCCTTATCCATGCACTCAATGATGACCATCCCAGTCTTTGTTACCCTTACCAACTTCACCTTCCCAATTTGTCTCTCTACAAACTGCCCCACTTCACTTGCATTGCTAAAGACGCCATCCTTCTGTCCTTCAGCAATCATCCCCACAGCAAACTTTTCTATTCCCCCGACTGACCCACTTGACTCGCTCTCTTTCTGTTGCTCTTCACTTCCCGAGCTATTCTTGTCAACTCCTCTCTTGTCTTCTTCCATTCCCCTTCTTCGTGTCTCGCGCTCCGTCTCCGACTCTTCAGAACTGGATACGGTCGGGTTGTAAATCGGACTAATTTTTCTCCTTTGTCCCAGATCCTCGTCGGTCATGGTCGGGTTGTAAATCGGACTAATTTTTCTCATTTGTCCCATATCCTCGTCGGTCATGGTCGGGTTGTAAATCGGACTAATTTTCCTCATTTGTCCCAGATCCTCGTCGGTCATGGTCGGGTTGTAGAACGGACTCCTGGACCTCGACGGCTGGGGTCGCCCCTTCTTCCTCCCTTTTCGCCTACCTCCTGTGTCCTCCGCCATCCCTTCGTATCAGCCTCACTATTATTAATATCACGCTTGACACGCTATGACCAAATTCAATTTTCCCGCAAGACGCCCGTGGCTCAACTCCACGTCTATCCTCCTCTCCTCTCACTGCTCTGACAGCAGTCTGCTGCGCGGGCTTTTTCCAACGATGCAAACACTTCCTGATAAGTGACGTCACTACTCACTACGTCAGATGCGCATTGTCCGCGCAGAGCCCCCCCCCAACCAACCAACCACCACCACCGCGCACACAATATTATTACTACAACTTAATGTATTATAGGCCTAAATATTTTGACAGGAATTTTCATAGCAATGTCAAAGGGACATTTATTTTCACAGTAAGGTAGTATATTTATTAAGATTGCAATAATATCATTGTTTATTGTTTTGATGTATTGTAATATGGAACTATGGTAAGAAAAATATTATACAGATAGGCTTATAACAGAAAAATGACCTGTAAAAATACAGTATACAGTTTTTGGGTTTAATTGCCTCCACCAGGCCGAAGGCATGGTGAGAGAGTATGTTTTGCACTCCGTCCGTCCGTCTGTGTGTACAGCTAATCTCCGGCACCGTTGGCGCGGCCGATGCCAAACTTTCCACACACACTCCCTGGATGCCAACGACGAACCTCTGACCCAATTTTTCCACAACAGCCTGTTATAGCGCCACCATGAGGCTGACTTTTGCAAAACACATTTCTTTATATTACTCGTACATAGTTTATCCATACATCACGCAACTCAGTATACACCATCTCTATAGTCATGTGATCAACAAAGACCACTCTGCGTCCCCATATTCCATCGCCATTGGCTAAGATTGCCTTTCAAAGTTCTGCAGATTTGTCCGTTTTGAACAAAATGCCTCAAATCATGAACACAGTGTGCGATTTCCGTGAAATTATGCACACACATAGCAGAGGAACAAATGCCACTTAAAAAAGAGGACTCATGGTGGCGCTATAACAGACCAATTCATGTTCTTACCTATAATTGCACCGATCTGTGTACAACTTTGCATGCTCACTCCCTAGAGGCCAAGACAAAACCTTTGCCCTGCATTTCCCACATCTGCCTGTTGTTGCGCCACCATGAGGCCAATTTCTGCAGAACTTAAACGCTTACTGTAAATCACTCGGGATAGCGTCTGCTAAATGCCTAAATTGTAAATTTGTCAATTGCTATTATCCTGGTTACTGTCAATTTTAATATTTTACATTCTTATTAAGTATTTAATCAATCAGTCAATCAATCAATGAATGAATAAAAAATGTATATACATGTTGGGTACAAAAATAACCAAAAATAACCCCGTATTTTATAACCCTTTTTTGCTACTTTCTAATTCTTTGTTTGGCCCAAAACATTGTGTTTATTGTCATGATTTGTCACGACAAGAGTTGGCTTTGTCCGCGGCGTAAACGTCTTTAAATAAATACTTTTTGAAAAGTCTATGAGGAAAATTAACGGTGATTTATTTTCCGGGTCTCTCAAGGGGGCGGGACTGCGACGCTCTATAGTAGCCTATAATACCAGTAACTAATTTTGACCAACTGGAACCGTAAGGACCCCTATAGGGGGTCCCCGAACCCCACATTGAGATCCACTGACATGTTATATTTAGATAAACTTTCCTGTTATGGGATGGTTTCAATTTGCTATCCTTATTCCATGTACTCTGATCTTGCACTTTGAAAGCCAATCGGTACTGAATTACATATGAATAAAGGTCCTTTCAGACGGGGAGTGTGTGATGCAGGCGTTGTCACCTGGATCAACTCCAAGTCTGCTCATGAGGGGCAAGGGACGCGTAGCATAAAAATACAAATAAAGCTCAACACAATCCAGGCCGGTCTATGCAGGCGTGTGCACGAAATGAGCATGAACGCAACAATTTCACGAATACTGGACAACTCACCCCGGTGCTTGCCCGTTTTTCCTCCCGGAATTTTCCCCAGTGAGGGGGATAACTTTGTAATATGCTATTGGCTGTTTGTATTCTTTTTGGAAAAATATAAAAAGATGCTCCTGTGGAAAGGCTATATTTTACTTATATTGACCCTATAAACAATTTAGTATTATTTAGTATATGTAAGGTTTTTCCCTCTCAAATGGTACCTCGTCAGATAATCCCCACATAGCCTACAACAACTTCTGTGAACAGAGTTCACTGTAGTAGCTTTTCATAAATATATTTGTACTTAGGCTGTCTGCTGTCGTGAAAGTTTATAGTTAGAGAAATTCAAATTCCAGCTGTCCAGCCTCTCCCACCCCTCACTGGGGAAAATTCCGGGAGGAAAACGGAAAAGGGGTGAGTTGTCTTGTTACCCAATTTCACAGGGCTGTGCCTCTCATTGAAAATGAATCACTAGGCACGTCAGTCGCTGCCCTTCTGAAAAGGCCTTAAATGTGATGTTGACACAACAGAAGTGTTTGGAAACATTTCAATATGTAATGTGAAAGCAGTTATTTGGTAGTCTTAAAATAAGTACTTACAACTACAAATTGTCTTAAAAGTCACACTGTGGCTGCAATCCTTTCTCAGAGAGTAATTTTAGCTTGATGTACATGTACAATTATTTGATTGAAGATTTAATAACTTAGTAAGAGAAAAAAGAAATATATTCTAAAAACAATATTAATCCTCTTATACAATTTTCTCTTGTTTAGTATATCATTATTAAAACAAGATCAATAATCTAGTATGGCTAGATATAAGTTGGCAATTCTTGCTAAGTTCATTATTTTTTGCAGTGATACTGTACCATACTGTACTGTACCGTACTGTACCTTACTGTACTGTACCATACTGTACTGTACTGCACCATACTGTACTGTACTTTACCATACTGTACTGTAACACACTGTGTGTATGTGTGTGTGTGTGTGTGGGTGTGTGTGTGTGTTTGTGTGTGCAGTGAAAAGGGGAGGGGTTGGTGAATGTGGAAATTGTAATGTAATTTGCGTCACAGCGAAATGTTGCGCAATAACCATATGTCATACAAAAGCAATATTTGTACAGTAAATATGGCAGTTGCATGGATGCAATGTAGTGCAGATGGATTTCTGTGGCATGCATCATTTTTGTGCATACAGAGATGTGTGATTTGGTAGAAGAAGTCGGACGGATAAACGGGCATATTGCTTTGCACCCCCTATAGTAGTAGGATGAGCATCAAAACAACGTCCCGAGAGGAGCCTCCGTGAGACCAGCTCTCTTCCTACAAACTATAAAGTAAGGGGACAGTTGCTGCGCAGCCAAATAGCCTACACTGCTTTCCATCTTTTTTTTTTTTACTTGTTTTATCCCACAATTTTGTAACCCATTTTTTCACCCAGCGTCAATTATCTAATGTAATCCTACACTTCCTCTGCCAACCTGGGGGGGGGGGGGGGGGGGGGGGGGGGGGGCAGCGGACTGACCTCATGCTTCCTTCTATGCATGAGGAGTCCAAGCTGCTTCTTTTGACCTGACAGGGGAGAGTTTCCCCGGCCGGACGTAGCGCGTGGAAGGAACACGTTATTCCGACCAGTTCCTTTCCCCTCCATCAGGCTGGCCAGGTAGTTTAGAGACCAGGATTACGGCATGTTTTTGTGAGGGTACCTACCCTAGGGGACACGGGGAGAACATGCAAACTCCACACAGAAAGGCCCTTTCGCCAACCCCGCCTCGGGTATGGGCACTGATGACGCGGAGGAGGGAACACGCCCACAGCGTCCCCAGCGGGAATCAAACCCAGGACCTTCTAGCTGTGAGGCTGTCCTGACTGTGCCACCGTGACCCACTGCTTTCCGTCTTAAACTGCTGAGATCACAATCACGTCTGCCCTCGTGGAAATCAAACAATCAAAGTGGCCATGCCCGGATGGGGCTTAAATAGCCTGCTGATTGGCATCAGGGAAGGGCCGCTATAGATGATGAGTCTTAAAGAGATATCCACGTCCACTGCCCCGTGGGGTCAGTTCCCGTACATATTGAATAATATGTAGTGGAGAGCCAGTCTCAAACATGATAGAGAACTAACTAATAACTGTTACTATAATAACTAAATCACTCCAAACTCGCTCAAAGTCGCTCAAATGTAGAGACGGATCTCTCTCTCTTTCTGTCTCAACGGCCAGCCGCCATTGCATAAACATTCCTCCACCACCTCCCCTGCTACTGGGGGGCTGGCCCAACAACAGCCCGACCGACCCCCCCCCCCCCCCCCCCCCCCCAACATCCTTTGTCTCTGGCTGTTGGAAGCAGATACCGCGGCCACAGATAGATGCATGAAGGGGGAAGAGTGATCTAACGTAATCAATTAAAAAACCTATATGACGGAGTATTCCGTCAGAAGCAGTTGACTTGGATTTATATGACGATTTTATATGACAAAAGCAGCCTTTGTGTTAAACCTAATACAGTTTCAGTTAGTTTGTTCTTAAAGCAGCACTTTGTCACTTTAATCTTCTACCCCAGACTTGAACCTGGTTGGGTGCTGACATTTTACCATTGAGCTGATAGAGCCTGCCTGCTTGCTCAGGGGATAAATTGAATATTGACCATCAGGTCAAAATTCATTTTAGATCCTGTGTTTAGGTGAGAAATGACTTCTGACACAATCTAAATGTCTCAATGACCAGGGAGACTGAATACAACCACACAGTTAGATTGTATTAACATACTCTACCATAGGACAGAATTATTTGTATTCCTAAAAAAAAGTTCCTGCTTTAACAAAGCCTTGTTTTTATTTCAGTTACCTAAAGTTTATTATTGATTGATTGATTGAATATTTATTAGACAGAATATATAAACAGGAACAGCCCAAAGAAATGTTTCCATTTAGTCACTATGCAATTCATAATTCATAGTTTTAGTTATTTTATTAGTTTAATTAACTATAATAGTTTAACTATACTTATACTATACAATTAGCTTAAATAACTATACAATTGACCTGTACCTACCGTCGTAGTTCCATTTGCGTGTGTGTCCTTTGAGTAATAGGTCAGGACAGTTCCATAAAAGTTATGTTGTTCAACTTCTTCCAAGAAGTTGAACAACAGATCAAATCCAAGTCCATGCTGGGCTTGCCAGAGCAACAGCAACACTAGTATTGAAGAGGCACTCATGGTGTACTGTGGGAATGTAAACGCTCCATCAGGTATACTGTACATTGCGCAAACACACACTCATTAAACTGGTATGAGGAAATGAAAATGTTTCTCAGGTAAGGGAAAGTCTGTCTGTCTGTCTGTCTGTCGTGTCTCATGTCGTTCAAACTCTGCCTGTTTGTGTAGATAAAAGTTAAACATATAAGCTAATAATCAGCATATGTTAGCCCAAAGCCGGTCTGTGCCAAATGTTAAATTAGTTGTCTGTTGGTTGTGTATCATTTATGTTGTACTGTAAATGTGGTGGTGTTAAGGGCTTGTATTTCAAGTATGTGTGGGCCTCGACCTGAAAAGTCAGTAGAAGAGTATATGCGCACTCGTTGTGGTGGGCCATAGTCTGGGCCAAATTGTGCGAAAATGCTCTGGCCGAATTTTGGTCTCAGTCCAGCCCTGACACACACACGTGCGCACACACACACATGCGCGCGCGAAACACACGCGCGCGCAACACACACACACACACACACACACACACACACACACACACACACACACACACACACACACACACACACACACACAGAGAGAGAGAGAAGGATTAACATGCACACATTGTAAAGAACAGTAGGAAAATGTAATGTGAAATAACTGAAAGGGATGGACGGTCATATAAAATGTAATGCATGCATGTAATATCGATCTACACAGGCAGGCACAGTTTGACAGACAGACAGACGGACCGACAGACAGACAGACCGACCTCTATCTTTTTGTCTAATTGTCTTCCTTGTTCCACTGCCAAATTCAAATATTCAAAATGTTTGCTGTGCACAGAGCCGGCCGAGCCAGAGCTGGCAATTACCTAGGGCGATTAAGTTGAGGCATAAGCTGCGGTGTGAAAGTGTTTAAAACTAGATAAGATACCGGTACAACCTGTATTGTTAGAAGGATGCATTCCAGATAATGTAAAGAGTGCAAAATCCTGTAATTGCAATGGTACAGCACAGTACAGTATAACATGATGTACACGAACATGCGTGCACAATGCACACACGCAAGCAACAGCCATGTGCCATGGCAACAATGTGCAGCACGCAGTCCGGGAGCAGAAGGCTGATTTTGGTCTGAACGTGGTTTCGTCAGTAAAAGTTTTTTTCTCAACTGATTCCTGTAGCTTGGGGTCACCTCTTAATAATTAAAGAGTGTGCCCGGTGATATCCCTTGGGCATTTTTAGTTATTAACCCCTTAATCCCCTAAACACAAAAAAATACACCCAAAATAGAGTTTTATGGCATTTCATGCAAAATATTTGGTCTAAATGCATCAAATTTGCTTTCTACAGTGTTTATGAAAGTGGATATACACAACGTATTTGATTTATGATTAATGCATTATTAATTAATGCTTATTAACCCCTTCATGCCCGAAAATCCCCAAATTCCATAAAATATATGTTTTGAGATTGTATGCACAATAATCATGTCAAATGTATCAACTTTGCTTTATACAATCTGTATTAGTGAAACTGTAGCATATTTCTTTTCAGGTGGTGGCATATTAACCCTTTCAGGTCATCTATCGAGCATCTTGCACCAAACATTGCCCACAAAAGTAGTTATGAGATTTCATGCAACGATACTATCAAATCCAATACAATGTACTATTTAATAAAATAAAGATGTATCCATATGGTCATGTTCAATGTTTTGAATTGACAGAGTACTTTAACCCCATTAAATATTAGGCTACAGGTCTATAGAACACAAATATTATTCCACCAAAATTAATAAAGCTGAATAAAGTAGCATTTTGTAAATCATTACAGCTATGAATATGATCACTTCATTGCTGTAGGCTACAGATTACAACCACAATTTATACATGTTACAACTTTTTTCCTGCTATGCTATGCCTTGATGATTTTATTATACAGTATGGGCCTACAGTAGGTTCACTATTAGCTGAAAGTGGGCTTTCTGGTGTTTTGTCAGATTTTTTTGCCAAGTTTGTTTAATAGGAAAGAAGTTCCTTCAGAATGTGCGTGCGTGCCTTGTAGTTGATGGCTGAGCTAGTGCTACAGAGTGGGATCGTAGCTGGACCAGAGGCAGAGGAACTGATGAGAGCCTTGAGTCAGATTGCAATAGCTGATGTCATACATCTAGATCAGGGGTTCTCAACGTTTTTGGCCGGGGACCCCCGGAAATGCTTTGGCAATGTCTCGGGACCCCCGCCCCGCCCCCTCCCGACCCCCAATATAAATTGACTGCTACAATAACCTTAAACCATTTTGGGCGGGAACCCCTTTTGGTGTTTTAAGCATTGTTATAATTTAGCTATTGAAAAATAGCAGATCTACAAGCTCATAGCGCGCCACCGAGTGGCGCGCTACGAGCTTGTAGGTCTGCTATTTTTGAAAAAACGTGATTTTTTTTTTAAAAAAATAAATCATTTTTTTTTTTTTTTTTGAAAATAATTTGGGGACCCCCTAAAATAATTTGGCGACCCCCCGAGGGGTCGCGACCCACGGGTTGAGAACCCCTGATCTAGATGACTGACTTCTCCATCTTCTGATGTTATGGCCTCTACTACCTGAAAAGCTACCTCCACATGTTCAAAGTTATTTTTATGTGACACCACCCATTGCTGGAGGATGGAGTGGTCGGTGGACCAACCAGTTCATATAACCTCCATGAGGTTCGGCCACAGTGCAGGATGTAATATTTGAATAACATTGAAGCAAGAGACCCTGAAGACCTTGGCCCTGAGTTGTCACATCTGCTCCAAGATTGAATCAGACATGAAAGATATGGAAGAGGGAAGAGGAGGACAGAGATACTGCAAAGTCTTCTCCCATGTCTGATTTCCACACTCTCCTCATCTTGTGCTATAGGCATTCCAAGTGCCATTTGGACCTTCAGGGCCTGTTCCGTTAAGGAAACTATGGAGGAAACTAGACTACTATTCTGGGAGAAAAGAACCTACAGGTAGCTGCTCTACCACCAACACATCAATCATTAATTGAGAATGTTAAGAGCCCACTTTTAAGCAGCTTTGTGGCAAAATGTCGATGGGCATCTTCCACCAGCATGGGACCCAGAGTAGTTTGGATGGAAAAAGAGATCTATCAGGCCACTGAGCCCTACCAATCTACCTAAAGATTACAAATCTACCCCAGATGACATTTGTGCAATTAAAAGGTGTGGCTCGCTGTAAGTAAGAGTGAAAACCTGTGTATTATGGTTTGTCATGCACATAATGTTCTGTTGATGTTTTAGTGTAGAATGTTCACGGATAAGCCTGAAAGAGTTAATTCATAGGAAAGGGGATGTGGTGGACATGACTTCCAAATAACAATTTATTATTATTGTATTTTATGGTATTTTCCTGTTTTGCATGAAGGGGCTAATATAAAAAAATGCCCTGTTCTGAAATCAAATATACATGTACATATCCACATTCATGAATAAACACTCTAGAAAGCAAATTTGATGCATTAAGAACACCAAAGATATATGTTATGGGATTTGGGGGTTTTCGGTCATGAATGGATTATTATGCATTAATTAATAATACATTCATCATCAATCAAATACATTGTGCATATACACATTCATAAACACTGTAAAAAGCAAATTTGATGCATTTAGACACGAATGAAATGAAATGCCTTAAAACTCTATTTTGGGTGGATTTTTAGTGTTTATGGCATTAAGGGGTTAATAACTGAAAATGCCCAAGCGATATCACCGGGCACCCTCTTGAATTCTTAAGAGGTGACCCCAAGCTACAATAATCAGTTGAGAAAAAAACTTTTACTGACGAAACCACGTTCACCCCCACGGCTCCCAGACTTAGAGGTCTTGCACTCCAGAGGTCTTGCACTCCAGTTTGTTGCTCTCTCTCTCTCTCTCTCTCTCTCTCTCTCTTAGTGCTACCTAATTCGGTAGAATGCACAGATCAACACTTTATAATATTCACATACCAGTACACTCACCTTTTTATCATTCTCCAACTGACCATTTATTTAATTGCACAGAATAATCTGATCACTTTGGAAATTAACTTAGAATGTTTTGTTGTCATCCGATTACTTACTTTAAAAAGGTTTACAATTGTATGCTCTTGTGTGTAAAGCCATTTTCTATGAGG
The DNA here is from genome assembly GCF_951216825.1 of Electrona antarctica. NCBI lineage: Eukaryota > Metazoa > Chordata > Actinopteri > Myctophiformes > Myctophidae > Electrona > Electrona antarctica. The sequence goes on from NC_136807.1 coordinate 62,099,994, forward strand.
TTTTTGGCAAATTCCTTTAAGTTCACTCCACATTTATAACACCTCCCCTTTAAGAGCCTGCAATGTTGTTTGTTAATGGTTCTAATTTTTTTGACACTACGCTTACCCCCATTGCCGTTGATTAATGGCAATTGCGCTTTTATAGTGCATTTGATCGATCAAGCCATAATGCTACTTACGTTAGCCGGTTAGCTAGCTATGTTGTTAGCACAGCACTTGATCGACCATCTTAGATCATCGTCGCCATAATAATCCATTCTATTTAAATCGCCTGTATCTCCTATTCCTTGTCCGAGATGGCATTTTGGTCAAAACAACGTTTCTTTGACAGCACAGAGCCGGTGATGTGGAGCTCTCCAGTGCACCGGTTTGGATTCAGCGTCCTAGGTTAATAATACTTCCGGTAGACTGGAAATGTGGCTTTTCAAAATAAGAGCTCGACTGGAAAAAATGCTGGCGTGAATTAGATCCTAATTTTTCAATAAATGCTAGCGCTGTTAGCTGTAAGGGTTAATTGCCTGTGTCAGTTTGTTCATGTGTGTGGAGATAGGGAAAGTAAAAGACACTTTTATGCGTGAAAATGCGCGTGCACGAGGTGCGTGCACGTGCATTTTGCGCGTGCTAATGCGCGCACCCCCTGCTAAACATTCAGCACCTACTGTAAATATCTTCCCACGGCCATACAAGCAAGTCTTCTAGGCTACCGAAATACTCTATCACAGCTTATTTTACTTATTTGTCCTTTATGTATAGCTCCCAGGTGTAAATATAATGAGTGTTTATTTGTTTCATGGTTGTTTCTGCGTTTGTGTTGTGTTTTCCGACCGGCGGTCCGAATCCAGCGACGGGCGGTCGTACTTAGCAACAGGCGGACCGGAGCGATGGACTGACGGGACCTAGCGACAGACGTAGTCGGCCGCTGGTAGGCCAATAAGGAGGGAGTTACAATTACAATTACAAAAGACACTTATTATCCTTATTAGTTGTTTATATACATTTATAAGGAATTTAACAAACATATTTATTAGCTGTTAAGATATTTATGAGACATTCATTACTGTTAATGGGTTATTTATAATACACTTATTAACCTTATTATTTGTTTATATACATTTGTAAGGAATTTTACAAACATTCCCAACCGTCCCGTAAAATACGGGAACGTACCGTATTTGGCAACGAAAATACCTGTCTCCTAGTGAACTGATACAGGACGCACTGTGTCCTGTATGTGGGGCTTGTGGAAGAATGACAGTGCGTTATGGTGATTCTCAGTCACTCGCTCACATGCGGACACACAGTCACACACACATACACACACACACAAGCAGAAGGGGCAGCTATCTGAGCTATGGGAACAGGAGCAAGACATGGAACCTGGTGTCTAGAAAGGCGCTAGGCACAGCTCATTGGTAAGTACTCTTCATAGGCATGCAGCAGAGCCAATCACTATGCAGTATCGTATCTTAGAAACCATTTCACCCCGTGCATCTCCGGTCCACAACATTGACAACAAACACAAATGGATGCTGTTGACAGCCAAAAATCTTATCTACCTCAGAGTCAGAAAGTTCTAGTAGTGAGACACAGTATAACTAAAAAAGAAGAAGTGCAGAGCTGAGTGGTGGGGGTCCCACGACGCTCTAACGGAAGGAGTCCCCACGGGGAGAATCCTCTCCAGGAAAGTCCTCACAACAGACGCCAGGCTGTCAGGCTGGGGTGCCACGCTTCAGGGTATAGAGCGTCGCAGTCCCGCCTCCTACCCTGGACCAGGAAATGAAGCCCAATGCATTTTCCTCATAGACATTTCTTAAAGTATTTATTTAAAGACGGTTACGCCGCGGACAAAGCCAACTCGAGTCGTGACAACTCATGACAACACAAAAAATATTTTCGACCAAACAAATAATTAGAAAGAAGAAAAAAACGGCAGGTTACAACACTTTTTTTGTTGTTTTTCTTCTTTGTAATTATTTGTTTGGTCCAAAATATTGTTTGTGTTGTCATGAGTTGTCACGACTCGAGTTGGCTTTGTCCGCGGCGTAACCGTCTTTAAATAAATACTTTAAGAAATGTCTATGAGGAAAATGCATTAGGTTTCATTTCCTGGTCCAGGGTAGGAGGCGGGACTGCGACGCTCTATAGTGGCCAGCAGAGTGTGGGACCAGAGTCACGTGTCTTTACACATCAACTACCTGGAGCTGCTGGCGGTGTTGCTGGCGCTTCACCACTCCAAATGCTACGTCAAAGGTTGCCACGTTCTTGTAAGCTCAGACAACACAACGACGGTATGTTATATCAACAAGCAGGGCGGACTAAGGTCCGTGCATGCTCTGGCAAAGCAACTGGTGCTGTGGTGCGACGAGCACCTCCTCTTGATCAAGGCACGCCACGTCCCAGGGCTCCTGAATGCAGGTAGCGGACCTGCTGTCCAGGGGACCACTCCAGTACACGGACTGGTCTCTTCACCCACAACTATGGGACAGGTTCAGGACAGGTTCGGGACCCCAGTGGCAGACCTCTTTGCCACAGAGGAGAACAGTAAGTGTCACCTGTTCTTCTCCATCAGAGGAACGGCAACGCTAGGCATGGACGCCCTGGGCCACGAATGGACCCTCAACCTGATCAAGCCAACCCTGGACAGGGTCAGGACTTAACGGTTGTCTCCTAACGGTTGGGCCTACTCCTCGTAGGCCCAGCCTGGGGCTCCTGGAGGTCAGAAATAGCTCCTCTCCTATACAACCGGCCGTGGCAGCTCCCATTCAGACGGGACCTGCTCACACAGGTGGGGCTCGACATATTTCTTCCAGACCCAGAGGCCCTGAACCTCTGGCCCGTGAGAGGATGAACCTCCATGACGAGGGCCTACCCGCAAATGTGGTTGCCACAATTCAGGGTGCTAGAGCCCCATCCACCAGGAAGGTGTATGACATAGCATGGAAGGTCTTTGAGTGCTGGTGCGCTGGTCGGCCTGGCCAGGTCGTGCCTTTCCAGGCCTCAAAGAGGGAGGTCTTGACCTTGAGACCTTGACCTTCCCACTTCTACACCCTTGCTTTTAATTGATTTATTTGCCATATTGGTATTGACAATAAGGCTCTGAGTGAGGACACCCTCATAAGGCGGTTTATGAAGGGTGCGCGGAAACCCCACCCGGTGACCCGGTCTCTGGTCCCACCGTGGGACTTCTCCATGGTTCTAAGGGCCTTCTCTGAGACCCCATTTGAACTAGAGACAGTGGGTCTGAAGGCCTTGTCCCTGAAGGTCATCCTATTGGTGGCCCTCAAGACGGCTAAACATGTCAGTGATTTACAGGCTCTCTTTGTGAGCCCAGACTACACAGTGTTTAATGAGGACAAGACATGGGTCACGGTTAAGCCTAACCCAGCTTTTGTTCCGAAGAACTCCAATGCCACCGTTGTGCCGGTGGACCTGAGGTCAGGCCCATACGGGTGTACATGGCCAGAACGGGTTCCTTCAGAAAATGAAGCCAGCCAGCTATTTGTGGCAATGGGCACAAAAGCCAAAGGGAAGCCAGTGACAAAGGTCAGGCTGTCCCAGTGGATTGTGGAAGCCATTCAATTGGCTTACTCCAGCAGATGTATTTTGCCACGTGTTGGGTTGAGGCCTCACTCCACCCGTAGTGTGGCGGCATCTTGGGCCCTATACAAGTGTATTTCGGTGCAGTATGTCTGTTTGGCGGCGAACTGGTCGTCACGATCACCTTTGCGAGGTCCTATAACCTGGACGTTACAGAGCCCTCGGTGGCTCATGCAGTCCTGCAAGTTGCTGAGGAGCGTGGGAATCGCCCTCAGGCCCCCTGGTCCTTGCCCAGAGGGCCGGGTTACTTAAGGGGGTTGGGCCAGAATGGTCGAAACAGAGCTTATAAGGCAACTTAGGTTGTCAGCTCCTTGCATATGAGTGGGGCCCCTGGGTCAGGGCCTCAACCTCTGACCCTCTCTCCACTAGGCCGGGGGCCTGAGTTGGCAGGTTGATAGTCCTGTGGGCGTGTTCACTGTTCAAGGACGGGAACAGCCCTAGGAGTTGGTCTCTCATGATAACGAAGCTGCCATATCGGCATGCCATATTGGTATTGACAATAAGGCTCTTGAGTGAGGACACCCTCATAAGGTGGTTTATGAAGGGTGTACTCCTAATGCGTATTCATGAGAAAACTGTTCCTTAAAATAACTGGTTATTTAAGTAACACTTGCGAGTGAATATGCCAGTTGCCCTTATCGCTTGTGATAGCAGAAGAAAAAGATAACTGAATGGCACGTGTAGGCGTGGCCCCGCTATATACCCAGGTGCTGGGTGTGTGCCACGTCATCACTCACACAGCAAGACCTTGAAATATGGTCTTGTGAGTGTATAAAGATGTTTTCTGTCTGGATTAGCATCAGAGATGCTCCTCCTAATGCGTATTCACTTGTAAATGTTACTTAAAGGGACACTTCACCCTGCAAAACAATATGTTAATGACGTACGTTTAGAAGATTTAGAACACTTTCCTGGGGGTCTTTATGTGTGTAATATGTGGTTTTAGAAATGTTATATTTAAGCCCAATGTCTCTGATGTCCTCGGCACTGGGCTCACTTCCTTCCTGGACTACAATTCCCATAATGCTTTGGTGGACTGCTCCTCCTTGTGGATAGGGGAGGGCTGTCTCACTGAGACAACATGGAGTACAGGAAGTAAGTGAGCCCAGTGTCCATGACATCAGAGACACTGGGCTCACTGCCGAGTTTAAATATGCCGTGCGGAACATGCTCTCTGTGATGTTTGTGTAGTGATGCACCAACTGTCTGATTGTCGCCAGTCTATGACATCAGTACTATGACATCAATACTATGATGTCAGTGGTGTGATGTCAGGCATGTCCATATATGGGTAAATATTTGTCCAACTGTGTTTTATTTTGTGGCATTCACTGGTGCTTTCATTTTGTAATGTGTTTGGGTAAAGCTGAGAAGCATATACAATTTAATGATGATTAATGATGTCATTATTGAGTCAATTATTACTTGATTGGTAGATGTGGGGATTGAGTCAGTCAGTCAGAACAGCATTATGGCGCGTCGCAGTGAAGGAGAGAGACAGTGATATGTGATGACGATGTTATGCTATTATTATTAATGATAATGTTATTGCAGGATGGTTGCCATGGTAACCGGTCCTGTTAGGACGCTCGTGACCGTTCTGTTCAGATGTAAAGTGCGCGGGACGCTGCTGCACATGCACAGAGCCTACAGCCAGTTGCAGGTGTCTTCTGTTGTGTCTGATCGCCTGCGGCTCTTCGAGTCTCTCAGGGAGAAACGGGCCGACGAGACGAGAGGCGGAGCTACAGAGAGGCCCCTCAGCATCCGATTGGCCGATGGCAGGACGGTAGAGGGCCGAGCTGGCGTGACCACGCCCCTCCTCGTGGCGCAGAGCACGCGGGTGAAAGGAGCACTGGTGAGCAGAGTGAACGGCGAACTGTGTGATCTCCTGCGCCCCCTAGAGGGAGACTGCGAACTGCAGCTTCTGGACTTCAACACAATTGAGGGCAAACAGGCGTTGTGGAGGACGGCGGGGTGCGTGCTGGGAGGCGTGCTGGAGGCGTCGCTGGGCGCCGAGCTGTGCAGGGAGGGAGTGACGGAGTCCGGCCTCTACTGTGACCATATGCTGGACAACAGCACTGTCTCTCTGGCGGAGCTGGAGGACAGATGTAAGGAGGCTGCATCCCTCAGACCTGTCCTCTCCACTGTGGAGCTCCAGACGCACGACGTCAAGCAGCTGTTCCCGAGCAACAAGCTGAGACGTCAGCTCATTGGAGAGCAGGGGACTGGGCCCAGTGTGACAGTGTACAGATGTGGAGACAGTGTAGGAGTGTGTAATGGACCTCTTCTTCCTCACACCGGCCTCGTCAAGGTCTTCAAAATGTTACAGGTGTCTCCCGTGACATTAGCCAATCAGCCGCAGACGTTGGGCGTGATGCGCCTGCTGGGCGTGGCGTTTCCGGGCGAGCGGGAGAGGAAGGAGTGGGAGGAGCAGAAGGAGGAGGCGAGGAGGAGGGACCACAGGCGCATCGGCACGGAGCAGGATCTGTTCTTCTTCAACGACGTCAGTCCTGGAAGCTGCTTCTTTCTGCCCAAAGGAGCTCATATTTACAACACACTGACTGACCTGATGAAGAGTGAATATAAGAGGCGGGGCTTCCAGGAGGTCGTGACCCCGACCCTGTACAGGAAGGCATTGTGGGAGCATTCAGGTCACTGGGAGCATTACTGCGACGACATGTTCACCGTGGCAAGCCAGGACAGTCACACATACGCCCTGAAGCCAATGAACTGTCCTGCACACTGTGTGATGATTGAGCAGGACGTGAGGTCGTGGAGGGAGCTTCCTCTCCGCTGGGCGGACTTCGGAGTTCTCCACAGGAACGAGCTGTCTGGAGCGCTGACCGGCCTCACTCGGGTCCGCAGGTTCTGTCAGGACGATGCACACATCTTTTGCACGCCAGAGCAGCTAGAAGAGGAGATATCTGGCTGTCTGGACTTTGTGAGGAGTGTGTACCAGACGTTTGGGTTCTCCTTCCACTGTCTGCTGTCCACGCGACCTACACCCTGTCTGGGGGAGGAGGAGCTCTGGAACACTGCCGAACGGCAGTTGGAGAGGAGTCTCCAGGCGTTTGGGGAACACTGGGAGTTGAATCCGGGAGACGGAGCCTTCTATGGGCCAAAGATTGACATCCAGATCAGCGACGCCATTGGTCGACAGCATCAGTGTGCCACCATCCAATTTAGACGAGTGCATATATGAAAAAAAGGCACCTTACCCTAAAAAAATTGCAACAGAAGGTTTCTCAACTGTTTTTTGTAGTAGTAGGTGTCCTTAATAACATACTAAAAGTTTACCAAAGTTTGACCATGCGAAAGGTGTTATTTTCAAGGTGGCGTCCAAGATGGCGTCCGGAATCATTAAAATAGCCTAACTCCTTCATTATTCACCCTAGACAAGTAATTTGTGTGTCTAACCCTATGTTTTTGGGGTCTAGGAATCCATTGAACTTGTCCAAATTGCAGAGATACATTTAGATAATTAGTGTTCTGTACCATACTGTACTGTACTATACCGTACTGTACTGTTCCATACTGTACTGTACTGTATTGTTCCATACTGTACTGTACTGTACTGTATTGTTCCATACTGTACTGTACTGTATTGTTCCATACTGTACTGTATTGTTCCATACTGTACTGTACTGTATTGTTCCATACTGTACTGTATTGTTCCATACTGCACTGTACTGTACTGTTCCATACTGTACTGTACTGTATTGTTCCATACTGTACTGTATTGTTCCATACTGCACTGTACTGCACTGTTCCATACTGTACTGTACTGTATTGTTCCATACTGTACTGTACTGTATTGTTCCATACTGTACTGTTGCAGACTGTACTGTTGCAGACTGTACTGTACTGTTGCAGACTGTACTGTTCCATACTGTACTGTACTGTACTGTTCCATACTGTACTTTACTGTACTGTACTGTACTGTACTGTACTGTACTGTACTGTACTGTACTGTACTGTACTGTACTGTACTGTACTGTAGTGTAGTGTACCGTAATGTAATGTACTGTACTGCTGCAGACTGTACTGTTGCAGACTGTACTGTACCGTAATGTCCTGTCACAGACTGTACTGTACTGTACTGTACTGTACTGCAACACACTGTATTGGACCATACGGTACTGTACTGTGCAATACTGTACCATACTTTTCCGTACTGTACCATACTTTTCGGTACTGTACCATACTGTGCTGTACTGTAGCAGACTGTACTGTACTGTACCATACTATACCGTTCTGTACTGTACCGTACAATACTATACCATACTGTACTGTGCCGTACTGTGCAATACTATACTGCTGCGGTGTGTGTGTGTGTGTGCACGCACAGTGGAATGGGGTGTGGCCTAAAATGTGATGTGATTTGCATCACTGTGAAATGTTGCGCAATAACATGGTTTTTCATGCAAATGCAAACTGTACAGTAATTATGACAGTTGCATGGATGCAAAGTAGTGCGTTATGTCTGGACACGCATGCCGGTGGTGTTATGCATGGTGAGATGTGGGCAAACGGTGTGGTTTGGTAGGAGAAGGCGGACAAAGGCAGGAAGGCAATCAGTAGGAGTGTGCAAAGAGAATGATTATGGAGGTTGGTGCAGAGCTGTCAGAACCTAAGTCTCTCAATAACCACATTATCAAAACACTCCTTTGAAACAGGTTGATGACTATTATTTGGGTTCATATCTTCTTCCCAAAAGGACTTTCAAACTAAAATGGTAAATGGTGCATTTATATAGCGCCTTTATCCAAGGCGCTTTACATAGATTGTGCATTACATTCACCCATTCACATGTACATTCATACACCGATGGCGGCGGAAACCATGCAAGGCACCAACCAGCACATCAGGAGCAATTAGGGGTTCAGAGTCTTACTCAAGGACACTTCGACACAAACTCTGGGGGAGCCCGGGTTCGAGCTGGTAACCTTGTGGTTACCAGTGAAATACATTTTGCACTTAAACCCCAAACTAGTACAGTTTCGGGAATAAGAAGATGCCTGTGACAAGTACATCTGAACCCTATCCGTGCCACACTCCACCACCATCCCTGTGCCTATACACCAACTACATACATTATGATAGCTCTGTACTGACTTGAACACCCTCTCTGGGCCCATAAGGGGGCTTTTCTCTCCACTGTATCCCCACTGAGGAGTCCCATCTTCCCCATAGACCAGACAAGTGGCCATTTGTTCCTACTAAGTGTGTTTGCTGCAAAGACTGAGCTTGTAGATCGCCTATTTTCACAATGTTTGTCCCGACCCCCAGTTTGGGAACCACTGCCCTAGGGGACTTGGATTATTATTATTTTGCCAGACACCTACAAACAATAGTGAAGACATTTCTTGTTAAGAAATTTCTTCCAAGATGTTATAATATTCCCAGTCTATCACTTGGCAGTCATGCTTTTACAAATGTCACAGTACCAACCATTAATAATGAATGCACTCCTTATTGGTATGGAATCAAATCAAAATAAATCTCCTGAAAGCTTCAACAGAATGTGTATAGGTGATGAATTCACCAATCCTGGGCATTACGGCATATAGAAAAGGGAGAAATGTCCTATTACACTGTTATAACCTTATAACCAATTGCTTTATTATATAATTGTACTTGTAATTGCTTGACTATAATTTAAATATGCTAATTAGATTCCTAGATCACCAAAACATGGGGTTAGGCACCAAAATGACTTGTCTACCGTGAATAATGAAGGAGTAATGGCCTTTTATGGAACTGGGGGCGGCCATCTTGAAAATCTGACCTTTCGCATGGTCAAACTTTGGTAAACTTTTAGTATGTTATTAAGGACACCTAATACTACAAAAAACAGTTGAGAAACCTTCTGTTGCAATTTTTTTAGGGTCAAACCATAATTGCACCTGACTAATTGGACTTCCAGCTGCCAATCAGATTTGATCTGCAGTATGTTGGACCAGATGGACAGAACCACAGACCGGTGATGATCCACAGAGCTGTACTGGGATCAGTGGAGAGGATGATCGCCATACTGGCCGAACACTTTGGAGGGAAATGGCCGCTGTGGTTATCTCCAGCGCAGGTGATGGTTCTTCCTGTAGGGGGTGACAGTGAGCCTTATGCCCAGCAGGTGGTCCGGGACTTCCGTGAAGCAGGCTTCATGGCCAGTGTGAATGAAGATCACGCCACCTTAAACCGGAAGATCCGCTCAGCCCAGTTGGCCCAGTACAACTACATACTGGTGGTCGGGGAGAAGGAGCGTGCGAGTGACACGCTGAGCGTTAGGAGCCGAGGAGGTCAGCAGCTGGGCAGGAGGAGCAGGGAGGAGGTGCTGGGAGCGCTCACACACCTCCGAGACTCCAGGAGCAACCGGGAGGACTTCTGACCGCGCGACCCCTGAACCCTTACCTCTTGTTCCTGTGTGGAACCTGACACTTCCACTCGACACGGTTCTGTGCCTCATTTTGAGCTATTGCATGTCACTGTAGTCATATCACACAGTGTATGAGGGAAAAAAATGTATCAAACAAAAATCGCTTGTATCTCAAAAATACAAGCGAAAAAAGGGCCTTTTTCACTCAAACAATAACTAAAAATCACACCTGTGTGAACTGAGTGGTGCAACTACACATTTATAAAGATTGATTATATAGAGATTGATTCACTCTGACATGATATCTGTGATGTCAGTGACGTCACATACTAACTATAGCAACCATGCTCGTTTTTTTGGTACGAACAAACACGGGTACACGGGTACACGGGTACAAAGCCAGTTGTTGGAGTGGTTTGCACCACTCAAAAATACATCGCATGGATGCTACTGGGACGTATCCTCAGTGATGTTACCTGAGGTCAACAGGGTTTCGGATCTACCAACATCATACCCCTCACTCAGGCGACCCAGCCAGGGTTGATCAAATCCCGGCAAAGTACTGTATGTACTGTATGTATGTAAGTATATGTACGTGCAGTGTGTCTGTATCAATACATTGCATATCGGGTTACGATTATAAACCAAGAACCTATAGACAAATCCACAGAGGGATGCCCTGGGCGTGGCCATTTTTAGGTGTATACCATTAACTGACTAGCTGCACCCATGGCCTACTGCTCCTCGGATTAATGCTCTGTAGGCCATTATTATTATTACTACATGCAGTTACGTAAGGCATAATATCTGGCTAGGTGGTCATTGTCGGGAGATAATTCACCGACAGGGAGTTTAACCACCTCCCTGAAGGTGAATTATATCCCGACAATGACCACCTAGCCAGATATTATCCCGCTTATTACATGGCTACCTAACATAAATTAATACATTGACCCAAAACACAACAAAAAAAGTATTCCATAAGTTTGCGCTGGCTGCGTCTGGTCAGCTGCAGTGCTGGAGCACTGTCGGAAAAACAAGGAAGTGATTTGATCAAACAGAATACATTTTCGGGTACTGCTTCGTCTATTTCTCGCTCAAATTTTTTCGAAAACATTTTTGAGAGCAATGTTTAGCTGTAAATTACATTGTGTGTCACTAGTGTGTGTGTGTTTACATGGCTGTCATGTTGGAAACAGCAGTAAATCAAGCGGGGCGCAGCCGCGCAGCTGGTGCTCAGAGGGTTTGATTAGGCAGAGGTCTGTTATACATTCAACCAAGCCATGTAATAAATTCAGTTGAGTACCATCATCATGGGACATAGGCCCGACTTTACAGTAAGCTTCTACCATCATGATGGGTCATTATATTATAATATTTTTGTAGCATTGTACAAAAGAATGCATTGAGAAAGAAATGCTGCTATTTGTCCCAAAGTGATAGCTGATTTTTGTTTCAAAAAACTTTTATACCCTGTATAAAATATAAAATGTATTATATACATTTTAAACGGTATAAAAGTTGTGTTAAACGACACAATGTGACATAGCTCTGTTTACAATGTAAACAGCTATGTAAACTTTACACAATGCCGTTCCCCCTCCAACTTACCCCATTTTCAACTGTATTTTGTTAGATTTTCACACTTGCTTTGGCATATTGCAAACATATGATTTATCATACCAATAAAGCTCATTTGAATTTAATTGGATAATAATAATACACTTTATTTGTACAGGTATGCTATAGTGTGTTTCATGACAGCAGCCCAGATTACTTTACATTAAAACATAGATAAACCACTTGATCCTGCACAGCTATTATCAGTTTTCATAGTAGACATGTCTTTAGAGCAGGGGTTCTCTTTTTGGCTGGGGACCCCCGGAAATGCTTTGGCCATGTATTGCGACAACCCGCCCCCAATACAAACAGACTGCAAAAATAACCTTAATAATAGAGAAAATATATCATAAATAAATACTGAAACCAGATAGAATCATTAAGGAAAGTGTATGCATGCACCACGTACTATGTAAACTCTTAATTTACATTTTCCAGCCATTCAGTTGTAATTTTTTTTTTTTTTTAAATAATGTGTCGACCCCAAGGGGTCACGACCCACAGGTTGAGAACCCCTGCTTTAGAGAACCACTGTGACAACATTCCCTTCCTCAACGCTCCACTGGGAAGCGAAGAACAGTCATCAATGGCAGCAAACATATGAAATGGATCATTATTCACTGCCCGCTTCACGCTTCACGCTCAGAAGGGAATATCAAAACTCTTCATCGTGGTTAGCGAGACCAAACACTTTAGAAACTCATCTCTCAAGTTGAAAACTATAGAAATTATCCCTGAAAGTATAGTCTTAACATGAAAGTGGGTGGAAACGACTAGTGATTCATGTGAATGTCACTTACAGTAATGGTTGGCCACTATACTGTCAGTGAGAAATCCTGAAAAAGATTTTCAACGTGATTTGTCCACACAAGATGTGAACAAACAGGCCACATCTCAGTTCTGTGCATAACATGTGTAATGTGATGACTCTTGAACTGTGGCTGGTAGCCTATTCCATCATGCTCTCTGTAAGAGCAGCTGTGTAGTATTGTCAATGTATGGTGTGATCTGTCTATGTATTGTGTATTTATTGTGCTGTGATTTCTTTGTATCCTGAATTCCATCTGTCTGTCTGTCTGTCTGTCTGTCTGTCTGTCTGTCTGTCTGTCTGTCTGTCTGTCTGTCTGTCTGTCTGTCTGTCTGTCTGTCTGTCTGTCTGTCTGTCTGTCTGTCTGTCTGTCTGTCACTAGCAATCAGTTCATTCATTGTGCAGGTCAATGTGGTCCAGGTCTTATTTCTCAGTATCCTCCACACTGTTCTTGACAAACTTGATGCATCTGCCCAATACGGTACTGTAGCCAATTCATATAGGCCTACACATTGTATTGTCTTTGCTTGAACGTTGAATTACTTTGAAACTCCTGTGAATCCAGGAGGTATCTGCTGCTGAAATGATGAAATAGTTATAACATTATAACTATTAGGCTTACACCAATTATGTCACAACTTGTCAATCACGTTGAAAGTATTACAATGAAAGCTTTAGAAAGCAATAGCCTGCAATGATTATGATTGGAGTCCTTCATGTCCAACTGACAGGGGAAACTTCTACTGAACAAACACAAACTAAAATCATGGTGACTCTAACCATTGCTTTTCAATAAAAGTGAATTGATTATGTTGTAGGCCTGATCAAATTGTTATATTTAACCCCCCAAATTCAAATAACGTATCTGCTATTTTTAAGCCAATAAAAATGTGATTTGGTTATTAGTGTACTTGTTATTTGTATTATAATTTCTCAAGGGTGAAATGAACTATTGTGTAAATATCATCAGTTCATTCCTAGAACGTATGTGGACGTCTTGGGCACAAATTGTGTTAAAATGTAAAAATAAAATGAACTAAATATAGTCTTATGTATGACATAAATAGATTCAATGTATTCATGGTACGTGCACCAATATTTTACATTTAAATTTGTATATGATTGATATGGCAATCCAGCCACTATACTTGAGATGACCCCAATTTAATCCTGTCACGGTCCAAGGCTATTGTGCAAGATGTATCTTTGCAGTGAGACATATGTAGCCGGAATTGTTGACTTATTGATGGCTCAAAGTTACATTGATGAAAATGAAAAATAAAACTGACTTTACGCATTGTGAGCTTGTAGATCGGCTATTTCAAATGGCCGAAATGTATATATGGCTGAAGTGGTTAATGTGCTTTGTATCAAAACATACAAAGTAACTAGTAACTAAAGCATGCTGCTTTGTTGTTGGTAAGTTCTTTAAACCCCCCCAAACACAACAATGATGGCTGTTGTGTTTGACTCTGAGCTCTGTATTGAGACCCAGGTAAAAGCGGTCGTACAGTCCAGACACGTTTCCTTTGAGAATCATTTCTAGAATGTAATGCCCTCTGCCTCAAAGCTTGACATCATTGACGTCCTGTCTTCAGGGTTTGATGAACAATAGAACAAGTTGTTGCAAATGAGCCACCATCATTGGTGCAGATTGCTAATTCCACACAAAACAGTGGAAGCACACCTTTAATGATGATAATGTGGTCGTTCACAGGTGATCTAGCTAGTCAATACCTAATAGGTGGCCATTAGCACGTTTGGTCACAGCAGTTTCATACGCAAATACATTGAAATGACGAGCATGAATGCAACAACCACAAACTGCTGAATCTTTACATGCAGTTATGTGCATCAAATAAGCAGTAAGCCAATAAGCCAGTAAGCCATCTATATTCCTTGTTTTACTGTGACAGTTTGAACTGTGAGTAGGTCCTACTAGGGGTGTAACGATACATTTTAACAGCGATACGATACATATCACGATACATTTTAAACATTTCAAACCCACGCCTTGACTTCAGATTCGGTAATCTCATCCAACCTGAAAATGGGCCTGTCATCATTAATATGATCAAAAGTCCAAGTTCTAGTAGAGAAGCTTTGAGCCAGCTCCTCAACAGAATGTATAAAGAAACTATTAAAATGATTTGCAATCACATCATGATCTAAAGTTAAAATTCCATTCACTTTAAGTTAGAGTTCCTTTGTTTTGTGATCCTTATTTCTCCCAGTTAGTTTATTAAGGTTTTCCCAAATCAATTTCCCATTTCCCCTTGCATCTTCTATTACTTTGATGAAATAAATCCGCTTTTGCTTTCCTTAAGTTCCTTACTACCTTGTTTCGAAGGCTTGTGAAAATCTGCCTGTCACTGCTGTGACCTGATTTAAGTGATCTCTTCAAGGCAAAATCCTGCTCCTTCATCTTCTGCCAGAGGGCACTATTGAGCCATGGCAGTGTTATTTTTTACTAGGTCTAGACTTTATATTTATATCCTGGAGGCTAGCGATGGATGCTAAAAACAGCTAACAATTGGAAAATAAAATACTATTGTTTCTGGATAAAATTACATTATTAAAACCAGAGACTTAAGTTCTCGGTTTGGCACACAAGGTTAATTGCAAGCACAAATCCAGATAATTCTGGGTTCGGCAAATATTGTGTTAATAAGAACATACACAATATGTATTTCAATGTATGTATTTCATACACACGTTTAATTTCATCCATGCTTACAACATATGCCACTAGAAAAATAGTACCGGTATGTACAAAAAATATATTTTGAGTGTATAATATAAAATGTCAAACAATATGTTGAAAAACATTGGATAACCAGTTTAAAATAAATCTATCTACACATAAGCTGTATGGTCAAAATATTAAAAAAAAAAAATTAAATGAGGCAGAAATGGTTCTTGCGAAAGTATAGAGAAACATTTGCAGCAGCTATGAATAGCAGCAGATATAAATTCAGTCTCTTGTGGAAGTGAGAGAAAACACTTCAGATATCATACTGTTTGTGACAGTACCAGTGCAACAGCAGTGGAGTGTAATCTCTCCATTGATTTGGTCGGGCGTTCAAATTGTTCCTCAAAACAAAAACCTCCACCTCAAGATCACAGTCTATTGTGTGGACTTGCTACAACGCAGTGGTTTGGTGGGACATGACTTGGTGGTGATGAAGGGATGGTCCAACACCTGGTCAGGTGTTATCCTCTCCTCTGGATCCGGGTGAAGCATTCGTTTCAACAGGTCCACAAAGACGACTCCAGTTCCGTCGGCGTCACCACACAACGAGTCGAACACTTCTTCCAGTGAGCGGTTTTCTGTTATTTCTGATATTTTCAGTCCGGCGTCCAGGAGTGCTTGAACCGGCATACCAAGAGTCAAGATGATGGATAGAAGCTACAGGGGGGGGGGGGGAACACAGGATATTTCACATTATTATTCACAATATTCCATGTAACAGTCTTAGGTAAACATAGGTGAACATTTAACTTCTGTGTAAAGTGAATCCGTGGAATACTCACCACTTCAGAGTCAGTGTCCCCACAGAATAAATCACGAGTCAGCATCCCATTGGCCATCACACAGCCCAGTGACCACATGTCAAGGGCCTCTGTGAGTGGGAGGCCCAGGAATACTTCTGGTGCTCTGTGGGTGGAAAAACAAAAAGGATGTTAGCAATATAATAACTGTCTGCTTTCAGTAAAGTACAGTATGTATAAAGGCCAGTACGATTTAACACAAAATCTAGCTCAAAATAACTCACCTATATGCACGAATGGGCATGATCCTCCGTTGCTTGGTCTCAGAGACATGAACAGCCAGACCAAAGTCAATGAGTTTGACTTTGAGGGGTTGTTCTCGTCGGTTCACCAGCATGATGTTATCTAGTTTTATGTCTGTGTGGATCAGACCGATACCCTTCAGGGCCTGTAGTGCAATGGCAAGCTGCAAGTCAAGAATAAAGAGCACGATTAATAATGTGAAACAAGGTGGTGTGAAATTTAACTGAATATGTGTCTGTATGGGTTGCCATCACATTTCAAACTCATACCTGCTGTATGACAGGTCTCATCTCCATCATGGACATAGGACCTCTGTCATTAAGGAATCCCAGGAGATCGATATCCAGAGACTCAAACACCATGCATTGAAATCCTTTATGGACGAAGCCGTCGTAAAATCTCACTATTCCACATGTGTCAGGGTCCAGGACTTTCAGCTTTCGCAACATGGTCATCTGCAAATACAAGAAGAAAGATTTAGACACGATGAGTCATATAATAAAATGATGCACACATTTTGAAAATCTCCCAAAGCAATTATGCTCACCTCGTGTTCTACCACTTGGTCGTAGTTGTGATGTTTCTTTAATATCTTGATGGCCACCGTGTCCCATGTGGACGTTTTGATGGCCTTGGCCACCGTCCCGTAGCCTCCTTCCTCCATGAAGCTCTGGACATGGTACTCTCCTTCATTCAGAAAGTCTTGCTCGGATATACAACTCTTTGGATCAGACTCAGAGTGTTGGGAGGAGCTGGTGGTCACTTCGGTCAGTGGTGTTGGGGATGGGACAGTTGAGCAGGACACGATGGAGTTCCGTGGGGCGGTTGTGGTCAGGATGTCAACCGCTGGGGAAGGGACGTCATCAGAGTTGAACACCTCCTGCTCATCTGTGTCCCACTCTGGTTCAGAGCCATCAGAGCTGGACATGCTGGAGTGTCGAGTGAACACAGATTTGTCCATGGAGGGTTCCGCTGAGAGTCTTTGGAAACACTTTGGAAAGCTGCTGTTTCTTAGCACCTATAGAGAGAAGAATTTGGATTAGCATACACACAATAAAATCAACCACGGTTCTCTCTCTGATCAAATGGTTCAACATGCTCAAGACATTGGCAGAGTTTAGACGTGAATCATTATCATTACTGTGACTACCATATCATAACAATGGCATCTTGAAATCTCTCATCTTGAAATCTCTCAACTAGCAGTTGAATTAGAACTTGCTGATAAAATACATTTTGAATTCACATTTATTTGCTGGCTCACTCACTCGAAATCTAGTAGAAATGATAAATATCTTAGCCTTTTCATTTTTACATTACACAATATAGACATCTAGACGTGTTTTGGTGACTCAGGCCACACTAATAAATGACACACTGAGTGTGCAAGTTGCATTATTATTTGAATGATTCATGTGCTTGTAAGTTTTTATTCAGAGTGTGCATGTGTCTGCGTCCTTAACCCTTACCTGTACGCCTCCTGTTGTCTCCTGGCCATTAATGTAGTCATGGTGTGTTTGTTCAGTCCTCTTTCTCCTGCTGCTTCCTCTAAAGGTATGGGCATGATCAGTATATATGCAGTCTGACCAGGTCAGGGTACTTAGGACCGATGTTCCCCGATTGGTCAGAGTGACCCACTCTGACCATACAGGTAACACCTTCTTCCTCAATACCCCCCCCCCCCCCCCCCCCACACACACACACACACACACACACACACACACACACACACACACACAAGGCCTGTAAGACATTTATATATTGAAATGCTAGTTATCCATAACAATGTACTTTAGATATTTTTGTCTTCTTTCTATGTGCATTGTGAAACTTTATTGGCCAGGTATGTGGACATACTTGCCGTAATGTTCTCATGGAAAGTTAAGAACATATCCTGTAAATGAAGAACGAAATGAGAGTGGGAAGTGTGAAATTTGATTACAAAGTTTAAAATATAAAAGGGTATTTTTTCAAGTTATTCCGTACTACTTTTTCCTGTCGTATTACATTGATAATATTGGCCTATATCTGACTAAAGTCTGACAATAAGTGTTCGAATTCAGACTTGTCATTCTAAAAAGACTCATACATACAGTTTGAGTTAAATGTTATAGTGTGACTCTTTTAATGTTCTAGTATTATGGCACTCAAATGTGGAACATGGCAATGCCCTACCACCAGCTATCAGAAAGTGCCACTGCTTTTATGTAAAATACTTGTATTGCTTTTATAGTATATGTCATGCATTTTATGTATTGATGATTTGGTACTTTACCTCTGTACGTTTTGCAAACTGTTAATAAAGTGTTTATATCAACCAATGTACTGCATGTGTTTGTTGTGTTCATACTTGTATTCAATTTAATTTTAACTTGTATGTTTTTTTATTTTGTGTTTTATTCTCTATGGTGGTACTCATGTCTAGTGAACAGAACTGAGAACAGAGCTGTTCTCAGTTGTATGGAATAATTGGAATTTGTTTCAGTAGGGTTTTGCTTGTGTTTTAATTCAATGTATTTTTATAAAAACATCTGAATTCTTTCATCTGGACCTGAGGTTGAAATGCAGGCTAAATGAGGATGGCTGATACTTCATCATTACAGACAGAGATTAAACATGCTAATGGTCACTGGTTGTCTTAATGCTCACATGAACTGAGACCCTCACCCTCTTTGAGCCCGGTGAGTTTCATCTAAACTGGCATAATCACATTGGAATGATTATGACCCTCTGTGGAATGTTGAAGATTCTGTAAGGGATAGTAATCATCATATTGTTTGTTCAGTAACCGAGTGTCTCCAGCCTTTTAGGCCAGGATACTTATTTCATCCAATCAGGATGGAGGATGACTTATACATGAAACTGGGAAAGGTGGACTCTCTCTCTCTCTCTCTCTCTCTCTCTCTCTCTCTCTCTCTCTCTCTCTCTCTCTCTCTCTCTCTCTCTCTCTCTCTCTCTCTCTCTCTCTCTCTCTCTTATTTCTCCAGTATCCTCCACACTGTTCTTGACAAACTTGATGCATCTGCCCAATACGGTACTGTAGCCAATTCATATAGGCCTACACATTGTATTGTCTTTGCTTGAACGTTGAATTACTTTGAAACTCCTGTGAATCCAGGAGGTATCTGCTGCTGAAATGCTGAAATAGTTATAACATTATAACTATTAGGCTTACACCAATTATGTCACAACTTGTCAATCACGTTGAAAGTATTACAATGAAAGCTTTAGAAAGCAATAGCCTGCAATGATTATGATTGGAGTCCTTCATGTCCAACTGACAGGGGAAACTTCTACTGAACAAACACAAACTAAAATCATGGTGACTCTCACCATTGCTTTTCAATAAAAGTGAATTGATTATGTTGTAGGCCTGATGAAATTGTTATATTTAACCCCCCAAATTCAAATAACGTATCTGCTATTTTTAAGCCAATAAAAATGTGATTTGGTTATTAGTGTACTTGTTATTTGTATTATAATTTCTCAAGGGTGAAATGAACCATTGTGTAAATATCATCAGTTCATTCCTAGAACGTATGTGGACGTCTTGGGCACAAATTGTGTTAAAATGTAAAAATAAAATGAACTAAATATAGTCTTATGTATGACATAAATAGATTCAATGTATTCATGGTACGTGCACCAATATTTAAATTTGTTTTACATTTAAATTTGTATATGATTGATATGGCAATCCAGCCACTATACTTGAGATGACCCCAATTTAATCCTGTCACGGTCCAAGGCTATTGTGCAAGATGTATCTTTGCAGTGAGACATATGTAGCCGGAATTGTTGACTTATTGATGGCTCAAAGTGACATTGATGAAAATGAAAAATAAAACTGACTTTACGCATTGTGAGCTTGTAGATCGGCTATTTCAAATGGCCGAAATGTATATATGGCTGAAGTGGTTAATGTGCTTTGTATCAAAACATACAAAGTAACTAGTAACTAAAGCATGCTGCTTTGTTGTTGGTAAGTTCTTTAAACCCCCCAAACACAACAATGATGGCTGTTGTGTTTGACTCTGAGCTCTGTATTGAGACCCAGGTAAAAGCGGTCGTACAGTCCAGACACGTTTCCTTTGAGAATAATTTCTAGAATGTAATGCCCTCTGCCTCAAAGCTTGACATCATTGACGTCCTGTGTTCAGGGTTTGATGAACAATAGAACAAGTTGTTGCAAATGAGCCACCATCATTGGTGCAGATTGCTAATTCCACACAAAACAGTGGAAGCACACCTTTAATGATGATAATGTGGTCGTTCACAGGTGATCTAGCTAGTCAATACCTAATAGGTGGCCATTAGCACGTTTGGTCACAGCAGTTTCATATGCAAATACATTGAAATGACTAGCATGAATGGAACAACCACAAACTGCTGAATCTTTACATGCAGTTATGTGCATCAAATAAGCAGTAAGCCAATAAGCCAGTAAGCCATCTATATTCCTTGTTTTACTGTGACAGTTTGAACTGTGAGTAGGTCCTACTAGGGGTGTAACGATACATTTTAACAGCGATACGATACATATCACGATACATTTTAAACATTTCAAACCCACGCCTTGACATGAACACAGAGAATACACACATATTTCGATGTGTATTAAATTGAATAATGTCTTATAAACATCAATAATATGCTATAGCAGGACTTTGAGACTTTTAAGTAAAGTGGCAACATTCTTTAATGGTTATTAGCAGTTGTATAATTGTATACTATATATTATTATATAGTAGTATATATACTATATATAAGACATTATTCCATTTAATACACATTGGTTATAATGCATTATAACACAGACATTACAGCACTTATAATAGTTATAATGTGCTGTTCCACTGAGCATAATAATGCATTATGACCAGCACTTATAATGTGTTATAAACGTGGTTATAAGTTGTTATACATGATTATAAACATTTATAACGAGTGTTATAATGCCTTATAAGCATATTATAATGCATTATTAATGAGCAAGTTATAATGCATTATAAAGGCGACCTTAATATAAAGTGTTACCAAAATGGGCTTATAGGAAATACATAGGATGTTATAAACTTTGCAGGCTTTCGTTAAAATGTGATTTAGATAGCATGTTAGATATAGCCTACAGTCGACAGATCCCAGGTAATTTGCAGACCTGGCATAAGTGTTTATTATTTAAGTTAGGTTTTTGCCATAAACATATCTTTTGCCATAATCAGGTAGCTTTACAACAAAGATGTAAAATGTAGTGCAATGGATGTTTTGGTTGACACAATAGGTAGAATAATTTGGCACATTTGTTTGGTCCTCAGCCTTAAAAATGGGTGTTACAATAGCCGTTTTCCATGTACTTGGAAAAATGCATTGTTTGATTGATAGATTTATCAAGTGAGCTATAGGACAGATTAGGGCGTCCTTATGTGTTTTTAGAAAGGTTGTGTCCATATTACAAACATCCTTTGCTTTTGAGTCTCTTAATGAGCCTATAATCTTTACCGCTTCAGATTCGGTAATCTCATCCAACCTGAAAATGGGCCTGTCGTCCTTAATATGATCAAAAGTCCAAGTTCTAGTAGAGAAGCTTTGAGCCAGCTCCTCAACAGAATGTATAAAGAAACTATTAAAATGATTTGCAATCACATCATGATCTAAAGTTAAAATTCCATTCACTTTAAGTTAGAGTTCCTTTGTTTTGTGATCCTTATTTCTCCCAGTTAGTTTATTAAGGTTTTCCCAAATCAATTTCCCATTTCCCCTTGCATCTTCTATTACTTTGATGAAATAAATCCGCTTTTGCTTTCCTTAAGTTCCTTACTACCTTGTTTCGAAGGCTTGTGAAAATCTGCCTGTCACTGCTGTGACCTGATTTAAGTGATCTCTTCAAGGCAAAATCCTGCTCCTTCATCTTCTGCCAGAGGGCGCTATTGAGCCATGGCAGTGTTATTTTTTACTAGGTCTAGACTTTATATTTATATCCTGGAGGCTAGCGATGGATGCTAAAAACAGCTAACAATTGGAAAATAAAATACTATTGTTTCTGGATAAAATTACATTATTAAAACCAGAGACTTAAGTTCTCGGTTTGGCACACAAGGTTAATTGCAAGCACAAATCCAGATAATTCCGGGTTCGGCAAATATTGTGTTAATAAGAACATACACAATATGTATTTCAATGTATGTATTTCATACACGTTTTATTTCATCCATGCTTACAACATATGCCACTAGAAAAATAGTACCGGTATGTACAAAAAATATATTTTGAGTGTATAATATAAAATGTCAAACAATATGTTGAAAAACATTGGATAACAAGTTTAAAATAAATCTATCTACACATAAGCTGTATGGTCAAAATATTTAAAAAAAAAATTAAATGAGGCAGAAATGGTTCTTGCGAAAGTATAGAGAAACATTTGCAGCAGCTATGAATAGCAGCAGATATAAATTCAGTCTCTTGTGGAAGTGAGAGAAAACACTTCAGATATCATACTGTTTGTGACAGTACCAGTGCAACAGCAGTGGAGTGTAATCTCTCCATTGATTTGGTCGGGCGTTCAAATTGTTCCTCAAAACAAAAACCTCCACCTCAAGATCACAGTCTATTGTGTGGACTTGCTACAACGCAGTGGTTTGGTGGGACATGACTTGGTGGTGATGAAGGGATGGTCCAACACCTGGTCAGGTGTTATCCTCTCCTCTGGATCCGGGTGAAGCATTCGTTTCAACAGGTCCACAAAGACGACTCCAGTTCCGTCGGCGTCACCACACAACGAGTCGAACACTTCTTCCAGTGAGCGGTTTTTTGTTATTTCTGATATTTTCAGTCCGGCGTCCAGGAGTGCTTGAACCGGCATACCAAGAGTCAAGATGATGGATAGAAGCTACAGGGGGGGGGGGGGGGAAACACAGGATATTTCACATTATTATTCACAATATTCCATGTAACAGTCTTAGGTAAACATAGGTGAACATTTAACTTCTGTGTAAAGTGAATCCGTGGAATACTCACCACTTCAGAGTCAGTGTCCCCACAGAATAAATTACGAGTCAGCATCCCATTGGCCATCACACAGCCCAGTGACCACATGTCAAGGGCCTCTGTGAGTGGGAGGCCCAGGAATACTTCTGGTGCTCTGTGGGTGGAAAAACAAAAAGGATGTTAGCAATATAATAACTGTCTGCTTTCAGTAAAGTACAGTATGTATAAAGGCCAGTACGATTTAACACAAAATCTAGCTCAAAATAACTCACCTATATGCACGAATGGGCATGATCCTCCGTTGCTTGGTCTCAGAGACATGAACAGCCAGACCAAAGTCAATGAGTTTGACTTTGAGGGGTTGTTCTCGTCGGTTCACCAGCATGATGTTATCTAGTTTTATGTCTGTGTGGATCAGACCGATACCCTTCAGGGCCTGTAGTGCAATGGCAAGCTGCAAGTCAAGAATAAAGAGCACGATTAATAATGTGAAACAAGGTGGTGTGAAATTTAACTGAATATGTGTCTGTATGGGTTGCCATCACATTTCAAACTCATACCTGCTGTATGACAGGTCTCATCTCCATCATGGACATAGGACCTCTGTCATTAAGGAATCCCAGGAGATCGATATCCAAAGACTCAAACACCATGCATTGAAATCCTTTATGGACGAAGCCGTCGTAAAATCTCACTATTCCACACGTGTCAGGGTCCAGGACTTTCAGCGTTTGCAACACAGCCATCTCACGTGCTGCCACTTCATCATAATCACTGCAACTCTTCAAGATCTTGATGGCCACTGTATCACCGGTGAGTGTGCTGATGGCTTTGGCCACCGTCCCAAAGCTGCCCTCCCCCAGGATGCTCTGGACTTGGTACTGGCCTCTGTCCAGCAGGTCCATCTCAGATACCATGCAACTCTCTGGACCATCAGAGTGTTGGGAGGAGCTGGCGGTCACAATGACCAGTGGTGTTGGGGAAGCAGAGTTGAGCACATTGTCCAAATCAAATCTGTCCCACTCTGGATCCGAGCAAGACATAATGCCGGGTCCGGGGGCGGTCAGGGTTAGGGTGTCAACGTTAACCGCTGGGACGTCATCATAGTTGATTATGTCCTGTTCAGCTGTGTCCAACTCTGAGCAATCAGAGCTAGTGGGGCTGGTGACCTCAACGGATTCACCACTGGTCACAATGACCAGTGGTGTTGGGGAAGGGACGTCAGAGTTGAGCACATTGTCCAAATCAAATCTGTCCCACTCTGGATCCGAGCAAGACATAATGCCGGGTCCGGGGGCGGTCAGGGTTAGGGTGTCAACGTTAACCGCTGAAACGTCATCATAGTTGATTATGTCCTGTTCAGCTGTGTCCAACTCTGAGCAATCAGAGCTAGTGGGGCTGGTGACCTCAACGGATTTTTTAAATCTTTTTTTAAATGGCAGCTGCTTCTTAGCACCTAGAGAGAAGAGATATAATTTAGAGTGACTCATGGAATATATCATACACAAAATAATACTTCACAAACTATGAAAGTTGTGATTGATACCCAATATAATAATAATTTAGCCCAATTCTAGATATATCTGTTTTCACTAGACAATGTGTAGTGTTCATTGACCCTTACCTGTATATGTCCTTGAAAAGCGCTGGTATGGTTCAAAGCGATGCTTTTTCAGGCCTCCTACTTTTATTTTGAAAGTTTTGCTATCCTGTTGTCTCCTGGTCATTAATGTAGTCATGGTGAGTCCTCTTTCTTCAGCAGAATTGTTCCTAGAGTTGAGAGATTCCATCTTCACCTGGAGTCCACAGTCAGATCTGATCAGAAATGAGTGATATCCTGGAGGAGTTGTGGAGAACTGACAACTACAAACTCTTCTTATACTAGAGAGCCTGAGGTGGAACCACTAACTGCTTGGGATTGGTTGGCCAGAAAACAATAGAACTATCTCTCCACCAACCACAACCTAACGGGTTGAACCACTAACTGATTGGTCAAAGAGGGGAGGGGCACCAATTCAATGCTCTAAATTCTCAGTATTTATCATACTAAAAGGATCACATGCAAATTGGTTGGTCGATCCATTCAGCAATAGGGTTGATGGATAGAAGCTACAGGGGGGGGGGGGAACACAGGATATTTCACATTATTATTCACAATATTCCATGTAACAGTCTTAGGTAAACATAGGTGAACATTTAACTTCTGTGTAAAGTGAATCCGTGGAATACTCACCACTTCAGAGTCAGTGTCCCCACAGAATAAATCACGAGTCAGCATCCCATTGGCCATCACACAGCCCAGTGACCACATGTCAAGGGCCTCTGTGAGTGGGAGGCCCAGGAATACTTCTGGTGCTCTGTGGGTGGAAAAACAAAAAGGATGTTAGCAATATAATAACTGTCTGCTTTCAGTAAAGTACAGTATGTATAAAGGCCAGTACGATTTAACACAAAATCTAGCTCAAAATAACTCACCTATATGCACGAATGGGCATGATCCTCCGTTGCTTGGTCTCAGAGACATGAACAGCCAGACCAAAGTCAATGAGTTTGACTTTGAGGGGTTGTTCTCGTCGGTTCACCAGCATGATGTTATCTAGTTTTATGTCTGTGTGGATCAGACCGATACCCTTCAGGGCCTGTAGTGCAATGGCAAGCTGCAAGTCAAGAATAAAGAGCACGATTAATAATGTGAAACAAGGTGGTGTGAAATTTAACTGAATATGTGTCTGTATGGGTTGCCATCACATTTCAAACTCATACCTGCTGTATGACAGGTCTCATCTCCATCATGGACATAGGACCTCTGTCATTAAGGAATCCCAGGAGATCGATATCCAGAGACTCAAACACCATGCATTGAAATCCTTTATGGACGAAGCCGTCGTAAAATCTCACTATTCCACATGTGTCAGGGTCCAGGACTTTCAGCTTTCGCAACATGGTCATCTGCAAATACAAGAAGAAAGATTTAGACACGATGAGTCATATAATAAAATGATGCACACATTTTGAAAATCTCCCAAAGCAATTATGCTCACCTCGTGTTCTACCACTTGGTCGTAGTTGTGATGTTTCTTTAATATCTTGATGGCCACCGTGTCCCATGTGGACGTTTTGATGGCCTTGGCCACCGTCCCGTAGCCTCCTTCCTCCATGAAGCTCTGGACATGGTACTCTCCTTCATTCAGAAAGTCTTGCTCGGATATACAACTCTTTGGATCAGACTCAGAGTGTTGGGAGGAGCTGGTGGTCACTTCGGTCAGTGGTGTTGGGGATGGGACAGTTGAGCAGGACACGATGGAGTTCCGTGGGGCGGTTGTGGTCAGGATGTCAACCGCTGGGGAAGGGACGTCATCAGAGTTGAACACCTCCTGCTCATCTGTGTCCCACTCTGGTTCAGAGCCATCAGAGCTGGACATGCTGGAGTGTCGAGTGAACACAGATTTGTCCATGGAGGGTTCCGCTGAGAGTCTTTGGAAACACTTTGGAAAGCTGCTGTTTCTTAGCACCTATAGAGAGAAGAATTTGGATTAGCATACACACAATAAAATCAACCACGGTTCTCGTCTCTGATCAAATGGTTCAACATGCTCAAGACATTGGCAGAGTTTAGACGTGAATCATTATGCATTACTGTGACTACCATATCATAACAATGGCATCTTGAAATCTCTCATCTTGAAATCTCTCAACTAGCAGTTGAATTAGAACTTGCTGATAAAATACATTTTGAATTCACATTTATTTGCTGGCTCACTCACTCGAAATCTAGTAGAAATGATAAATATCTTAGCCTTTTCATTTTACATTACACAATATAGACATCTAGACGTGTTTTGGTGACTCAGGCCACACTAATAAATGACACACTGAGTGTGCAAGTTGCATTATTATTTGAATGATTCATGTGCTTGTAAGTTTTTTTCAGAGTGTGCATGTGTCTGCGTCCTTAACCCTTACCTGTACGCCTCCTGTTGTCTCCTGGCCATTAATGTAGTCATGGTGTGTTTGTTCAGTCCTCTTTCTCCTGCTGCTTCCTCTAAAGGTATGGGCATGATCAGTATATATGCAGTCTGACCAGGTCAGGGTACTTAGGACCGATGTTCCCCGATTGGTCAGAGTGACCCACTCTGACCATACAGGTAACACCTTCTTCCTCAATACCCCCCCCCCCCCCCCCCCCACACACACACACACACACACACACACACACACACACACACACACACAAGGCCTGTAAGACATTTATATATTGAAATGCTAGTTATCCATAACAATGTACTTTAGATATTTTTGTCTTCTTTCTATGTGCATTGTGAAACTTTATTGGCCAGGTATGTGGACATACTTGCCGTAATGTTCTCATGGAAAGTTAAGAACATATCCTGTAAATGAAGAACGAAATGAGAGTGGGAAGTGTGAAATTTGATTACAAAGTTTAAAATATAAAAGGGTATTTTTTCAAGTTATTCCGTACTACTTTTTCCTGTCGTATTACATTGATAATATTGGCCTATATCTGACTAAAGTCTGACAATAAGTGTTCGAATTCAGACTTGTCATTCTAAAAAGACTCATACATACAGTTTGAGTTAAATGTTATAGTGTGACTCTTTTAATGTTCTAGTATTATGGCACTCAAATGTGGAACATGGCAATGCCCTACCACCAGCTATCAGAAAGTGCCACTGCTTTTATGTAAAATACTTGTATTGCTTTTATAGTATATGTCATGCATTTTATGTATTGATGATTTGGTACTTTACCTCTGTACGTTTTGCAAACTGTTAATAAAGTGTTTATATCAACCAATGTACTGCATGTGTTTGTTGTGTTCATACTTGTATTCAATTTAATTTTAACTTGTATGTTTTTTTATTTTGTGTTTTATTCTCTATGGTGGTACTCATGTCTAGTGAACAGAACTGAGAACAGAGCTGTTCTCAGTTGTATGGAATAATTGGAATTTGTTTCAGTAGGGTTTTGCTTGTGTTTTAATTCAATGTATTTTTATAAAAACATCTGAATTCTTTCATCTGGACCTGAGGTTGAAATGCAGGCTAAATGAGGATGGCTGATACTTCATCATTACAGACAGAGATTAAACATGCTAATGGTCACTGGTTGTCTTAATGCTCACATGAACTGAGACCCTCACCCTCTTTGAGCCCGGTGAGTTTCATCTAAACTGGCATAATCACATTGGAATGATTATGACCCTCTGTGGAATGTTGAAGATTCTGTAAGGGATAGTAATCATCATATTGTTTGTTCAGTAACCGAGTGTCTCCAGCCTTTTAGGCCAGGATACTTATTTCATCCAATCAGGATGGAGGATGACTTATACATGAAACTGGGAAAGGTGGACTCTCTCTCTCTCTCTCTCTCTCTCTCTCTCTCTCTCTCTCTCTCTCTCTCTCTCTCTCTCTCTCTCTCTCTCTCTCTCTCTCTCTCTCTCTTATTTCTCAGTATCCTCCACACTGTTCTTGACAAACTTGATGCATCTGCCCAATACGGTACTGTAGCCAATTCATATAGGCCTACACATTGTATTGTCTTTGCTTGAACGTTGAATTACTTTGAAACTCCTGTGAATCCAGGAGGTATCTGCTGCTGAAATGCTGAAATAGTTATAACATTATAACTATTAGGCTTACACCAATTATGTCACAACTTGTCAATCACGTTGAAAGTATTACAATGAAAGCTTTAGAAAGCAATAGCCTGCAATGATTATGATTGGAGTCCTTCATGTCCAACTGACAGGGGAAACTTCTACTGAACAAACACAAACTAAAATCATGGTGACTCTCACCATTGCTTTTCAATAAAAGTGAATTGATTATGTTGTAGGCCTGATGAAATTGTTATATTTAACCCCCCAAATTCAAATAACGTATCTGCTATTTTTAAGCCAATAAAAATGTGATTTGGTTATTAGTGTACTTGTTATTTGTATTATAATTTCTCAAGGGTGAAATGAACCATTGTGTAAATATCATCAGTTCATTCCTAGAACGTATGTGGACGTCTTGGGCACAAATTGTGTTAAAATGTAAAAATAAAATGAACTAAATATAGTCTTATGTATGACATAAATAGATTCAATGTATTCATGGTACGTGCACCAATATTTAAATTTGTTTTACATTTAAATTTGTATATGATTGATATGGCAATCCAGCCACTATACTTGAGATGACCCCAATTTAATCCTGTCACGGTCCAAGGCTATTGTGCAAGATGTATCTTTGCAGTGAGACATATGTAGCCGGAATTGTTGACTTATTGATGGCTCAAAGTGACATTGATGAAAATGAAAAATAAAACTGACTTTACGCATTGTGAGCTTGTAGATCGGCTATTTCAAATGGCCGAAATGTATATATGGCTGAAGTGGTTAATGTGCTTTGTATCAAAACATACAAAGTAACTAGTAACTAAAGCATGCTGCTTTGTTGTTGGTAAGTTCTTTAAACCCCCCAAACACAACAATGATGGCTGTTGTGTTTGACTCTGAGCTCTGTATTGAGACCCAGGTAAAAGCGGTCGTACAGTCCAGACACGTTTCCTTTGAGAATAATTTCTAGAATGTAATGCCCTCTGCCTCAAAGCTTGACATCATTGACGTCCTGTGTTCAGGGTTTGATGAACAATAGAACAAGTTGTTGCAAATGAGCCACCATCATTGGTGCAGATTGCTAATTCCACACAAAACAGTGGAAGCACACCTTTAATGATGATAATGTGGTCGTTCACAGGTGATCTAGCTAGTCAATACCTAATAGGTGGCCATTAGCACGTTTGGTCACAGCAGTTTCATATGCAAATACATTGAAATGACTAGCATGAATGGAACAACCACAAACTGCTGAATCTTTACATGCAGTTATGTGCATCAAATAAGCAGTAAGCCAATAAGCCAGTAAGCCATCTATATTCCTTGTTTTACTGTGACAGTTTGAACTGTGAGTAGGTCCTACTAGGGGTGTAACGATACATTTTAACAGCGATACGATACATATCACGATACATTTTAAACATTTCAAACCCACGCCTTGACATGAACACAGAGAATACACACATATTTCGATGTGTATTAAATTGAATAATGTCTTATAAACATCAATAATATGCTATAGCAGGACTTTGAGACTTTTAAGTAAAGTGGCAACATTCTTTAATGGTTATTAGCAGTTGTATAATTGTATACTATATATTATTATATAGTAGTATATATACTATATATAAGACATTATTCCATTTAATACACATTGGTTATAATGCATTATAACACAGACATTACAGCACTTATAATAGTTATAATGTGCTGTTCCACTGAGCATAATAATGCATTATGACCAGCACTTATAATGTGTTATAAACGTGGTTATAAGTTGTTATACATGATTATAAACATTTATAACGAGTGTTATAATGCCTTATAAGCATATTATAATGCATTATTAATGAGCAAGTTATAATGCATTATAAAGGCGACCTTAATATAAAGTGTTACCAAAATGGGCTTATAGGAAATACATAGGATGTTATAAACTTTGCAGGCTTTCGTTAAAATGTGATTTAGATAGCATGTTAGATATAGCCTACAGTCGACAGATCCCAGGTAATTTGCAGACCTGGCATAAGTGTTTATTATTTAAGTTAGGTTTTTGCCATAAACATATCTTTTGCCATAATCAGGTAGCTTTACAACAAAGATGTAAAATGTAGTGCAATGGATGTTTTGGTTGACACAATAGGTAGAATAATTTGGCACATTTGTTTGGTCCTCAGCCTTAAAAATGGGTGTTACAATAGCCGTTTTCCATGTACTTGGAAAAATGCATTGTTTGATTGATAGATTTATCAAGTGAGCTATAGGACAGATTAGGGCGTCCTTATGTGTTTTTAGAAAGGTTGTGTCCATATTACAAACATCCTTTGCTTTTGAGTCTCTTAATGAGCCTATAATCTTTACCGCTTCAGATTCGGTAATCTCATCCAACCTGAAAATGGGCCTGTCGTCCTTAATATGATCAAAAGTCCAAGTTCTAGTAGAGAAGCTTTGAGCCAGCTCCTCAACAGAATGTATAAAGAAACTATTAAAATGATTTGCAATCACATCATGATCTAAAGTTAAAATTCCATTCACTTTAAGTTAGAGTTCCTTTGTTTTGTGATCCTTATTTCTCCCAGTTAGTTTATTAAGGTTTTCCCAAATCAATTTCCCATTTCCCCTTGCATCTTCTATTACTTTGATGAAATAAATCCGCTTTTGCTTTCCTTAAGTTCCTTACTACCTTGTTTCGAAGGCTTGTGAAAATCTGCCTGTCACTGCTGTGACCTGATTTAAGTGATCTCTTCAAGGCAAAATCCTGCTCCTTCATCTTCTGCCAGAGGGCGCTATTGAGCCATGGCAGTGTTATTTTTTACTAGGTCTAGACTTTATATTTATATCCTGGAGGCTAGCGATGGATGCTAAAAACAGCTAACAATTGGAAAATAAAATACTATTGTTTCTGGATAAAATTACATTATTAAAACCAGAGACTTAAGTTCTCGGTTTGGCACACAAGGTTAATTGCAAGCACAAATCCAGATAATTCCGGGTTCGGCAAATATTGTGTTAATAAGAACATACACAATATGTATTTCAATGTATGTATTTCATACACGTTTTATTTCATCCATGCTTACAACATATGCCACTAGAAAAATAGTACCGGTATGTACAAAAAATATATTTTGAGTGTATAATATAAAATGTCAAACAATATGTTGAAAAACATTGGATAACAAGTTTAAAATAAATCTATCTACACATAAGCTGTATGGTCAAAATATTTAAAAAAAAAATTAAATGAGGCAGAAATGGTTCTTGCGAAAGTATAGAGAAACATTTGCAGCAGCTATGAATAGCAGCAGATATAAATTCAGTCTCTTGTGGAAGTGAGAGAAAACACTTCAGATATCATACTGTTTGTGACAGTACCAGTGCAACAGCAGTGGAGTGTAATCTCTCCATTGATTTGGTCGGGCGTTCAAATTGTTCCTCAAAACAAAAACCTCCACCTCAAGATCACAGTCTATTGTGTGGACTTGCTACAACGCAGTGGTTTGGTGGGACATGACTTGGTGGTGATGAAGGGATGGTCCAACACCTGGTCAGGTGTTATCCTCTCCTCTGGATCCGGGTGAAGCATTCGTTTCAACAGGTCCACAAAGACGACTCCAGTTCCGTCGGCGTCACCACACAACGAGTCGAACACTTCTTCCAGTGAGCGGTTTTTTGTTATTTCTGATATTTTCAGTCCGGCGTCCAGGAGTGCTTGAACCGGCATACCAAGAGTCAAGATGATGGATAGAAGCTACAGGGGGGGGGGGGGGGAAACACAGGATATTTCACATTATTATTCACAATATTCCATGTAACAGTCTTAGGTAAACATAGGTGAACATTTAACTTCTGTGTAAAGTGAATCCGTGGAATACTCACCACTTCAGAGTCAGTGTCCCCACAGAATAAATTACGAGTCAGCATCCCATTGGCCATCACACAGCCCAGTGACCACATGTCAAGGGCCTCTGTGAGTGGGAGGCCCAGGAATACTTCTGGTGCTCTGTGGGTGGAAAAACAAAAAGGATGTTAGCAATATAATAACTGTCTGCTTTCAGTAAAGTACAGTATGTATAAAGGCCAGTACGATTTAACACAAAATCTAGCTCAAAATAACTCACCTATATGCACGAATGGGCATGATCCTCCGTTGCTTGGTCTCAGAGACATGAACAGCCAGACCAAAGTCAATGAGTTTGACTTTGAGGGGTTGTTCTCGTCGGTTCACCAGCATGATGTTATCTAGTTTTATGTCTGTGTGGATCAGACCGATACCCTTCAGGGCCTGTAGTGCAATGGCAAGCTGCAAGTCAAGAATAAAGAGCACGATTAATAATGTGAAACAAGGTGGTGTGAAATTTAACTGAATATGTGTCTGTATGGGTTGCCATCACATTTCAAACTCATACCTGCTGTATGACAGGTCTCATCTCCATCATGGACATAGGACCTCTGTCATTAAGGAATCCCAGGAGATCGATATCCAAAGACTCAAACACCATGCATTGAAATCCTTTATGGACGAAGCCGTCGTAAAATCTCACTATTCCACACGTGTCAGGGTCCAGGACTTTCAGCGTTTGCAACACAGCCATCTCACGTGCTGCCACTTCATCATAATCACTGCAACTCTTCAAGATCTTGATGGCCACTGTATCACCGGTGAGTGTGCTGATGGCTTTGGCCACCGTCCCAAAGCTGCCCTCCCCCAGGATGCTCTGGACTTGGTACTGGCCTCTGTCCAGCAGGTCCATCTCAGATACCATGCAACTCTCTGGACCATCAGAGTGTTGGGAGGAGCTGGCGGTCACAATGACCAGTGGTGTTGGGGAAGCAGAGTTGAGCACATTGTCCAAATCAAATCTGTCCCACTCTGGATCCGAGCAAGACATAATGCCGGGTCCGGGGGCGGTCAGGGTTAGGGTGTCAACGTTAACCGCTGGGACGTCATCATAGTTGATTATGTCCTGTTCAGCTGTGTCCAACTCTGAGCAATCAGAGCTAGTGGGGCTGGTGACCTCAACGGATTCACCACTGGTCACAATGACCAGTGGTGTTGGGGAAGGGACGTCAGAGTTGAGCACATTGTCCAAATCAAATCTGTCCCACTCTGGATCCGAGCAAGACATAATGCCGGGTCCGGGGGCGGTCAGGGTTAGGGTGTCAACGTTAACCGCTGAAACGTCATCATAGTTGATTATGTCCTGTTCAGCTGTGTCCAACTCTGAGCAATCAGAGCTAGTGGGGCTGGTGACCTCAACGGATTTTTTAAATCTTTTTTTAAATGGCAGCTGCTTCTTAGCACCTAGAGAGAAGAGATATAATTTAGAGTGACTCATGGAATATATCATACACAAAATAATACTTCACAAACTATGAAAGTTGTGATTGATACCCAATATAATAATAATTTAGCCCAATTCTAGATATATCTGTTTTCACTAGACAATGTGTAGTGTTCATTGACCCTTACCTGTATATGTCCTTGAAAAGCGCTGGTATGGTTCAAAGCGATGCTTTTTCAGGCCTCCTACTTTTATTTTGAAAGTTTTGCTATCCTGTTGTCTCCTGGTCATTAATGTAGTCATGGTGAGTCCTCTTTCTTCAGCAGAATTGTTCCTAGAGTTGAGAGATTCCATCTTCACCTGGAGTCCACAGTCAGATCTGATCAGAAATGAGTGATATCCTGGAGGAGTTGTGGAGAACTGACAACTACAAACTCTTCTTATACTAGAGAGCCTGAGGTGGAACCACTAACTGCTTGGGATTGGTTGGCCAGAAAACAATAGAACTATCTCTCCACCAACCACAACCTAACGGGTTGAACCACTAACTGATTGGTCAAAGAGGGGAGGGGCACCAATTCAATGCTCTAAATTCTCAGTATTTATCATACTAAAAGGATCACATGCAAATTGGTTGGTCGATCCATTCAGCAATAGGGTTACACGCCCTAACCTGTCCGTTAACAATGGGACAGACTACCCCCAAAACATTCCACAACATTCACAATTCACAATAATAGGATAGTTCATGAATCATTCAATAATAAGTTAGATGTGTCCAAACGAAGATAACATGTACCTTAGTGAGTGATTAAAAAGATGATTTAATATGTCCTGGTGAAATATATTTCTGCACATGGCTGGAAATTAGGGAGGAAATTAGGTGTGGACAGAAAATCTATTCAACCCTGTCATGAGTTTGTATGAGTCCTCATGTGTCTTTTTAGATGAGCCGTGTGGCTACAGCCCTTTCCACAAACTGTGCAAGCAAATGGCTTTTCCCCTGAATTAATCATTGTGTGTGTCTTCAGATTTCCTTTGCGATTGAACATTTTTTGCCACAATCTGCACAACTAAAACGTTTTGTGACTCCTCGTGGAGTGACTTTGTTTTGGTGATTTGAGGTCATGGAGCATCTTGTTTCTCAAAGAACAAACACAAACTAAAATCATGGTGACTCTCACCATTGCTTTTCAATAAAAGTGAATTGATTATGTTGTAGGCCTGATCAAATTGTTATATTTAACCCCCCAAATTCAAATAACGTATCTGCTATTTTTAAGCCAATAAAAATGTGATTTGGTTATTAGTGTACTTGTTATTTGTATTATAATTTCTCAAGGGTGAAATGAACCATTGTGTAAATATCATCAGTTCATTCCTAGAACGTATGTGGACGTCTTGGGCACAAATTGTGTTAAAATGTAAAAATAAAATGAACTAAATATAGTCTTATGTATGACATAAATAGATTCAATGTATTCATGGTACGTGCACCAATATTTAAATTTGTTTTACATTTAAATTTGTATATGATTGATATGGCAATCCAGCCACTATACTTGAGATGACCCCAATTTAATCCTGTCACGGTCCAAGGCTATTGTGCAAGATGTATCTTTGCAGTGAGACATATGTAGCCGGAATTGTTGACTTATTGATGGCTCAAAGTGACATTGATGAAAATGAAAAATAAAACTGACTTTACGCATTGTGAGCTTGTAGATCGGCTATTTCAAATGGCCGAAATGTATATATGGCTGAAGTGGTTAATGTGCTTTGTATCAAAACATACAAAGTAACTAGTAACTAAAGCATGCTGCTTTGTTGTTGGTAAGTTCTTTAAACCCCCCAAACACAACAATGATGGCTGTTGTGTTTGACTCTGAGCTCTGTATTGAGACCCAGGTAAAAGCGGTCGTACAGTCCAGACACGTTTCCTTTGAGAATCATTTCTAGAATGTAATGCCCTCTGCCTCAAAGCTTGACATCATTGACGTCCTGTGTTCAGGGTTTGATGAACAATAGAACAAGTTGTTGCAAATGAGCCACCATCATTGGTGCAGATTGCTAATTCCACACAAAACAGTGGAAGCACACCTTTAATGATGATAATGTGGTCGTTCACAGGTGATCTAGCTAGTCAATACCTAATAGGTGGCCATTAGCACGTTTGGTCACAGCAGTTTCATATGCAAATACATTGAAATGACTAGCATGAATGGAACAACCACAAACTGCTGAATCTTTACATGCAGTTATGTGCATCAAATAAGCAGTAAGCCAATAAGCCAGTAAGCCATCTATATTCCTTGTTTTACTGTGACAGTTTGAACTGTGAGTAGGTCCTACTAGGGGTGTAACGATACATTTTAACAGCGATACGATACATATCACGATACATTTTAAACATTTCAAACCCACGCCTTGACATGAACACAGAGAATACACACATATTTCGATGTGTATTAAATTGAATAATGTCTTATAAACATCAATAATATGCTATAGCAGGACTTTGAGACTTTTAAGTAAAGTGGCAACATTCTTTAATGGTTATTAGCAGTTGTATAATTGTATACTATATATTATTATATAGTAGTATATATACTATATATAAGACATTATTCCATTTAATACACATTGGTTATAATGCATTATAACACAGACATTACAGCACTTATAATAGTTATAATGTGCTGTTCCACTGAGCATAATAATGCATTATGACCAGCACTTATAATGTGTTATAAACGTGGTTATAAGTTGTTATACATGATTATAAACATTTATAACGAGTGTTATAATGCCTTATAAGCATATTATAATGCATTATTAATGAGCAAGTTATAATGCATTATAAAGGCGACCTTAATATAAAGTGTTACCAAAATGGGCTTATAGGAAATACATAGGATGTTATAAACTTTGCAGGCTTTCGTTAAAATGTGATTTAGATAGCATGTTAGATATAGCCTACAGTCGACAGATCCCAGGTAATTTGCAGACCTGGCATAAGTGTTTATTATTTAAGTTAGGTTTTTGCCATAAACATATATTTTGCCATAATCAGGTAGCTTTACAACAAAGATGTAAAATGTAGTGCAATGGATGTTTTGGTTGACACAATAGGTAGAATAATTTGGCACATTTGTTTGGTCCTCAGCCTTAAAAATGGGTGTTACAATAGCCGTTTTCCATGTACTTGGAAAAATGCATTGTTTGATTGATAGATTTATCAAGTGAGCTATAGGACAGATTAGGGCGTCCTTATGTGTTTTTAGAAAGGTTGTGTCCATATTACAAACATCCTTTGCTTATGAGTCTCTTAATGAGCCTATAATCTTTACCGCTTCAGATTCGGTAATCTCATCCAACCTGAAAATGGGCCTGTCGTCCTTAATATGATCAAAAGTCCAAGTTCTAGTAGAGAAGCTTTGAGCCAGCTCCTCAACAGAATGTATAAAGAAACTATTAAAATTATTTGCAATCACATCATGATCTAAAGTTAAAATTCCATTCACTTTAAGTTAGAGTTCCTTTGTTTTGTGATCCTTATTTCTCCCAGTTAGTTTATTAAGGTTTTCCCAAATCAATTTCCCATTTCCCCTTGCATCTTCTATTACTTTGATGAAATAAATCCGCTTTTGCTTTCCTTAAGTTCCTTACTACCTTGTTTCGAAGGCTTGTGAAAATCTGCCTGTCACTGCTGTGACCTGATTTAAGTGATCTCTTCAAGGCAAAATCCTGCTCCTTCATCTTCTGCCAGAGGGCGCTATTGAGCCATGGCAGTGTTATTTTTTACTAGGTCTAGACTTTATATTTATATCCTGGAGGCTAGCGATGGATGCTAAAAACAGCTAACAATTGGAAAATAAAATACTATTGTTTCTGGATAAAATTACATTATTAAAACCAGAGACTTAAGTTCTCGGTTTGGCACACAAGGTTAATTGCAAGCACAAATCCAGATAATTCCGGGTTCGGCAAATATTGTGTTAATAAGAACATACACAATATGTATTTCAATGTATGTATTTCATACACACGTTTTATTTCATCCATGCTTACAACATATGCCACTAGAAAAATAGTACCGGTATGTACAAAAAATATATTTTGAGTGTATAATATAAAATGTCAAACAATATGTTGAAAAACATTGGATAACAAGTTTAAAATAAATCTATCTACACATAAGCTGTATGGTCAAAATATATTAAAAAAAATTAAATGAGGCAGAAATGGTTCTTGCGAAAGTATAGAGAAACATTTGCAGCAGCTATGAATAGCAGCAGATATAAATTCAGTCTCTTGTGGAAGTGAGAGAAAACACTTCAGATATCATACTGTTTGTGACAGTACCAGTGCAACAGCAGTGGAGTGTAATCTCTCCATTGATTTGGTCGGGCGTTCAAATTGTTCCTCAAAACAAAAACCTCCACCTCAAGATCACAGTCTATTGTGTGGACTTGCTACAACGCAGTGGTTTGGTGGGACATGACTTGGTGGTGATGAAGGGATGGTCCAACACCTGGTCAGGTGTTATCCTCTCCTCTGGATCCGGGTGAAGCATTCGTTTCAACAGGTCCACAAAGACGACTCCAGTTCCGTCGGCGTCACCACACAACGAGTCGAACACTTCTTCCAGTGAGCGGTTTTCTGTTATTTCTGATATTTTCAGTCCGGCGTCCAGGAGTGCTTGAACCGGCATACCAAGAGTCAAGATGATGGATAGAAGCTACAGGGGGGGGGGGGGGAACACAGGATATTTCACATTATTATTCACAATATTCCATGTAACAGTCTTAGGTAAACATAGGTGAACATTTAACTTCTGTGTAAAGTGAATCCGTGGAATACTCACCACTTCAGAGTCAGTGTCCCCACAGAATAAATTACGAGTCAGCATCCCATTGGCCATCACACAGCCCAGTGACCACATGTCAAGGGCCTCTGTGAGTGGGAGGCCCAGGAATACTTCTGGTGCTCTGTGGGTGGAAAAACAAAAAGGATGTTAGCAATATAATAACTGTCTGCTTTCAGTAAAGTACAGTATGTATAAAGGCCAGTACGATTTAACACAAAATCTAGCTCAAAATAACTCACCTATATGCACGAATGGGCATGATCCTCCGTTGCTTGGTCTCAGAGACATGAACAGCCAGACCAAAGTCAATGAGTTTGACTTTGAGGGGTTGTTCTCGTCGGTTCACCAGCATGATGTTATCTAGTTTTATGTCTGTGTGGATCAGACCGATACCCTTCAGGGCCTGTAGTGTAATGGCAAGCGGCAAGTCAAGAATAAAGAGCACGATTAATAATGTGAAACAAGGTGGTGTGAAATTTAACTGAATATGTGTCTGTATGGGTTGCCATCACATTTCAAACTCATACCTGCTGTATGACAGGTCTCATCTCCATCATGGACATAGGACCTCTGTCATTAAGGAATCCCAGGAGATCGATATCCAGAGACTCAAACACCATGCATTGAAATCCTTTATGGACGAAGCCGTCGTAAAATCTCACTATTCCACACGTGTCAGGGTCCAGGACTTTCAGCGTTTGCAACACAGCCATCTCACGTGCTGCCACTTCATCATAATCACTGCAACTCTTCAAGATCTTGATGGCCACTGTATCACCGGT
This sequence comes from Electrona antarctica, assembly GCF_951216825.1. Classification (NCBI taxonomy): domain Eukaryota; kingdom Metazoa; phylum Chordata; class Actinopteri; order Myctophiformes; family Myctophidae; genus Electrona; species Electrona antarctica. Next base: position 62,139,737 of record NC_136807.1, read on the forward strand.
GAGTGTGCTGATGGCTTTGGCCACCGTCCCAAAGCTGCCCTCCCCCAGGATGCTCTGGACTTGGTACTGGCCTCTGTCCAGCAGGTCCATCTCAGATACCATGCAACTCTCTGGACCATCAGAGTGTTGGGAGGAGCTGGCGGTCACAATGACCAGTGGTGTTGGGGAAGCAGAGTTGAGCACATTGTCCAAATCAAATCTGTCCCACTCTGGATCCGAGCAAGACATAATGCCGGGTCCGGGGGCGGTCAGGGTTAGGGTGTCAACGTTAACCGCTGGGACGTCATCATAGTTGATTATGTCCTGTTCAGCTGTGTCCAACTCTGAGAAATCAGAGCTAGTGGGGCTGGTGACCTCAACGGATTCACCACTGGTCACAATGACCAGTGGTGTTGGGGAAGGGACGTCAGAGTTGAGCACATTGTCCAAATCAAATCAGTTCATTCCTAGAACGTATGTGGACGTCTTGGGCACAAATTGTGTTAAAATGTAAAAATAAAATGAACTAAATATAGTCTTATGTATGACATAAATAGATTCAATGTATTCATGGTACGTGCACCAACATTTTAATTTGTTTTACATTTAAATTTGTATATGATTGATATGGCAATCCAGCCACTATACTTGAGATGACCCCAATTTAATCCTGTCACGGTCCAAGGCTATTGTGCAAGATGTATCTTTGCAGTGAGACATATGTAGCCGGAATTGTTGACTTATTGATGGCTCAAAGTGACATTGATGAAAATAAAACTGACTTTACGCATTGTGAGCTTGTAGATCGGCTATTTCAAATGGCCGAAATGTATATATGGCTGAAGTGGTTAATGTGCTTTGTATCAAAACATACAAAGTAACTAGTAACTAAAGCATGCTGCTTTGTTGTGGGTAAGTTCTTTAAACCCCCCAAACACAACAATGATGGCTGTTGTGTTTGACTCTGAGCTCTGTATTGAGACCCAGGTAAAAGCGGTCGTACAGTCCAGACACGTTTCCTTTGAGAATAATTTCTAGAATGTAATGCCCTCTGCCTCAAAGCTTGACATCATTGACGTCCTGTGTTCAGGGTTTGATGAACAATAGAACAAGTTGTTGCAAATGAGCCACCATCATTGGTGCAGATTGCTAATTCCACACAAAACAGTGGAAGCACACCTTTAATGATGATAATGTGGTCGTTCACAGGTGATCTAGCTAGTCAATACCTAATAGGTGGCCATTAGCACGTTTGGTCACAGCAGTTTCATATGCAAATACATTGAAATGACTAGCATGAATGGAACAACCACAAACTGCTGAATCTTTACATGCAGTTATGTGCATCAAATAAGCAGTAAGCCAATAAGCCAGTAAGCCATCTATATTCCTTGTTTTACTGTGACAGTTTGAACTGTGAGTAGGTCCTACTAGGGGTGTAACGATACATTTTAACAGCGATACGATACATATCATGATACATTTTAAACATTTCAAACCCACGCCTTGACTTCAGATTCGGTAATCTCATCCAACCTGAAAATGGGCCTGTCGTCCTTAATATGATCAAAAGTCCAAGTTCTAGTAGAGAAGCTTTGAGCCAGCTCCTCAACAGAATGTATAAAGAAACTATTAAAATGATTTGCAATCACATCATGATCTAAAGTTAAAATTCCATTCACTTTAAGTTAGAGTTCCTTTGTTTTGTGATCCTTATTTCTCCCAGTTAGTTTATTAAGGTTTTCCCAAATCAATTTCCCATTTCCCCTTGCATCTTCTATTACTTTGATGAAATAAATCCGCTTTTGCTTTCCTTAAGTTCCTTACTACCTTGTTTCGAAGGCTTGTGAAAATCTGCCTGTCACTGCTGTGACCTGATTTAAGTGATCTCTTCAAGGCAAAATCCTGCTCCTTCATCTTCTGCCAGAGGGCGCTATTGAGCCATGGCAGAGTGTTATTTTTTACTAGGTCTAGACTTTATATTTATATCCTGGAGGCTAGCGATGGATGCTAAAAACAGCTAACAAACGGAAAATAAAATACTATTATTTCTGGATAAAATTACATTAATAAAACCAGAGACTTAAGTTCTCGGTTTGGCACACAAGGTTAATTGCAAGCACAAATCCAGATAATTCCGGGTTCGGCAAATATTGTGTTAATAACAACATACACAATATGTATTTCAATGTATGTATTTCATACACACGTTTTATTTCATCCATGCTTACAACATATGCCACTAGAAAAATAGTACCGGTATGTACAAAAAATATATTTTGAGTGTATAATATAAAATGTCAAACAATATGTTGAAAAACATTGGATAACAAGTTTAAAATAAATCTATCTACACATAAGCTGTATGGTCAAAATATATTAAAAAAAAATTAAATGAGGCAGAAATGGTTCTTGCGAAAGTATAGAGAAACATTTGCAGCAGCTATGAATAGCAGCAGATATAAATTCAGTCTCTTGTGGAAGTGAGAGAAAACACTTCAGATATCATACTGTTTGTGACAGTACCAGTGCAACAGCAGTGGAGTGTAATCTCTCCATTGATTTGGTCGGGCGTTCAAATTGTTCCTCAAAACAAAAACCTCCACCTCAAGATCACAGTCTATTGTGTGGACTTGCTACAACGCAGTGGTTTGGTGGGACATGACTTGGTGGTGATGAAGGGATGGTCCAACACCTGGTCAGGTGTTATCCTCTCCTCTGGATCCGGGTGAAGCATTCGTTTCAACAGGTCCACAAAGACGACTCCAGTTCCGTCGGCGTCACCACACAACGAGTCGAACACTTCTTCCAGTGAGCGGTTTTCTGTTATTTCTGATATTTTCAGTCCGGCGTCCAGGAGTGCTTGAACCGGCATACCAAGAGTCAAGATGATGGATAGAAGCTACAGGGGGGGGGGGGAAACACAGGATATTTCACATTATTATTCACAATATTCCATGTAACAGTCTTAGGTAAACATAGGTGAACATTTAACTTCTGTGTAAAGTGAATCCGTGGAATACTCACCACTTCAGAGTCAGTGTCCCCACAGAATAAATTACGAGTCAGCATCCCATTGGCCATCACACAGCCCAGTGACCACATGTCAAGGGCCTCTGTGAGTGGGAGGCCCAGGAATACTTCTGGTGCTCTGTGGGTGGAAAAACAAAAAGGATGTTAGCAATATAATAACTGTCTGCTTTCAGTAAAGTACAGTATGTATAAAGGCCAGTACGATTTAACACAAAATCTAGCTCAAAATAACTCACCTATATGCACGAATGGGCATGATCCTCCGTTGCTTGGTCTCAGAGACATGAACAGCCAGACCAAAGTCAATGAGTTTGACTTTGAGGGGTTGTTCTCGTCGGTTCACCAGCATGATGTTATCTAGTTTTATGTCTGTGTGGATCAGACCGATACCCTTCAGGGCCTGTAGTGCAATGGCAAGCTGCAAGTCAAGAATAAAGAGCACGATTAATAATGTGAAACAAGGTGGTGTGAAATTTAACTGAATATGTGTCTGTATGGGTTGCCATCACATTTCAAACTCATACCTGCTGTATGACAGGTCTCATCTCCATCATGGACATAGGACATAGGACCTCTGTCATTAAGGAATCCCAGGAGATCGATATCCAAAGACTCAAACACCATGCATTGAAATCCTTTATGGACGAAGCCGTCGTAAAATCTCACTATTCCACACGTGTCAGGGTCCAGGACTTTCAGCGTTTGCAACACAGCCATCTCACGTGCTGCCACTTCATCATAATCACTGCAACTCTTCAAGATCTTGATGGCCACTGTATCACCGGTGAGTGTGCTGATGGCTTTGGCCACCGTCCCAAAGCTGCCCTCCCCCAGGATGCTCTGGACTTGGTACTGGCCTCTGTCCAGCAGGTCCATCTCAGATACCATGCAACTCTCTGGACCATCAGAGTGTTGGGAGGAGCTGGCGGTCACAATGACCAGTGGTGTTGGGGAAGCAGAGTTGAGCACATTGTCCAAATCAAATCTGTCCCACTCTGGATCCGAGCAAGACATAATGCCGGGTCCGGGGGCGGTCAGGGTTAGGGTGTCAACGTTAACCGCTGGGACGTCATCATAGTTGATTATGTCCTGTTCAGCTGTGTCCAACTCTGAGCAATCAGAGCTAGTGGGGCTGGTGACCTCAACGGATTCACCACTGGTCACAATGACCAGTGGTGTTGGGGAAGGGACGTCAGAGTTGAGCACATTGTCCAAATCAAATCTGTCCCACTCTGGATCCGAGCAAGACATAATGCCGGGTCCGGGGGCGGTCAGGGTTAGGGTGTCAACGTTAACCGCTGGGACGTCATCATAGTTGATTATGTCCTGTTCAGCTGTGTCCAACTCTGAGCAATCAGAGCTAGTGGGGCTGGTGACCTCAACGGATTTTTTAAATCTTTTTTTAAATGGCAGCTGCTTCTTAGCACCTAGAGAGAAGAGATATAATTTAGAGTGACTCATGGAATATATCATACACAAAATAATACTTCACAAACTATGAAAGTTGTGATTGATACCCAATATAATAATAATTTAGCCCAATTCTAGATATATCTGTTTTCACTAGACAATGTGTAGTGTTCATTGACCCTTACCTGTATATGTCCTTGAAAAGCGCTGGTATGGTTCAAAGCGATGCTTTTTCAGGCCTCCTACTTTTACTTTGAAAGTTTTGCTATCCTGTTGTCTCCTGGTCATTAATGTAGTCATGGTGAGTCCTCTTTCTTCAGCAGAATTGTTCCTAGAGTTGAGAGATTCCATCTTCACCTGGAGTCCACAGTCAGATCTGATCAGAAATGAGTGATATCCTGGAGGAGTTGTGGAGAACTGACAACTACAAACTCTTCTTATACTAGAGAGCCTGAGGTGGAACCACTAACTGCTTGGGATTGGTTGGCCAGAGAACAATAGAACTATCTCTCCACCAACCACAACCTAACGGGTTGAACCACTAACTGATTGGTCAAAGAGGGGAGGGGCACCAATTCAATGCTCTAAATTCTCAGTATTTATCATACTAAAAGGATCACATGCAAATTGGTTGGTCGATCCATTCAGCAATAGGGTTACACGCCCTAACCTGTCCGTTAACAATGGGACAGACTACCCCCAAAACATTCCACAACATTCACAATTCACAATAATAGGATAGTTCATGAATCATTCAATAATAAGTTAGATGTGTCCAAACGAAGATAACATGTACCTTAGTGAGTGATTAAAAAGATGATTTAATATGTCCTGGTGAAATATATTTCTGCACATGGCTGGAAATTAGGGAGGAAATTAGGTGTGGACAGAAAATCTATTCAACCCTGTCATGAGTTTGTATGAGTCCTCATGTGTCTTTTTAGATGAGCCGTGTGGCTACAGCCCTTTCCACAAACTGTGCAAGCAAATGGCTTTTCCCCTGAATTAATCATTGTGTGTGTCTTCAGATTTCCTTTGCGATTGAACATTTTTTGCCACAATCTGCACAACTAAAACGTTTCGTATCTATGTGACTCCTCGTGGAATGACTTTGTTTTGGTGATTTGAGGTCATGGAGCATCTTGTTTCTCAAAGAACAAACACAAACTAAAATCATGGTGACTCTCACCATTGCTTTTCAATAAAAGTGAATTGATTATGTTGTAGGCCTGATCAAATTGTTATATTTAACCCCCCAAATTCAAATAACGTATCTGCTATTTTTAAGCCAATAAAAATATGATTTGGTTATTAGTGTACTTGTTATTTGTATTATAATTTCTCAAGGGTGAAATGAACCATTGTGTAAATATCATCAGTTCATTCCTAGAACGTATGTGGACGTCTTGGGCACAAATTGTGTTAAAATGTAAAAATAAAATGAACTAAATATAGTCTTATGTATGACATAAATAGATTCAATGTATTCATGGTACGTGCACCAATATTTTAATTTGTTTTACATTTAAATTTGTATATGATTGATATGGCAATCCAGCCACTATACTTGAGATGACCCCAATTGAATCCTGTCACGGTCCAAGGCTATTGTGCAAGATGTATCTTTGCAGTGAGACATATGTAGCCGGAATTGTTGACTTATTGATGGCTCAAAGTGACATTGATGAAAATGAAAAATAAAACTGACTTTACGCATTGTGAGCTTGTAGATCGGCTATTTCAAATGGCCGAAATGTATATATGGCTGAAGTGGTTAATGTGCTTTGTATCAAAACATACAAAGTAACTAGTAACTAAAGCATGCTGCTTTGTTGTGGGTACGTTCTTTAAACCCCCCAAACACAACAATGATGGCTGTTGTGTTTGACTCTGAGCTCTGTATTGAGACCCAGGTAAAAGCGGTCGTACAGTCCAGACACGTTTCCTTTGAGAATCATTTCTAGAATGTAATGCCCTCTGCCTCAAAGCTTGACATCATTGACGTCCTGTGTTCAGGGTTTGATGAACAATAGAACAAGTTGTTGCAAATGAGCCACCATCATTGGTGCAGATTGCTAATTCCACACAAAACAGTGGAAGCACACCTTTAATGATGATAATGTGGTCGTTCACAGGTGATCTAGCTAGTCAATACCTAATAGGTGGCCATTAGAACGTTTGGTCACAGCAGTTTCATATGCAAATACATTGAAATGACTAGCATGAATGGAACAACCACAAACTGCTGAATCTTTACATGCAGTTATGTGCATCAAATAAGCAGTAAGCCAATAAGCCAGTAAGCCATCTATATTCCTTGTTTTACTGTGACAGTTTGAACTGTGAGTAGGTCCTACTAGGGGTGTAACGATACATTTTAACAGCGATACGATACATATCACGATACATTTTAAACATTTCAAACCCACGCCTTGACTTCAGATTCGGTAATCTCATCCAACCTGAAAATGGGCCTGTCGTCCTTAATATGATCAAAAGTCCAAGTTCTAGTAGAGAAGCTTTGAGCCAGCTCCTCAACAGAATGTATAAAGAAACTATTAAAATGATTTGCAATCACATCATGATCTAAAGTTAAAATTCCATTCACTTTAAGTTAGAGTTCCTTTGTTTTGTGATCCTTATTTCTCCCAGTTAGTTTATTAAGGTTTTCCCAAATCAATTTCCCATTTCCCCTTGCATCTTCTATTACTTTGATGAAATAAATCCGCTTTTGCTTTCCTTAAGTTCCTTACTACCTTGTTTCGAAGGCTTGTGAAAATCTGCCTGTCACTGCTGTGACCTGATTTAAGTGATCTCTTCAAGGCAAAATCCTGCTCCTTCATCTTCTGCCAGAGGGCGCTATTGAGCCATGGCAGAGTGTTATTTTTTACTAGGTCTAGACTTTATATTTATATCCTGGAGGCTAGCGATGGATGCTAAAAACAGCTAACAAACGGAAAATAAAATACTATTATTTCTGGATAAAATTACATTAATAAAACCAGAGACTTAAGTTCTCGGTTTGGCACACAAGGTTAATTGCAAGCACAAATCCAGATAATTCCGGGTTCGGCAAATATTGTGTTAATAAGAACATACACAATATGTATTTCAATGTATGTATTTCATACACACGTTTTATTTCATCCATGCTTACAACATATGCCACTAGAAAAATAGTACCGGTATGTACAAAAAATATATTTTGAGTGTATAATATAAAATGTCAAACAATATGTTGAAAAACATTGGATAACAAGTTTAAAATAAATCTATCTACACATAAGCTGTATGGTCAAAATATATTAAAAAAAATTAAATGAGGCAGAAATGGTTCTTGCGAAAGTATAGAGAAACATTTGCAGCAGCTATGAATAGCAGCAGATATAAATTCAGTCTCTTGTGGAAGTGAGAGAAAACACTTCAGATATCATACTGTTTGTGACAGTACCAGTGCAACAGAAGTGGAGTGTAATCTCTCCATTGATTTGGTCGGGCGTTCAAATTGTTCCTCAAAACAAAAACCTCCACCTCAAGATCACAGTCTATTGTGTGGACTTGCTACAACGCAGTGGTTTGGTGGGACATGACTTGGTGGTGATGAAGGGATGGTCCAACACCTGGTCAGGTGTTATCCTCTCCTCTGGATCCGGGTGAAGCATTCGTTTCAACAGGTCCACAAAGACGACTCCAGTTCCGTCGGCGTCACCACACAACGAGTCGAACACTTCTTCCAGTGAGCGGTTTTCTGTTATTTCTGATATTTTCAGTCCGGCGTCCAGGAGTGCTTGAACCGGCATACCAAGAGTCAAGATGATGGATAGAAGCTACAGGGGGGGGGGGGGGGAAACACAGGATATTTCACATTATTATTCACAATATTCCATGTAACAGTCTTAGGTAAACATAGGTGAACATTTAACTTCTGTGTAAAGTGAATCCGTGGAATACTCACCACTTCAGAGTCAGTGTCCCCACAGAATAAATTACGAGTCAGCATCCCATTGGCCATCACACAGCCCAGTGACCACATGTCAAGGGCCTCTGTGAGTGGGAGGCCCAGGAATACTTCTGGTGCTCTGTGGGTGGAAAAACAAAAAGGATGTTAGAAATATAATAACTGTCTGCTTTCAGTAAAGTACAGTATGTATAAAGGCCAGTACGATTTAACACAAAATCTAGCTCAAAATAACTCACCTATATGCACGAATGGGCATGATCCTCCGTTGCTTGGTCTCAGAGACATGAACAGCCAGACCAAAGTCAATGAGTTTGACTTTGAGGGGTTGTTCTCGTCGGTTCACCAGCATGATGTTATCTAGTTTTATGTCTGTGTGGATCAGACCGATACCCTTCAGGGCCTGTAGTGCAATGGCAAGCTGCAAGTCAAGAATAAAGAGCACGATTAATAATGTGAAACAAGGTGGTGTGAAATGTAACTGAATATGTGTCTGTATGGGTTGCCATCACATTTCAAACTCATACCTGCTGTATGACAGGTCTCATCTCCATCATGGACATAGGACCTCTGTCATTGAGGAATCCCAGGAGATCGATATCCAAAGACTCAAACACCATGCATTGAAATCCTTTATGGACGAAGCCGTCGTAAAATCTCACTATTCCACACGTGTCAGGGTCCAGGACTTTCAGCGTTTGCAACACAGCCATCTCACGTGCTGCCACTTCATCATAATCACTGCAACTCTTCAAGATCTTGATGGCCACTGTATCACCGGTGAGTGTGCTGATGGCTTTGGCCACCGTCCCAAAGCTGCCCTCCCCCAGGATGCTCTGGACTTGGTACTGGCCTCTGTCCAGCAGGTCCATCTCAGATACCATGCAACTCTCTGGACCATCAGAGTGTTGGGAGGAGCTGGCGGTCACAATGACCAGTGGTGTTGGGGAAGCAGAGTTGAGCACATTGTCCAAATCAAATCTGTCCCACTCTGGATCCGAGCAAGACATAATGCCGGGTCCGGGGGCGGTCAGGGTTAGGGTGTCAACGTTAACCGCTGGGACGTCATCATAGTTGATTATGTCCTGTTCAGCTGTGTCCAACTCTGAGCAATCAGAGCTAGTGGGGCTGGTGACCTCAACGGATTCACCACTGGTCACAATGACCAGTGGTGTTGGGAAAGGGACGTCAGAGTTGAGCACATTGTCCAAATCAAATCTGTCCCACTCTGGATCCGAGCAAGACATAATGCCGGGTCCGGGGGCGGTCAGGGTTAGGGTGTCAACGTTAACCGCTGGGACGTCATCATAGTTGATTATGTCCTGTTCAGCTGTGTCCAACTCTGAGCAATCAGAGCTAGTGGGGCTGGTGACCTCAACGGATTTTTTAAATCTTTTTTTAAATGGCAGCTGCTTCTTAGCACCTAGAGAGAAGAGATATAATTTAGAGTGACTCATGGAATATATCATACACAAAATAATACTTCACAAACTATGAAAGTTGTGATTGATACCCAATATAATAATAATTTAGCCCAATTCTAGATATATCTGTTTTCACTAGACAATGTGTAGTGTTCATTGACCCTTACCTGTATATGTCCTTGAAAAGCTCTGGTATGGTTCAAAGCGATGCTTTTTCAGGCCTCCTACTTTTACTTTGAAAGTTTTGCTATCCTGTGGTCTCCTGGTCATTAATGTAGTCATGGTGAGTCCTCTTTCTTCAGCAGAATTGTTCCTAGAGTTGAGAGATTCCATCTTCACCTGGAGTCCACAGTCAGATCTGATCAGAAATGAGTGATATCCTGGAGGAGTTGTGGAGAACTGACAACTACAAACTCTTCTTATACTAGAGAGCCTGAGGTGGAACCACTAACTGCTTGGGATTGGTTGGCCAGAGAACAATAGAACTATCTCTCCACCAACCACAACCTAACGGGTTGAACCACTAACTGATTGGTCAAAGAGGGGAGGGGCACCAATTCAATGCTCTAAATTCTCAGTATTTATCATACTAAAAGGATCACATGCAAATTGGTTGGTCGATCCATTCAGCAATAGGGTTACACGCCCTAACCTGTCCGTTAACAATGGGACAGACTACCCCCAAAACATTCCACAACATTCACAATTCACAATAATAGGATAGTTCATGAATCATTCAATAATAAGTTAGATGTGTCCAAACGAAGATAACATGTACCTTAGTGAGTGATTAAAAAGATGATTTAATATGTCCTGGTGAAATATATTTCTGCACATGGCTGGAAATTAGGGAGGAAATTAGGTGTGGACAGAAAATCTATTCAACCCTGTCATGAGTTTGTATGAGTCCTCATGTGTCTTTTTAGATGAGCCGTGTGGCTACAGCCCTTTCCACAAACTGTGCAAGCAAATGGCTTTTCCCCTGAATTAATCATTGTGTGTGTCTTCAGATTTCCTTTGCGATTGAACATTTTTTGCCACAATCTGCACAACTAAAACGTTTCGTATCTATGTGACTCCTCGTGGAGTGACTTTGTTTTGGTGATTTGAGGTCATGGAGCATCTTGTTTCTCAAAGAACAAACACAAACTAAAATCATGGTGACTCTCACCATTGCTTTTCAATAAAAGTGAATTGATTATGTTGTAGGCCTGATCAAATTGTTATATTTAACCCCCCAAATTCAAATAACGTATCTGCTATTTTTAAGCCAATAAAAATGTGATTTGGTTATTAGTGTACTTGTTATTTGTATTATAATTTCTCAAGGGTGAAATGAACCATTGTGTAAATATCATCAGTTCATTCCTAGAACGTATGTGGACGTCTTGGGCACAAATTGTGTTAAAATGTAAAAATAAAATGAACTAAATATAGTCTTATGTATGACATAAATAGATTCAATGTATTCATGGTACGTGCACCAATATTTTAATTTGTTTTACATTTAAATTTGTATATGATTGATATGGCAATCCAGCCACTATACTTGAGATGACCCCAATTGAATCCTGTCACGGTCCAAGGCTATTGTGCAAGATGTATCTTTGCAGTGAGACATATGTAGCCGGAATTGTTGACTTATTGATGGCTCAAAGTGACATTGATGAAAATGAAAGATAAAACTGACTTTACGCATTGTGAGCTTGTAGATCGGCTATTTCAAATGGCCGAAATGTATATATGGCTGAAGTGGTTAATGTGCTTTGTATCAAAACATACAAAGTAACTAGTAACTAAAGCATGCTGCTTTGTTGTGGGTAAGTTCTTTAAACCCCCCAAACACAACAATGATGGCTGTTGTGTTTGACTCTGAGCTCTGTATTGAGACCCAGGTAAAAGCGGTCGTACAGTCCAGACACGTTTCCTTTGAGAATCATTTCTAGAATGTAATGCCCTCTGCCTCAAAGCTTGACATCATTGACGTCCTGTGTTCAGGGTTTGATGAACAATAGAACAAGTTGTTGCAAATGAGCCACCATCATTGGTGCAGATTGCTAATTCCACACAAAACAGTGGAAGCACACCTTTAATGATGATAATGTGGTCGTTCACAGGTGATCTAGCTAGTCAATACCTAATAGGTGGCCATTAGCACGTTTGGTCACAGCAGTTTCATATGCAAATACATTGAAATGACTAGCATGAATGGAACAACCACAAACTGCTGAATCTTTACATGCAGTTATGTGCATCAAATAAGCAGTAAGCCAATAAGCCAGTAAGCCATCTATATTCCTTGTTTTACTGTGACAGTTTGAACTGTGAGTAGGTCCTACTAGGGGTGTAACGATACATTTTAACAGCGATACGATACATATCACGATACATTTTAAACATTTCAAACCCACGCCTTGACTTCAGATTCGGTAATCTCATCCAACCTGAAAATGGGCCTGTCGTCCTTAATATGATCAAAAGTCCAAGTTCTAGTAGAGAAGCTTTGAGCCAGCTCCTCAACAGAATGTATAAAGAAACTATTAAAATGATTTGCAATCACATCATGATCTAAAGTTAAAATTCCATTCACTTTAAGTTAGAGTTCCTTTGTTTTGTGATCCTTATTTCTCCCAGTTAGTTTATTAAGGTTTTCCCAAATCAATTTCCCATTTCCCCTTGCATCTTCTATTACTTTGATGAAATAAATCCGCTTTTGCTTTCCTTAAGTTCCTTACTACCTTGTTTCGAAGGCTTGTGAAAATCTGCCTGTCACTGCTGTGACCTGATTTAAGTGATCTCTTCAAGGCAAAATCCTGCTCCTTCATCTTCTGCCAGAGGGCGCTATTGAGCCATGGCAGAGTGTTATTTTTTACTAGGTCTAGACTTTATATTTATATCCTGGAGGCTAGCGATGGATGCTAAAAACAGCTAACAAACGGAAAATAAAATACTATTATTTCTGGATAAAATTACATTAATAAAACCAGAGACTTAAGTTCTCGGTTTGGCACACAAGGTTAATTGCAAGCACAAATCCAGATAATTCCGGGTTCGGCAAATATTGTGTTAATAAGAACATACACAATATGTATTTCAATGTATGTATTTCATACACACGTTTTATTTCATCCATGCTTACAACATATGCCACTAGAAAAATAGTACCGGTATGTACAAAGTTTAAAATAAATCTATCTACACATAAGCTGTATGGTCAAAATATATAATAAAAAAAATTAAATGAGGCAGAAATGGTTCTTGCGAAAGTATAGAGAAACATTTGCAGCAGCTATGAATAGCAGCAGATATAAATTCAGTCTCTTGTGGAAGTGAGAGAAAACACTTCAGATATCATACTGTTTGTGACAGTACCAGTGCAACAGAAGTGGAGTGTAATCTCTCCATTGATTTGGTCGGGCGTTCAAATTGTTCCTCAAAACAAAAACCTCCACCTCAAGATCACAGTCTATTGTGTGGACTTGCTACAACGCAGTGGTTTGGTGGGACATGACTTGGTGGTGATGAAGGGATGGTCCAACACCTGGTCAGGTGTTATCCTCTCCTCTGGATCCGGGTGAAGCATTCGTTTCAACAGGTCCACAAAGACGACTCCAGTTCCGTCGGCGTCACCACACAACGAGTCGAACACTTCTTCCAGTGAGCGGTTTTCTGTTATTTCTGATATTTTCAGTCCGGCGTCCAGGAGTGCTTGAACCGGCATACCAAGAGTCAAGATGATGGATAGAAGCTACAGGGGGGGGGGGGGGGAACACAGGATATTTCACATTATTATTCACAATATTCCATGTAACAGTCTTAGGTAAACATAGGTGAACATTTAACTTCTGTGTAAAGTGAATCCGTGGAATACTCACCACTTCAGAGTCAGTGTCCCCACAGAATAAATTACGAGTCAGCATCCCATTGGCCATCACACAGCCCAGTGACCACATGTCAAGGGCCTCTGTGAGTGGGAGGCCCAGGAATACTTCTGGTGCTCTGTGGGTGGAAAAACAAAAAGGATGTTAGCAATATAATAACTGTCTGCTTTCAGTAAAGTACAGTATGTATAAAGGCCAGTACGATTTAACACAAAATCTAGCTCAAAATAACTCACCTATATGCACGAATGGGCATGATCCTCCGTTGCTTGGTCTCAGAGACATGAACAGCCAGACCAAAGTCAATGAGTTTGACTTTGAGGGGTTGTTCTCGTCGGTTCACCAGCATGATGTTATCTAGTTTTATGTCTGTGTGGATCAGACCGATACCCTTCAGGGCCTGTAGTGCAATGGCAAGCTGCAAGTCAAGAATAAAGAGCACGATTAATAATGTGAAACAAGGTGGTGTGAAATTTAACTGAATATGTGTCTGTATGGGTTGCCATCACATTTCAAACTCATACCTGCTGTATGACAGGTCTCATCTCCATCATGGACATAGGACCTCTGTCATTAAGGAATCCCAGGAGATCGATATCCAAAGACTCAAACACCATGCATTGAAATCCTTAGGACAATCCCAACAAAAGAGGGTTCTCCAGAAGGCAAGTGGTGATGGGAGAACTTAAACAGAGCAGAATTGACTTATGTGTTGTTAAGAGGGATATAGCCAAGTATATAAAACAAATACAGTACAAGTTTACCAGCCTGAGTGACCATGCCATGCTATCCTTTAAGATTACCCTGAAAGATGAACAAGAGAGAGGTGGAGGTATATGGTGTCTAAATTCAAGCTTACTGAGTGAGGAAATCTATAGGGAAGTGATTCAAAAATGTATTACATTGGAGATGGATAATCCAATGATGCATAGCAATGCTAGTGCATGGTGGGAGGCTCTGAAAAAGAAGATTAAGACTGTAAGCATAAGATATGCAAAACAAAGTCATTTCAGAAAGAAACAAGAGGAAAATGAACTGAGAGAAAAGCTGTCAACGGAAATTGAAAATGCTGGTAATAATGTGAATTACAATGTTGAAAACTACTTGAAAATCAAAGCTGAGTTAGATAAATATGAGAATAACAAGTGTATGGGGGCAATTGTGAGGAGCAGGGCACAGTATGCTGTAGAGGGTGAAAAATGTACCTCCTTCTTCCTAGGGCTTGAAAAAACTAAGCAAAAGAGGAATTATATTCACGAATTAGAAAATAAAAATGGTGAAAAGGTCAATGACTTTGTAAGTGTTCTAGAAACGGTGGAATCTTTTTACAGGGACTTATTCCGGAAAAGTGAAGATGACAACTATTGTGTTGAGGATGTACTGAACAAGGTGACTGTCAAAATGAGTGAATCTGAGAAACAGCTATGTGACGAGGATATTTTGATTGATGAGGTTAAAGAGGCTATACATTGTATTCAGCCTAACAAGAGCCCAGGCTTAGATGGGCTAACAGGGGAATTTTATAAAGCTTTCTCAGATGTGCTGGCACCTATACTTTTAAGGGTTTACAGGCATATGGAGGGAGAACAGCATGTGTCACAATCCATGTCGACTGGTGTAATCACAATTTTGTATAAGAACAAGGGAAGTAAACTGAAATTAGAGAACTACAGACCAATCAGTGTCTTGAATAATGACTACAAAATTATTGCAAAGATTTTGGCAAATAGAATTAAAAAGATTATGGGTAGCATTATATCTTCTACACAGGCATACAGTGTGCCAGGTAGAGATATAGCAGACATAATATGCACCATGCGAGATGTGATTCACCACATGAATAATGATGGAGAAGGTGGTATTGTCTTAAATATAGACTTGAATAAAGCTTTTGATAGAGTTCAGCATAACTTCCTTTTCAAAACAATGGAGAGATATGGTTTTGGGCCTAGGCTCATTAAATGGATTCAGCTGCTGTATAGTAATGCCAAGAGCTGTGTAAAGTGTAATGGAGTGCTGACTGACACTTTTCCTTTGGAAAGGTCAGTGAGACAAGGCTGCCCCCTGTCGGCCATTTTGTATAGTGTTTCCACAGAACCCTTAGCAACCCTGATAAAAAGTGATATAGGGATTAAATGTGTGGAAATTCCAGGGAATGGTCAAAGTGTAATCCAACAATATGCGGATGACACATCATTTACAGTCAGAAATATGGACAGTATCAAAAGAATTATGGGTCACCTTGATGTTTATGGGAAGGCATCAGGGGCAAAGATCAATATAGATAAATCAGAAATAATGTATGTTGGGAAAGTAGAAACACGGGGTTGTGATATCCCCTTCAGAGTAGCAAAGGACTATATTAAAATACTAGGTGTAAATCTGGGTGTGAAAGAGAAAGAAGCAAGGGACCTCACATGGACTGGGGTGTTAAATAAAATAAAACAGGTGATGAATTTCTGGAAACAAAGGTTCTTGAAACTGAAGGGGAAGGTGGTGGTTATAAATGCTCTAATTTTGTCAAAATGTAATTATATTTTGGGAGCCATTGATCTCCCTGATTGGGTTTTAAATGAGATAAACTGTATTATAACTGATTTTCTATGGAGCGGTAGAGGAGTTCGAATATCCAGCAAGACTTTGATAGGTAATTGTGAGGAAGGTGGGTTAAAATTGGTCGATCTGAATATTAAAAGGAAAGCTATTCGAGTAAAAACTGTGAAAAAGTACTTGTATGGGGAAGTGGACTATGGATGGAAACACTTCTTCAGAGAATATGTAAATCAGAGTAGCGGATGTGGGGAGAATGGTTTGCTTATGTCTTTGAAAAAAACAATGTATGAACGTGTGCCCGACTTCTACAAGGAAGTATTCAGTGCCTGGGGTGAATTTCTGCCTCATGTGAATTATGAATGTAAAACCATAGATGTTATTATGCATCAACCTTTGTTTCTAAACCACAAAATCAAGTGTGATGGTAGAACTTTGTATGAGAAGACTTTTATGGGTGCAGGGATAAGACAGGTGAAAGATGTGGCTTATGAATATGTACCAGGGTTCCTACCTGATCAAGGAATAGTTGACTGACTGTTGGAATGGAACGATGAAATCAGGCCAAGAACTGTGATTAGCATATATGACAGAATTAAAGGCAGCTTACCAGAATGCTGGAGTGAAATGATACGGAGTAAGAGTATTGGCAAAATGCTGGTTACATTCCCTGCTCTGGATTTTGGAGAAGGTGAACACAAGAGAGGTTTAGCAATGGTTGTAGCTAAAACGATTTATAGAACTTTTCTAGAAAAAGAAATCAAAGCCCCTGCTTCTGAAAATGTATGGCCTAAACTGATTCCAGGTATAGATGTGAAAGTAATATGGCAGAACCTGAACGTGAAGTATAACAGTATTGAATGTGAAGATCTAGACTTTAAATTGAGGCATAACAGGATCTACAACAATGTGGTTTTGCATCAGATTAACAGGAATATAAAAAGAGAATGTGATGTTTGCTGTTTAGAACCAGAAAGTTTAATGCATATGTTTGTGGAATGTAAAGAGCTGAAAGTGTTTCAAATGAGACTTAAAAGGTTTGTACAAAAACATTGGAAAAGTGAATTAGTGGATTCACAGGATTGGGAAATGTTGTTACTTTTCGGAACATGTAAAAAAAGCAAAGTGTGCAATGTGAATCTGCTGAATTATGCTATGAGCCATGGCAGGTTAGCAGTTTGGCTTAGGAGGAACATGGCTCATTTTGAGGGGAAAAAGTTGAAGGTCTGGGCTTATTTTGAATCAATTATGAGGAAAAGTATTCTTTTGGTGTACAAACATATGGATAGAGTTTCCTTTGATAAATATTTTGTGAAAGGGAGTGGGCTTATCTCAAGAAATGGGAGTGATAAACTGGATTTCAACTTCTAATGGAAAAATGGGAATGCTTTGATGGATTGTCTAAATGTTTAATTTTTTGTTTGAGGAAAAGTGATGTAACAAACTATGTGTGAGCAATGTAATGTTACAATCATGTTGGAAGATGTAAAAAATGTTTTATTTTCAATATTTTTATAATAAAAAGATAAAAAAAAAAAAAAAACACGCCCGATCTCGTCCGATCTCGGAAGCTAAGCAGGGTAGGGCCTGGTCAGTACTTGGATGGGAGACTGCCTGGGAATACCAGGTGCCGTAAGCTTTTTCATGAAAGGCATTGGCCAAAGCCGTCTACTATGTACATGAGCCGTGCCGGCCACCTCTGCTGTCGCTTACGGCCATACCACCCTGAACACGCCCGATCTCGTCCGATCTCGGAAGCTAAGCAGGGTAGGGCCTGGTCAGTACTTGGATGGGAGACTGCCTGGGAATACCAGGTGCTGTAAGCGTTTTCATGTCGGCAGACTGAATGACAAAACACCAGATCATGTGCAGCACGAACTTGTTGGCGGGGGTGCGGCCGAGGGGGAGGGGGACGGAAGGAGTACATGAATTCCGGAGTGCAAGTGAAAAATCTTCAAAGCGTGGAAAAGCATGAAAAGCGTGAAAGACACACAATGTGGCGTTTTGCCCGGCTCTCCATGCGGCCCCTGGGAGCCTTGTCACCCTGCCGGGGTGCCCACTCAGAACTCGGCTAAAGTGGGAACCCGGCTCTCCACCCGGACCCGGGTAACCCACGGGGGAGGGGGTGGCATGGGCCAGCCTCTAACGTGACTTCCGGGGTACGAGTGTAAAAATCTTCTAAGTGTGGACAGCAGAAAGCCGGTTTGCCCGGCTCTCCACGCGGACCCAGGGAGCCTTGGGCCCCCACCGGGGTGCCAGGCCCGAAGCCAGCTAAACCCACAACCCGGCTCTCCATCCGAACCCGGGTACCCACTCTTAAGCACCCCCCCTGGAATCTTCACCATTGGCTACGGGCGCACAGCGGCCGCGCCCCTGGGACTCCAAATCCATTTGCAATGCACACACCTTTGCTTCAACACTCAACAGCCTGTTTGGCTCAGTGGACTAGTGTGCTTGGCTGTAAACCAAGAGGTTGGTGGTTCAAATCCACCTCTGGGACGATGGCGTTTTTAACAGGATCCCGACCAGTACTGTTTAAACATTCAAGCTCTATTTAAACCCAGCTAATATCCCTTTATATAGAATCCTGATCTGTTCAGGTCTGGAGGGTGGGCAATGGACTAGTGGTCAATGCAACTGACTCTAATGCGGAGGGCTGTGAGTTCGATTCCCACTCGCGGATCAAGTGACAATGGCCCCAGACAATTGATAAACCCCTACCAGAGGCAGGGCCAAACACAACATATAGTTTTGTATCCGTCATGAAGAGAGACCAGAGTTGTTCTACGCTCTGATAGGCCACACCCACACTTTAAAACAACGCCCCCAATGTGGGCGGGGCACGGCCGAGGGCTTGCTGCACAGCAGCGCCCCCTTGTGCTTCTCCAAAGCGTCCCAGTTTTTCCACTTTTTAAACATTTTAACAACGCCTACCCCACCCCCACTACCGACGCCCATGCACCTCCACTCCCCCCCCCCCCTATCTCAGGTGCGAGCTTTCCAACGGTGGCAATCCCGAGCCTCTGCGACCAACGGAAGTTGTTGAAAAGGGCTACCTACAAGCATGCATGTGGATGGGCCACTTTTGTCATTTTTGAAATGTTATGATATTGCAGATCTGCAAGCTTGCATACTCCACGGTGCTGTAAGCATCTACCAATGGGTCCTTAGAGAGGTCATTGTTATGCTAATGCCCAAGTGGGTATATGGTGATGACTAAGTGGGTATCAGACCGGATGGGAATGTCGTTAGCCTAGGAAGCGGACTTCACAGCAGTCAGTTTGAGGGTTATCGCTTCTCGGCCTTTTGGCTAAGATCAAGTTGAGACACAGATCGAGACTTAGCGAAAAAAATAAAAGTTTTTTTGGAAGGATTCTTCAACGTGGAGGCCGGGAGCGTTTTCTCGGGCTGAAAACGCATCCGTGATGGCTTCCACGTCCGGGCAAACACTGCCAAGGGCTGGATTACGCAATACAGTGAGGTTCCGATGGAGGAAGGCGTCATTTACCATGTTGCAGCGCGAGGCATTTGGACGGAGCATATTGATGGGCCAGCTCAAGCTGAAGGTGGAGAACGTTTACTGCCTACAGAGCAACGCATTGGAGAGGAGCTTTGACGTGACGTTCACCACTACTGGAGTAGCAGAGGACGTGCTGGATATCTGCAAAAGGAAGGGGGGTGAGAAACCTTTTTCGGAATACGAGATTTTGAACCTGGACAGACCTAATTTTAAGCTGATCACAGTACAGATGTACAACCCATACGTCACGGGGGATCAGATCGTAAGTTTTCTGTCTGTGTATGGGGAAGTGTTGGCTGGAAACAGAAAAATCACCGATGGGTTGGGCTTCTGGACAGGCAAGACCCAGTTCCAGGTGCTGCTGCGGGACGACCAAGGTGGGTTTGAGGGGATGGCGCACCCTCCGGCCCAATTCAGCATCGCCGGAGACAAGGGGTTCCTATTTTACAACAGGCAACCGCCTTATTGTAGGAGGTGCAAAAAACATGGCCACAAGGAGGGCGCATGCGGATTTGTGTGGTGTCGCCACTGCACGGCCTACGGGCACGAGTCCTACAGGTGCCCATTCCCGAGGGCCTGCGGAGTATGTGGGAGTAAGGACCATGAGGACAGGACTTGCCCGGGCAGGGCGTATGCCCGTGCGGTCGGAGCCAGCGACAGCGGAGGGCGAGAGGACAGTGCAGAGCGGGAACCGGAAGCGGTGCTTGCTCTGAACCTGGAGAGTGGACCGGACGCTGGACCGGAGCC